>NC_134313.1:88644051-88964351 GCF_964195595.1 Calonectris borealis
TTAATAGAACAGAAAAAGGGAAAATAATAATGATAATGATAGAATATACAAAATGAGTGGTGCACAATGCAATTGCTCACCACCCGCGCTGACCGATAACCAAGTAGCAATCGGTACTTCCTGGATCACGCCTACCGTTCATATACTGAGCATGACGTCACATGGTGTGGAATACCCCATTAGCCAGCTGGGCTGGCTGTCCTGATTATGTTCCCTCCCATCTTGTGTACCTAGCTCAGTCAGTAGGCACGGGAGCTGTCCTTGGACTAGGAGGGCACTTAGCAACAACTGAAAACATCAGTGTGTTATCAACATTCTCCTCATACTAAATCTGAAACACAGCACTAGGAAGAAATTTAACCCTATCCCAGCCGAAACCAGGACATATACCCACTCAATGCCATGCTCTTTGGCCCAGGTGTCTATGAGGGTGTTTCGGAAATGAGTTCCGTTGTCTGACTCAATTCTTTTTGGAGTGCCATGTCGCCATAAGACTTGCTTTTCAAGGCCCAGGATGGTGTTCCGGGCAGTGGTATGGGGCACAGGGTATGTTTCCAGCCATCCGGTGGTTGCTTCCATCATGGTGAGCACATAGCACTTGCCGTGCCGGGTTTGTGGGAGTGTGATATAATCAATCTGCCAGGCCTCTCCATATTCATATTTCAACCATCGTCCTCCATACCAAAGAGGCTTTACTCGCTTGGCTTGTTTGATTGCAGCGCATGTTTCACATTGATGCATAACCTGTGCAATAGTGTCCATGGTTAAGTCTACCCCTCGATCAGAAGCCCATTTATATGTTGCATCTCTTCCATGATGGCCTGAGGCATCATGGGCCCACCGAGCTATAAATAATTCACCCTTATGCTTCCAGTCCAGATCCACCTGAGCCACTTCAATCTGAGCAGCCTGGTCCACCTGCTGGTTGTTTTGATGTTCCTCAGTGGCCCGACTCTTGGGCACGTGAGCATCTACGTGACGTACTTTTACAGTCAGGTTCTCTACCCGGCCAGCAATATCTTGCCACAATGCGACAGCCCAGATGGGTTTACCTCTGCGCTGCCAATTGTTCTGCTTCCACTGCTGCAACAACCCCCACCGGGCATTTGCCCCCATCCATGAGTCAGTATAGAGATAAAGTACTGGCCATGTTTCTTGTTCAGCAATGTCCAAGGCCAGCTGGATGGCTTTCACCTCTGCAAACTGGCTCGATTCACCTTCCCCTTCAGCAGTTTCTGCCACTTGGCGTATAGGACTCCATACAGCAGCTTTCCACCTCCGATGTTTTCCCACAAGGCGACAGGACCCATCAGTGAACAGGGCATATTGCTTCTCATTTTCTGGCAGTTTATTATACAGTGGGGCCTCTTCAGCATGTGTCACCTCCTCCTCTGGGGATATTCCAAAATCTTTGCCTTCTGGCCAGTTCGTGATCACCTCCAAGATTCCTGGGCGACTGGGGTTTCCTATTCGGGCCCGTTGTGTGATCAGTGCGACCCACTTACTCCACGTAGCATCAGTTGCATGATGTGTAGAGGGGACCCTCCCTTTGAACATCCAGCCCAGCACCAGCAGTCGGGGTGCCAGGAGGAGCTGTGCTTCTGTACCAACCACTTCCGAAGTAGCTCGAATCCCTTCATATGCTGCCAATATCTCCTTCTCAGTTGGAGTGTAGCGGGCCTCGGATCCTCTGTATCCCCGACTCCAGAACCCTAAGGGTCGACCTCGAGTCTCCCCTGGTGCTTTCTGCCAGAGGCTCCAGGTGGGGCCATTCTAACCCGGCTGCGGTGTAGAGCACGTTCTTTACATCTTGTCCTGCCCGGACTGGCCCAAGGGCTACTGCATGAACTATCTCCCGTTTAATTTGTTCAAAGGCTTGTCACTGCTCAGAGCCCCATTTGAAATTGTTCTTCTTCCGAGTCACTTGATAGAGAGGGCTTACAATCAGGCTGTAATCCGGAATATGCATTCTCCAAAAGCCCACAATGCCTAAGAAGGCTTGTGTTTCCTTGTTGCTAGTTGGTGGGGACATGGCTGTTATTTTGTTGATCACATCCATTGGGATCTGATGACGTCCATCTTGCCATTTTATTCCTAAAAACTGGATCTCCTGTGCAGGTCCCTTGACCTTACTTTGTTTTATGGCAAAGCCGGCCTTCAGAAAGAT
The DNA here is from genome assembly GCF_964195595.1 of Calonectris borealis. Lineage (NCBI taxonomy): Eukaryota > Metazoa > Chordata > Aves > Procellariiformes > Procellariidae > Calonectris > Calonectris borealis. The sequence goes on from NC_134313.1 coordinate 88,646,219, forward strand.
TTGGATTATTCTCTCCCCTTTCTCAAAAACTTCTTCTGTTGTGCTGCCCCATACAATGATGTCATCAATGTATTGCAGGTTTTCTGGAGCCTCACCCTGTTCCAGTGCGGTGTGGATCAGTCCATGGCAAATGGTAGGGCTGTGTTTCCAGCCCTGGGGCAGTCGGTTCCAGGTGTACTGGACGCCCCTCCAAGTGAAAGCAAACTGCAGCCTGCACTCTGCCGCCAAAGGGATTGAGAAGAACGCATTAGCGATGTCAATTGTGGCGTACCACTTGGCATTTCTTCCTAGTGCTGTGTTTTGGATTTGGTATGAGAAGAATGTTGATAGCACACTGATGTGTTCAGTTGTTGCTAAGTACCCTGTCAGGGACAGTTTCCATGCTACCAAGCAGAGGGTGGGAGGGAGCATAGTCAGGACAGCCAGACCAGCTGGCCAATGGGGTATTCCATACCATGTGACATCATGAACAGTATATGAATGGTAGGGGTGATCCAGGAAGTAGGGATCGCTACTTGGTTATCGGTCAGCGTGGGTGGTGAGCAATGCATTGTGCATCACTCATTTTGTATATTCTATCATTATTATTATTATTTTATTATTATTATTTTCCCTCTTCTGTTCTATTAAACTGTCTTTATCTCAACCCACGAGTTTTTCTCACTCTTACCCTTCCGATTCTGCCCCCGTCCCACTGCGCCGTGGGGGGAGTGAGTGAGCAGCTGCGTGGTCTTTGGCTGCCTGCCAGGTTAAACCACAACAGTCCTTTTTGGTGCCCAACCTGGGGCTCAAAGGGTTGAGATAATGATAGATCTGACCAAAGCGTGTTAAGACAAAAGTGTTATAAGCATTCATTATATTGATTGGTCACAATGTTGATTTATTGGCTTTCAAAGTTCTGGGGCTGGCTCTCAATGTTGGGTTATGTAATACCTTGCTTGCAGTAAATGTTCCCTGTTGTGCTGTTTATCATTATTCAGAAATGGGCCAAGTTTATAATTTTTCTGCTGTTTTATGATATGATAAAAACATTGGAGTGGCTCAGGTGAATCTGGACTGGCAACATAAGGGTGAATTATTTATAGCTCGGTGGGCCCATGACACCTCAGGCCATCATGGAAGAGACGCAAGATATAGATGGGCTTGTGATCGAGGGGTGGACTTGACCATGGACACTATTGCACAGGTTATCCATGAATGTGAAACATGCGCTGCAATCAAGCAAGCGAAGCGAGTGAAGCCTCTTTGGTATGGAGGACGATGGTTGAAATATGAATATGGAGAGGCCTGGCAGATTGATTATCTCACACTCCCACAAACGCACTAAAGCAAGCGCTGTGTGCTCACCATGATGGAAGCAACCACCGGATGGCTGGAAACATATCTTGTGTCCCATGCCACCACTCGGAGCACTATCCTGGGCCTTGAAAAGCAAGTCCTATGGCGACATGGCACCCCAGAAAGAATTGAGTCAGACAACAGGACTCATTTCCTAAACACCTGCATAGACACCTGGGCCAAAGAGCATGGCATTGAGTGGGTCTATCACATCCCCTACCATGCACCAGCCTCCAGGAAAATCAAATGATACAACGGGCTGCTAAAGACTCCACTGAGGGCAATGGGTGGTGGGACATTCGAACATTGGGATACACATTTAGCAAAAGCCACCTGGTTAGTCAACACCAGGGGATCTGTTAATCGAGCTGGCCCTGCCCAATCAAAATTTCTGCGTACTGTAGATGGAGATAAAGTCCCTGTCTTGCCCATAAAAAATATGCTGGGGAAGACAGCCTGGGTTACTCCTGCCTCGGGCAAGGGGAAACCCATTCGTGGGATTGCTTTTGCTCAAGAGCTTGGGTGCACTTGGTGGGTAACGCAAAAGGATGGGGAAGTCCGATGTGTACCTCAAGGGGATTTAATTTTGGGTGAAAATAGCCAATGAACTGAATTGTATGATGTTAATTGCTATATAATACTGTGAGTCATCATTTCTGTGGTTGCTATATGTCATATCAGCAGTCTTGCAGTAAGAATCACCCAGATTAATGAAGGATGAATTCTGATGAAACCGAGCAAAGTGCAATGATGGTAGAACCAGACGAGCGCAACGATAATGGAACCAGAACTGGCCTCATCATGCAACAATCCAACATCACACACCATCTCTCCTGCCCTGAAAGACCGTTATGACAGATGGAGTCTAAAGTCATGGACTAAATGAACTCAGTGGACATTTTAGAGGGATGGCCCATAGACTAAGGGAATGATATCTGTGTGTATATATATGAAAAGACAGGAAAAGTGGTGGTGATTAATTGGAATGTGTTGGAAAATGTGAGACCTGGGCATGATGTAGCTGGTATAGAATAAGGGGTGGATACTGTCCTGGTTTCGGCTGGGATAGAGTTAATTTTCTTCCTAGTAGCTGGTATAGTGCTGTATTTTGGATTTAGTATGAGAAGAATGTTGATAACACACTGATGTTTTAGTTGTTGCTAAGTAATGTTTACATGCTCAAGGACTTTTCAGCTTCCCATGCTCTGCCAAGTGCACAAGAAGCTAGGAGGGACCATAGCCAGGACAGCTAACCCAACTGGCCAATGGCGTATTCCATACCATTTGACGCCATGCTCAGTATATAAACTGGGAGGCATGGTCTAGGAAGCAGCAGTCGCTGCTTGGGGACTGGCTGGGCATCAGTCGGCGGGTGGTGAGCAATTTCATTGTGCATCACTCATTTTTTATATTCTACCATTATTATTATTATTATTTTCCTTTCTTTTCTGTTCTATTAAACTGTCTTCATCTCAATCCACAAATTTTACTTTTTTTTTTCAATTCTCTCCCTCATCCCATTGGGGCAGGGGGGATTGAGCGAGCGGCTGTGTGGTGTTTGGCTGCCTGCCGAGTTAAACCACAACAGTGTTTATAAACGCTGGTTCCCTTCAACTGTTAATATGTTTTGTATACATTCCCAAAGTGGAGAAAAAAAAAAATCTTTCACTGAAGTGCTTATAAATAAAGGAGCTTATAACCAGCAGGAAAGGGCAGTGGACTGTTTCATTCATAAGCCTCTTTTGCTGTTTTGCCTTATCACCATACTATTCAGCCAGGAGAAGTTAGATAAAATGTAAGAAAATATTTCTTAGTGATATTATTTTGCATCACAGGATTAGATTTCAGGACTAACTTTAGTTGTTTCCTTTCTTGACATGCCATGCTCTTCACTGCACAATTTTAGCAGAGCCATCCCTGCTTTCTCAGAAAGAACAATAATTGGACAACTATTGCCACAGCACTTTGGATGTCGTCTTTTTTTATTTATTTATTTGGGGTTTTTGAGATAGGTTGAAGGAAGAAAGTGAGAGGACCTCACTCTAAAAGAGTATTTTGTCTTTTTTTGTTTTAAATCATATAGAAAATATGAATATATACTCAGGTTTTGTTTCTGGAGTGCCTTTTGTCAAAAACAAAAAGGTGGCCCTTGACAGAAAGGAAGAATCGCAACAGGAAGAAATGGAGGATGTCTCACATGCTTGTGGAGATATGTTTTAGGTTTGGTTTTATAGGTATGCTTCTCAGGCTCGAGTCAGTTTTACTTATGTCAATTTTACTTACTGATTAAGTTAGTCATCAATAAACATTAATACTATCTGCAAGATGATGTACAGCTCAAAGGATCTCTGATTTATCAGGGGGAAAAAAATAAAAGGCCATAACACATTTTGATTTTTTTTCTTTTTTAAAAATTTAATTTCTTTAACAGACAAACTTTATTACAGGTCTAACCAGTAGTGTTTACATTTGAAACCCTATTGAAAGTCTACTTAAAGAAGGAAAAAACTGATTCAATTGGTATTTCACAAACTTGAAAAGTGTTGAGCAAAGAGCATAGTACAAAGACCTGCCTGTGCTTATCTCAAGATGTAGTCAAAATGCACCTTTCCTTTCAGGGAGAAAAATTAAGGAATGGTGGTGAAATGGCTGCTTTGTTCAGATTATCCCATAGGTTGCGAGGGGAAAAAGGAAGCAGGAAGAGGCTCACAAAATTTCCATAGAAATAAAGCAAATACTTTCTCTTTTAAACAGAAGTGTTTCTGTGGCCCACAAAAGACCACAGGGAAAGTTTTTTTTTAGGAAATACTATGTTTTTCCTACCGAAGCCTGGAAGAAACTGTAGGCAAGTGAACAAACTAGAAGAAAGATGCTTTTCAACAGGGTAGTCCCAGATATAACAGGTTGATTTAGTCTAAAATATGTAAGAAATATATTGACTCTGCCTTTGGGGAAGGTTATCCTAAAGAAGTGAGATGTTTTCTCATATATATAGAAAGCGCTAGGGTACAGACAGATTTTTGGAGACAGCAAGAGTCTGTTGCAATGTCATGAACTTTCTACCCTGATGCTGAAACCAAAGGGCAGGACGGCTAGTATAGGGACAGGTGGCCAGCATGAACAGCTCAAGAAACAGCAGGTTGGAGAATGAGGTTTACCTTAGGGTTTCCAGGTCATATTCCTGTTATTTGGGGTAGGACTTGAGTGCCTTCTCCATTTCGCTTAACTAGAAGCCTGGGAATGCATGTTGGTTAACCATATATCGTACCATAGATAAGCTCAAGAGGTAATACAAACCTGCGGCTGCATTGTGTATCTGCTTATATGGTAGAATACCTTTGGACAGTGATACTTGGAGAGTTCACCAATACACAGACATGCACACAGTCTTATGCATGCACATCAGAGTATTGACAGAGAAGACAATTAACTACTTGTGGTGAATAAATGTATAGTAAAAGACAATTTATATCAATTCTATGTTCAATCCTCTTCAGCCTGCTGGGGGAGGAGCTCTTAGGATTTATATTTTGCAGTGGATGTTAGCAGGTAAAAGTACGTGTTGTTGGATATTAAACTGTAGTTTGACCTTTCTGTGCATTAACTTCTCCACAAATCCTGCATGCATCCATGTGTGCATGGTCCCACCTCACAGCATCTCAGAATAAATATGATCTTGCTCACCTTTTTTTTGAGCTTTCTGTGATGGATAGGCTGCTACTGTTTACTCTGGTACTTTGAGACAGGTGTTGCAATATATTTCTGTGATTAACACAGAACATCTGAGGCACTGTAAATTCATCTTTACAGAGATACCTTTGTCTTGGAATGCAGGAATTTGTGATAATTGGACAAGAAACGATATTTTAAATATTAAAACCACTGAGAGATGGCAAAAGGAGCATGGTCTGAGAAGCTGGTGAAGATGTTAACATTTGCCTGATCAAGCCAGTACCAATTGTCTTAGTGATATACTGAGGCTGCAGGTACTGCTAGTTCACTCTTTTAAATAGGGAAGGGAAATGAAATTAAAACTGAAATTAAAGTCAAAGAAGAGCATGTACTGTTGGAGGTGTGTTGGTGAAGCGGAATCTTATTTGTTCAGGTTCAGTTTAATAACAACCACAGTACCCCCTAAAATAGAATTCTAAAAAGCAATCTCTACTCATCTTCTTTTTTTTTATTTTATATGTATATTGAAATTCATATATATTCCTGTTTGTCTTTTCCTTCAGGATCATGAACATGAATAGGACTGTAGGAATGGGTGTATGGACAGGCACTATATTATGCATTTTACCCATACTTTTATTGTGACACACTTCTGAGTAAGCACAGTTGAAGGAATCTGTTACAAGGACAGATGAAGACCTAAAGAGAATTTTCCTGTAAATAATATTTTAACCTGTAGGCAATGGCTCCCCAGGCAGGTAGACCAAGCTTTAATGGGTTTTTGTTTGGTTCTCATTGGTGAGGGAAATCTCTGTGTGACAAAAAGGAGGTTGAATGGTTATAAACTGTCTGGGAATAATGTGAAAATTGTCTCAGGGACAGTATGGGACTCTGTCTGCAAAGAGTAATATAGCGTTTCTATCCCTATTGCAATTAAATAGAAAAATGACACAGATCTGCTTCTTGAGCTGCTTGGAAATTACTCTGCTAAAAAGGTCTGCATGTCTCAGTTCCCCTCCAACATAACTACACTACACAGTGTGTTTGACCACTGTTGTAACTGAATATATATATCTGTTAGAAAATTAGATACCACTGTGATGGGAGTGTTTAAAGACTAAAAAATCAGCCCAGTTTCAAACTTCAAAGCAACTCTTTACTGGATTGGATACGCATTGCCAGTGTTCAGTTCTTAATAGCTATCAATCATTATCACTACATCTACAAAACAACTGGTCTTTACAAACTTACCCTAAATTATCTGTCAGCATACAATACCATGGAACACAGGAAGTATAGTTAGGACTGATGGTGTGGTCCTTCATTGCCAAGGTCAAGATGATCAGGCTGAGGGTTTGTTGATAAGGGAAGCCAGAATTGAAACAGACCTCCTCCTTTTTTTGTGATCATTCCTCTTTCATCATTGTTGTGCCAGCCCCATCCCCAAAAGAAAATAATAGAATCATAGAATCATTTAGGTTGGAAAAAACCCTTAACATCGTCGAGTCCAACCGCAAACCTAACACTGCCACCTCTACCACTAAACCATGTCCCTAAGCGCCACATCTACACATCTTTTAAATACTTCCAGGGATGGTGACTCAACCACTTCCGTAAGCCGCTTGTTCCAATGCTTGACAACCCTTTTGGTGAAGAAATTTTTCTTAATATCCAATCTAAACCTCCCCTGGTGCAACTTGAGGCCATTTCCTCTTGTCCAATCGTTTGTTACTCGGGAAAAAGAGATCAATACCCACCTCGCTACAGCTTCCTTCCAGGAAGATAAGGTCTCCCCTTAGACTCCTCTTCTCCAGACTAAACAACCCCAGTTCCCTCAGCAGCTCCTCATAAGACTTGTTATCAAGACTCTTCACTAGCTTTGTTGCTCTTCTTTGGATGCCCTCCAGCAACTCAATGTCTTTCTTGTAGTGAGGGGCCCCAAACTGAACACAGTATTTGAGGTGCGGTCTCACTAGTGCCGAGTACAGGGGCATGATCACTTCCCTAGTCCTGCTGGCCACACTATTTCTGATACAAGCCAGGATGCTGTTGGGCTTCTTGGCTCCCTGGGCACACTGCCGGCTCATGTTCAGCCAGCTGTTGACCAACACCTTCAGGTCCTTTTCCTCTGGGAAGCTTTCCAGCCACTCTTCCCCAAGCCTGTAGCGTTGCATGGGGTTGTTGTGACCCAAGTGCAGGACCTGGTGCTTGGTCTTGTTGAACCTCATACAGTTGGCCTCAGCCCATTGATCCAGCCTGTCCAGGTCCCTCTGCAGAGCCTTCCTACCCTCGAGCAGATCAACGCTCCCACTCAACTTGGTGTCGTCTGCAGATTTACTGAGGGAGCACTCAATCCCTCATCCAGATCATTGGTAAAGATATTAAACAAAACTGGCCCCGATACTGAGCCCTGAGGAACAAAGGGAGGTATTTAATCTGCTTTTGACATCCTAATTTTGAAATCGACTTGTTCGGGTTTCTTTTATTTTGCAGTATTTTTCTGGTTCCATCAGACCTCTGAGGAAATAGCAGCCAGTCATGGGTTCAGTTCCTTAGAGGTTTGATTCTATTCAATATCTTTAGAGAGGATCTGGGTGCCAGGGTTGAAAGAACCCACTTGCGTCAGCCATGTGGATGACAACACACTGGGAGATAATATAGATACACTAGAAGGAAGGACTACCATTCAAAGAGACCTAGACAGGCTGGAAGATTAGGTCAGCAAGAGCTGCAAGAAGTTTACCAAAGATAGAAGAATCCCAAGTAGGAGTACACGCTGGGGTCTGACTGGCTGTGATGCACCTGCAGAAAAAGACCTGGGGATCCTGGTGGACAAGAAGTTGAATATGTGCCATAAAAGCACCCTTGCAGCAATGAAGGCAAACCATATGCTGAGTTTTATCAACAAGAGTATAGCCAGCAGATCAAGGGATGTGATTACTCAACTTGACACTTTTTGGTCACAGCTGGGACAGTGTGTCTGGTTTTTGTCCCCACAGTTCAAGAGACATTAAAAAACTGGAAGGGGTTCAGGAGCCACCAAAGGCACCATCAAGATGGCAGGAGGGTTGGAGAATTTTAAATATGAAAGAAGGTTCAAGGAATTAGATTTGTTCAGCCTAGAGAAGAGAAGTGTATATGTGGGGGGAGTTATCACCGCCTTCCAGTACTTAAAAGGTAGACATAGAGAAGACGGGTGTGTTTCCTTCACAAGGATGAGGTGACAGGACAAGGGGATATGAACACAAGCTGCTTCAGGGGAAATTCTCTCTGAATATAAGAAAAAAAAATCTTCACTGTGGGAGGAGTTAAACAATGTTGCCCAGAAAAGTGGTGGTCAGAAATGTTTAACACTGAGCTTGACAGGTCCTTGGAAAAACTAATGTAAGACCCTGCTTTCAACAGGAGGTTGGATCAGATGGTCTTCAGAGGTCCATTCCAAGCTAGACTTGTCTGTGATTGTAGGATTCTGTAGTCTTTCCTGCTTCTTCTGCAGGGTTGTTATAATTCTACCGTACACCCTTCCTGCTTGTTCTGCAGAATTATGTTATTTTCCAAGCCATCTTTCCTGCCTGCAGATTTTATGTCTTGCACGTATTTTTCTTCACCCCATTTGTGCAACTGTACCACAAGTCTCTGTTGGCCTCTTTGCAGTTATGGCTCAGCTGTGTTACCAAATGCTATTGATGTTAAAATGTTATGAAATACTTACACAATGTCACCAATTATTCAATCTTGTGCACTTCTGTCAGGGTTCAAGATAGCAAATATTAATTCTATCTTACTTAGTATGTATCCATTTTGTGCATGCAACAGGCCTACTTTGGCCACACCACATAACATGCCATTAATCATTATAGGACAAAGGGATTTAAGGGAGATGATAGAAATAATTCTCCCAGACTAAGGTGTTCTGAAATGCTGCAGCAAATGATAAGATGGGAAGCAATTAAGTTTTTTTGGTTGACAACCCAAAAGGTGCATGAATTGCAGGGTAAAGGCAAAATCAATTTGTGTTGAAATAACACAACTGTTATCTGAATTTTCCAAGAACTAATGGGTGTGGTTTTTTAGTAGGAAGTGAATATATTTTTTGCCCATGTTATTAGGGAAACCGCTAACAACAAAATTCATTGGACTGGTAGGTAAAAACTAGCAATCTGGAAGTTCTTTGTGATGACAGGCCTTCATATGAAAAGCTTACTTGACCAGTGGACAGGTGGACAAAGGCAACTCATGACAATCTCTTGGCCAGATAGAAAAAAAAATGAACCATGATCTGTACTGTATGAGTTATTGCCAGATAGCTCTCAGATGAATTAATACACTGAAACCTAATTAAACCACAATCTTTTTATCTTGTCTTTCTTTCTGCATGTCTAGGACAAGTAGAAGTCTTCATAAATCTGAAACATTATAGATCAATTAGTATGCACAAAAGCCACATATTCTGTAATGGGAGTAGAGTTAATCTAACAAAAATTCCCTTTTGGAGATTCAGAGTAACATTAAAATATTTGTCCCAACTCTGGTCCTACTTGTGCTGATTTCTTAGCAATGTAATATTATTGGTTTCAGTGGTGTAAATTGAGAAAAGTTTTTGCTTGTTGTCCCCAACATTTAAGGTATATGGACTTCATTGTTCTTCTCCATTAGTTAATGGAAATTTAATGTGCAAAGCTGGGGTAAGTAGGATAAGTGATTCATTTTATACAGAATTCTTCTGTTCTGTTAAGCTTATTATAGGCCACATAGTTTAACATCGTATTGCTCCCAATGGTTTTATCTCTGTACACTTGAACACTGTATTAGCCTGGACGCTCAGAGTTTGGGAAAAAAATGTTTTACTTTTACATAATTCTGTAAATCCAGACATGCAAAGGCAAAGACTATGAAAAGTGACTATAAGAACTGTATTTTGAATGCATTTCCAATTATTTTATAATGCTTATTATGATACTAACAGTTTTAGTACAGAACATCTTAAATTCTTACCCCTCCAAATTGTAAGATTGAACAAAGAGTGGCATGGGTCAGATCCATGTTCTGCCAAACCAACTACCTTGTCTCTGACAGATGCTGTCTGCAGCAGATGCTTAGTTAAGTGTAAGAGAACAGCAGCACAGAGTACAAATACACAGACGCTGTCCCGGCTTCCATTAATTTATAGCTCGTTGAATTTCTGATTTCCAAATGGTGCCTTTTATTTCTAGGCTAAACAGTTTGCTTTTATTCTCATGAATTTGAATCATGGATTTAATCACTTTTAGAACCCTTATTAATTTTTAGTGTCCACAATGTCTCCCAGAAATTGTGTCCTCTGAAGAACAACCTACTTCTTGTTTATTTTGAAACTTCGACCAATTTCATCTGACATTCTCTCATTCTTGTACTAGATGTGTATCCCAGAAAATGTGATTTTTTGCCTCTGTTAACAGAAGCCCTCCAGCCCCACGGTGCCCTGGGAGAGCGGGGTCTGGGCTCTGTGGGGATGGCCTTGTCCTGGTCCTGGTCCAGGTGGCACTGGCTGACCTGGCTGCTTGGGGGTAAGTGGCTCTCACCTCCCCGGAGTGCACTGCGGCTGTGAGATACTGTCGGTGGTGTGGACCATGCTGAGGAAAGGTATAAAAATAAACTTCAGTGGGCCCAAAACTGAGGAGGAAAGGACCCACTCCATGAGTATCAGAGTCCTCTCACTGAAGCCCTGAGGATGCTGAAAGCTTGTAATCCTCCTCTTCTCCTGAGGGTGAGTGAAACTGTCCATCTGAACACCCAGAGGGATGCCCAAGGGGTGAGCATTAACACTAGGGAAGAGGGGCAACAGTAGGACGGTGAGGAGTTGTTTGCCATCACAAATTTAACTGTTTTATTAGCAAGGCTTGTCGGTATTAATTAACTGTTTTGGTCTATTAGACTTAAAATTTTATTTGGATTAACAATACATTCTTAGGTTCAACTATATGTTCTGCTCCCTTTTGCCTGTAGCAAGTTACAAGATTGCACATGATTTGATGATGACTCTGACTTTGTACAAGCCACTTTGGACCAGTTTTCTGTTCTGTAAGTTTGGAAAACTTTAGTAGCATGTTTCATAAGGAGCAGAGACTTGTGTGGAGTTTTAAAAATACATTAATGAAAGCTTGTGTTTCTAATTCACTTGCAATACTGAAAATCCCATCTGCAAATCAAGGGACTTTTCAAGCACTTAAAAATCTTCATCTGACAGTCAGTACTGTTTAATGGATTTTAATGGATTTTAAAATTTCTCCTGTTAAGTGAACTATGAAATAGTTTTTACAAATATGCAGAATAATGTCAAAGACTTAAGCGAGAATTTCCTATAAATTCATTAAAATTAAAAAAAAGCCAAACACCCAAACAAAAAAACCAAACCACCATGGCTTATTACTTATGAAAACAAATGTTCTTCTGAAATATAATGCAATGTATTTCTTTTTTTTTTTTTGCTAAATAGTTCAGCACAAATACAGAAATATGCTATATCCTGTATATATTCCTACTACCTTAGATTATACACTTGTGCATTGTATTGAATGTATTTTATTTTTATCTGACGGGATTGTGGAAAATCTTTGTACTTTCAGATTAAGATTCTGAAAGACTTGTATTATTCATCTCACAGTGCAAAAGAAAAATTATTTCCTTGACTTTCACTTTTGCCTTAGTTTTCTAAGAATAATTATTTTCTTCAGACTTTTGTGTATTTATATATGTGATTGCTACGGAGGACTACCACTACCTACAGTGATACAACCAATCTAGATGAGGAGAGTATCCTGCATGGTAAAGGTCTGAGTAACATTAAATATTCCTGCACTGTTTTTCAAAAATATAATGGAAAAGGTGAATAGGAGTAACTAGATGGAGGTCATTTCATGTCATCATATCAGGAACTAAGACTGTGCTGTGTACACTTCAGGAGCTGTAATGAGAAGTCATTTGTCTGTCGTTGTCTATCGTTTCCTCTCATATCAACATATGAATAAAAATTTTTAGTCTGTGAGTGCACTCTTCCCTATCAGTCACTAAAGCAGTAAAATGGAAACATCACAGGAATGGCAAAACTGTACATGTCCAGGAGCCTTTTTGTTTTCTCTTGTTGCAAACTTACTATTGGGCATGTTACTGAAATACATTGAAATACAATTACTCAAAGCATTCTCTCCAAAGTGGATAATAGACTGCTTTTTGTTTGTTTTTAATGTTCAGCTTTGTTTTAGCTTTCAGTGGAGAAAATGTGCCCTATTTTATTATGAGTACAATATGGAATAATTTTTTATGAATTTTACATTGATAATTCCTACAGGAAAAGGAATGACCAGAATAATGATCTGTATAAATCAGAGAACCATACCAACATATTTTTACCTCTGTTACAGATCAAGTTGATTTCGTTGAGCCAGCACCACTTCTTTAACAAATTTCAAAAAGACCACATTTTGTAGTGGGAAGGGTCATCTGTCAGTATGGGGCAGCTGGTGAAAGGATTTAATCTCCCATTTTTGTTGTCATGTAAAAGCTTACACATCATTTGCATTTCTAGCATGTCATTTCAATTTCTGTCTAAATACGCTAGCACTGTCATATGCAGATAAGAAGGTGGAAAGAGGCAGCAGTGCTGTGCTTCCCTGGCAATAAGAATGTCCTTGGTGCAGCTTAAGTTATGGGACTAATGAGAAATATTCTCCATGCCCCTTCTACTAATTCTGCACATAACAGAGAGAGAGGTATAGCAGCACCTATACATATACACAGGGATGTAAACCCATGGGAAGAAGATCGCCTCCGCAGCAACAGATAGTTGCTGAAAGATATGGGCAGCCCCCTCCTTTTTGGATCTGCTGAGCCATATAGCTATTTAGCTAGTGCTGGTATCATGTGGGTACAGAATTTGCTGTTCCAAACAGGTCCATGCTCCAATCAGCAGAGCAGTGTACAACAGAGTCATGATGCTGAAGCATGAGTGTGCACTGTATGTGCTGATTCATGTTGCAAAGGTAGCAAAAGAAGACAGGGGAAGAGTCTGCTATTTGTTGCTGTCCTGAAGTCCTTAGCAGCTGCAAATGATCTGTGTGCTGAATAGATCCCTAATAGAACAAATAATATTTTAGTTAAACCTGTATTCTGAATGAGTAATGAGAAATTAATCTAATCTTTTGCTTGCTGCCAAGTTTCAATATATACTTCAAAATGATTGTTCCAGTTCAGTTCCAATTTGAGGAAAAATTGTTTCGGTTCAGTTTAGAAGCAATAATTGTTCCAATTTTTTGTTTAATAAAATCTTCTATTACAATGAAATTTAAAGGGAAGGATTCAGAAATTTGAATTTCCATTTTAAGTAAATTGTATTGTAATTCAATCACTGCCACTAAGGGATTCTGATGACCTATTTCCTCTATGTGAATTACTTTAATCTGAATTTGTTGTCAAGGTTAGTCTTTATTCCACCTTCAAAGAAGCATTATCAAAACCGATAAAAGGACTATTCGAAGCCAGAGGGCATTTCACCCTTTCTTGCTGCTTGGTTTTATACTGGCTTTTTACCTAATAACTTCCTTTTGGAATTTAACATTGCTTGTGCTGGGATTTCCTTTATTTGAAAACTCACTGTGACAAGTTTACTGGGTACAGACCATTCAGAAGCAATATTTGGATCATGGTGGCTAAACTAGCTTTCCACAACAGAAAAAGCAGTTGAATGTAATTTTGTTTTAAAGAAATTCAGATTCTTTCCACTGTTTTAGGAGCAGCTTTGCTATCCGTAACACAAGTATGCTGGAGTGTAAAGTAGCTTTTAGCTGCCCATCAGCCCTAGCTCCCATTCACACAGTGATACTGGGAAAGTTGCTTTTCCCTGGGCTCGGCTGGGAGCTAAGCAATCCTAAGTGGCCCAGTTTCATAGCTCCTGCTTGTCTCAGAGTTCAGAGGGAGCTCAGGTGGGTAACTCAGTCTTTCACAGAGGCAAGCATGGCTAGGAAGAAAAAGAAGACTGCATAGTTAAGGTAGTTCATTACTGCTCCAAAGATTGGGAGTTCTGTCCACACCACTGTCAAAGAGTCTGTGTGACATTCAATAACACAAAGGCAATTATTAGTTGTGTATTTCTCATTTGCTGGCTGCTCAGTTTGGAGGAATTGCTAACTGCAATAGAAATTAATGCATTTTAAATACATGAAGCTACAAAATGCAAAGCAATCTGGAAAGTTAGATTCTGTATCTGTTATATTGGCTATGTGAATATAATAAGTTCTTCAATTTTATAGTCTCTGTCCCTTGTCTGTATAATCACCCTAATACACCACTCACAATTAACAATGGTGTTACAAATTTAAATTTATTAAATGTGTTTCTATTACATTGATGATCCTTGTAGAAAAGTTCATGAAGAAGCTAATAATACTGTGTGTTCAGAGCAGGGGTTGAATACTGTGCAGTAACTGATCCTGCACATAAAAATGGAGCTGAATGTGACTAGCTGTTCATTAACCAAGCACAGCCCTTCCTCTGCAGGAAAGGTGTATGATAATATGGAATAAAGTACTGTGTATTTATATATCTAAAGAATTATCATAATGATACACACAGTGGGATTAAATTGTTGCTTTGCAGACAATCCATATTCTAGCATTCCCTAACTTGTGAATGTTTTTGACTTCATGATGACTTGCTATTGTGTAATAAAATCTTGGTGGGAGGGAGTACTAGATTATATGGTAAACCACGTATATTAAACTAACTCCTTTATATATTTAATTCTTCTGAAGAAAGGTCATTGAATATTTACATTATCAAGACTTTATTAGAAGTTCCCAATTGCCAGCATGACATTTTTTCTTTTCTTCAGAGAGAAGAGGAGAGGAGGGAAAGTCATTAAAATTAAAGTTAGGGAAACAAGCACAAGGTTAAAGTAGCCATTTTACACTTACCTGCTGCTGATCTTATTGTTCTCCTTTTTACTTGGTTGGTGTTAAGCCTCTTTAGCCTTATTTTAGTCTTAAAATAATATTGTTTTTCAAAAAGTACACTTTTATTGAAAGATTTTTTAAGAAAAATATTTTGACTTGAAAATACAGGAGAGATGTTTTGCATGCCACACATCTTTAAAACAATATGCGTTCTGAAAGAAGATAGTCTTGAGACCTGTTCTTCAGAACAGGTCTTCTTTCAATTACTTAGGTTTACTTTACATCTGAAAGCAATATTGCCTTGGGTTTAGTAGGAGAATGAGGAGAAAGTTTAAGTTAAAAGCTGAAGAGAAAAGTCCCATTTGGTATGGCAACCTTTCCCCTGCAAGCTTGTGATGCAGCCTGCTGTCACTGGACAATAAAGGTAATACCTGTGTTCTTCTGGATGCTGATGCCTTATCTTAATGACTTAAAATGCATTTGAATGATCCTGCTACTATGGTAAGAAAGTAAATCTGTCTGACAGAGGAAGTATGAGAATTATCCTTCCTCAGGCTATTTGGAAGGATAAATGGTTTCTAACTCTGCCAGGACTTCTGGTTTGATCTGAGGAAGAAGGGTTGCATCTGTGCTTTGGTTTCAGGAGAGGAGGGGTTTTGGTGTCTGGCCTAACTTTGAGGCCAGATCTTTACACAATTAAGACAGGACCACATCTATGGTATAGTTAGAAGCATGTAGTAATACTCTTGTGCCACCTTAGGCATCTATTTTGCTCACTAACCTTTCTGCAGAAATCTAAAGCTGATCTCTGCTCTACTGCTGAGAGCTGCTCCTTCCCTCTCTTTTTCTGAACAGCAAAGAAAGAGGGGAGGCTTAATTATTGATCTTATTTCTGGATAAGGTGGGAAGTATATGTAGGGGACAACTAAAAGAACAGGTAAGATTGCACACATTGTCAGAGAGGCAGGGAAAAAACTTCTGTAGTTTGGAAACAGCCCAGTGGCTGTGGGCCTGATTATCTTGTTTTTCTCCTTTTCTCATGGCAAAGGTGAGAAGATGTGGAAAACAGCAATATGTTCAGCCTGTTCCTCCTTGCACATTGTTCTTGTAAACCAGTCAACCAAACCAATAATCCCCCAGCTCTATCCTCAAGGACCTTCAACAGAAAAAGGTAGCGGTGGTAAAAAAAGTTCTCTAATTCCTTCTCTCTTGCCTAGAATAATTTGCCTGAAAGTGGACACAACAGTTGGAATTGATGCTCACAGAAAATTTAGCTGCTGAGACACTTATGGGGTTTGACGGTAAGAAAGCTTTGTCCTGGAGAAACAAACAGAACCAGTCAGGAAGGATGTGAGGTTAGCCAGACGGATGAACCATGTGTAAATTCTGGCTAGCACTCTGGGTCATCCCAGCTGTGCAATCTGAGGAACAAGTTTGTACTGGTTCCTGCCACTGTGCTGTTTCAGATCCTGATTTGGTAAGCCTTCTCTTAGCATGAGGGAGAAATGTTTCATTTTAGCTGCTTTTTATGAGTCTTTAACATTGCATTTTATGAGTCTTTAACATTCGGCTTATATTCATCGTATAGGAGGTCTTATAAAACCATGGAGTGAGCAACAGTCGTTGTCTCTTCATCATATTCCCCAAGTTTTCCTCCATGTAATTGTTTTTCTCATTTGGATATTTTATCAACATCTAGATTGGAAGGAAAGAGATATCAGGAGAGATAAGAATATAAAAACCCAAAGGAAAGTAAATGGTGTAGGAAGAGAGGGAAAAGGCACCAGATATTTTCATTTGAGAGAAAAAAAGAGCAAAGAAGGTTATAATGTATGACCCAGTGGGAATCAAGAAAAGATGATAAAAAGACTGTTTTGATGTCATTCAAATCTCTTTTAAAATTTTTTTTATTTAAGTGACAGATATTTGTGTTATTTGGGGGAAATTGTTGTCTTCATATCAATATGGCTATTTCTGTTTACCTTACTGTTTATTTTCATCTGATTTGTACAAAGCAAAATGTTTGAATTGTTGATGATTTTTTTCTATTTCTATAGTGACATTGTGTCACTTCAAAAGTATTACTCAAAGGCTCCTGTTTATCTTGTCTGACTTCAGAATAAAATCTTTGCTCTAAATCATACGTTTTTTATGGGAGGTATATTAGTTGCACATTGAAAAATATTTCTATTGGCTACACTGGTGAGGAATTTCAGAGTTGAACACAAAATAGGTGAGGGGATGGACTTGATTCCCTTCATGTGTTTGAGCTTTATTGTTCCTACACTATGAGTGACAATAACTCATGATTCTCAAATATGTTTGGGGGAAGAAAAAAATAAGAAAATCTTTCTGCCCTTTGGCAAATACTATCTGGAACAGAAAAAAAATAAACCCTGAACACCATTAACACTATGAATGTTCTGAAAGTGCTTGCTTATTTTTCATAAGCATACAACTCAAATCACCCTCAGCTCTAAAACCTATTGAAAGAGTGGATCTATCCTCCAGAGAAAATGGACAGATGCATGAAGCAGAAGTGGGGACATACTGTCTAAAAAGTAGAGAGTGGAAAAATTATTTTCCCTCTACTGTTAAAGAATTAAGACTGATCCTGTCTATATGTGGGCGCATGTATGCATTTGTATAGAGAGTTTTTATGTAAAACTATGAAATGTCAATCCATGAAAATTTCTCACAACTACTTAAGTCAGTCTGAAATGCAGTATTTCTTCTCGTGGCACACAACAGTGCTTTTACAATAGATGTAAAAAATGGTAAACAAATTAAACAAGTCTTGTTTCTTTGTTTCATGCATCTCTTGATTTAGCACCATATAATACAGTCATACATTCCTAGTTGAAGTCATTTGGCAAGTGCAACAGCCATGCAATAGGTATCCACCAGAAAAACTACACCCAAGAGTGAACACTGAGCGCAAAATTGGCTGTCCTTACTTTGATTTCTCAAAGGACCCAGGGGATAATCCACTAGCATGGACTGCAGATGGCCATTTTGGAATGGAGCCTAGGAATTACAGGGGAGTGGTGGGCTTTTATTCATGCTGATATATCAGCTTTTGATTCATAACTACCCACACGAGCTCATAAAGATTCAAAGGAATGAATTAACGGAAAAAAGAAAGGGAGCTTTGAACACTTGCGTGCTCTTTTTTGCCTGCTTTGGAGACAGTCTTGTGCAAGCTTAGAGTTGATTCTATTTTCAATGTCTTTTAAAAGTGCTTTGATCCCAACTGAGCATTTTTCATAATGTCATTCTAAACAAAGTTAGTATTCAGATGACTCTCTCATGCACGAACAAAGTAGTTGAAATGGCTTGTAAATATATTAGCAGGGCAAATATGTATTAACTTGCTGCCTTAGGTTATAAGCCTTCTTTTAAAGGAAGATAATATTTGTGTAGAGTGAATAGCTTTATTGAATTATAACTTATAATGCAGCATTACAGGCTGTCAATAAATGACATCATGTTTCTGTAATGATTGCAGCTACTTAGATTGAAGATCTGGAAACTTTATCACATCTGTTGGTTTTTTTTCTGCAGAGCAAAGAACTCCTCAAAGGAAACAGAACTCCTTTTTACAAATACCATTTTGTTCTAGTAACTTGACTTACAGTGAAGCTAGATGCAAAATCTAAGAAATATATTACACTTTCAGATATTAATCACGTATCACTTTCTATTCTCTTGTACATTAAAAAGATGAACACAAAGGCTCTTTGTCCATCATTTGTTACCAAAGAACAAGTAGAAGTTAGCACTTCCTTTCAGTCCAGACTTTTCAGACTAACAGTCTTGGTTGCTAGTTTACAACATTAACTTCATAAATGTCAGCTTTTGCACCCAGATGCTTACAGGATAGAAATAAAAAGACTGGAAGTTGCACAAATTGTTTTGGCCAAAACTCATGCCACTTTAAAAGTATAAACTTAAAATTATGTTTCTTCACTGTGTGGATCTCCTCAGAAAACTCAGGTCTACAGTGGTAAGCAGAATTAACTAGTCTTCCTGGGATACAATAATAAAGTTGATGAGCTCATTCTAACTATTCCATATCACCTACACTTATTTAAAAGGGAAAAAGAAAAACAAAGTTTCCCGATGTATTTTGAGACCATTTGATTTCACAGATTCTACAGAATATATATATTAGATAAACAGGCCAACAGCCTGACTTTTCCACATATGGCGCTTTTGACAGTACTGCAATGCTGTAAGGTTGGCAGATGGAGCAATTATATATTTTCTAGCTAGGAAGTAACCTTTAAAGTAAGACTCTAATATAACATAGAAAATGCTATGATTTAAGAAATTTCTACTTGAGTTCTCACTAGGTAATAACTTTCAGTATTATATCTGTTGGACTATTGAGATTAGTTTCCTCTAATTAATATATCTATACAGCAGTCCTCTGACATTCAACTCCTACATATGGGAATATATCTGAGTTGAGTTGTTTGATGAACGACAAATTAAGTGGGTTTTTTTAATTAATATATTATGTGGGTTCATTTTGCTGTTGAGGAATCAGAAAAAATATTGAAGAAATGTCAGCAAAACCATTTTAGAAAAGCCAATTTTTTAAAGATATTTCCTAAAAATTAACTTGAAAGGGTTTTTTTGCATTCTTTTTTTTGTATAATTTTTGTTTTGTTAAGTACATTCTCATAGACAGTAAAAACATATCTATTTTAAATAAGATATTCAGAACATATTCAAGCTATGGTGAAATATCCATTCTGTAGATGGACCTATTTTTTCATATTCTAGCCTGTGAATTCCAGAGTTCTTTCATCAAGAGTTTTGTTTACTGAGATGTTGTTCACAATACACTGGAGATTTGCCCTTCTTTGAATGTACCTTAGCCTTCAACTTAATAGCTTGTGCTTCTCTCTCTAATGACAAAGTCCAACCTGACAAAAACAAAGGAAAGAATGCTACTGTGAATATATTAATGTAAACTGATTTTTAGGTAACATTTTAAATTTTCATTTAGCTTGTAGTTATCAGGAAATTATAAATAAAGTATTCAGCAAATTTGTACTCAAGATAGGCCTCATGGCTTATTCGATGATGACATACAGGCATCTGTAGCTAACCTTGAATATATGCTACCATTCAAAATTTAGCTTGTGCATAAATAAACTGTCCTTGGACAACATACTTGACTCAAAAAATATGAAGATACAAGTTATTTACTGAGTCAGGCATTCATATTATTTTCCTTACCTTTGTGTAAGGTAGACCTTTGGTAGCAAGAGACTAGTAGTATGGCTTCTTGAAACTCATGCTTAGCTTAACATATCGATTGACAACCAGTACCACTATTCATCTGCATGAAAACAGCAAGAAGGTTTTAACAAGAGCTTAGTATTATATACCATACATAATAAATCTTTTTCACTTGAAATTTAGTGATAAAATCATTTATAAAATATGGAGGGGAAGGAAAAAATATAAGGAATAAAGGATTATCTTCATGTCTCATTAACCAAACAAATGAGCTTCAGGATCTACGAAAGCTGTGTCCTACCATCTAAGTAGAATTTAGAAATGTCCTGGTAAAAACACAGAATTCCTTCCACAACATATCAGGAAGAAACCAGGCAGACTCTCACCTTTAATGATAACCCATAGCTTCTGATCACCTTTATCTTGTGTTGGTAGTTGTATATTTTTACTCTCAGATTTAATCTGAAGACAGTGATACATCACAGAAATTATTATTCTTTAATATGCTTTTTAAATTTTTACTCTTAAACTATTTAAATTAGAGGTGCTGACAAATACTGAAAGAGAATGTAGATAATGTCAGTGATGATATCTGCTTCCAGTATCCCTCTTATTCTCTCTCCCTATTTGTTTTTTTTGGCTACATGAATCGGTGTAGAGAGGGAAGGTGACCTTTTCTTCTCTGAGGATGGCTGTCAGCTTTATATCCTGCCCTTAGTTTTGAAGACAGGGGGTGATGCCATCTGGGTTTCTTCATGCAGAGAACAAATCACTGTTAGTAATAAGAATGAGGTTTATCTGTCTGCAGGGGCTAGAAGCAGAAGGGTCTCTAACAGTCTATTCTGGGACCTGAGGAGTAAGTGTTGAAAAGTTTGTGGTCTGTTTTCCAAAACACTCAGTTCCCACTCTGCTTTTTCTTATTACTCTCACATGTCTTTAAGCATCAGACCGTACAATTCAATGCCCCTTTGCTAGGAGTTTCTTCATGGTTTCTTCCTGTCTCCTTCTCTCCTCTTCTATATTTTTTCCTAGTTTTCCTCCCCAATTTTTTTTTTCCCCTTTTTTGTCTTTTCTCTCTCCATTTCCTCCTTTTTCTCCATTTCTACCACAATAGACTAGGATATCAGAGCCTATGAAATACCTGCTATGGGGCATATAAACAGAGTAGTCATGATTATTTTTATTATTGACTTCCCCTAAACTATTTCACAGGATCACAGAATTGTTTAGCTTGAAAGGGACCTCTTGAGATCATCTAGTCCAACATTTTCTTACTTGAGCAGGGTCAGCTACAGCAGATTGTCAAGGACTGTGTTCAGTTGGGTTTTGGATATCTCCAAGGATGGAGACTCTGCAACTTCTCTGGGCAACCTGTGCCAGTGGTTGACCACCCTCACAGTAAAAAAGTGGGTTTTAGTGTTCAGATGGAATTTCATGTTCTTCAATTTGTGCCTGTTGCCTCTTGTCCTGTCACTGGGCACCACTGAAAAGAGTCTGTCTCCCTCATCTTCGTCCCTTCCCATCAGATATTTTATAGACATCAGTAAGATCCTCATGAGCCCTCTCTTTTCCAGCCTGAACAGACCCAGGTGTCTGTGTCCCTTACTGTACAAAGATACAAGAAGATGCAATAGATGGAATCCTCTGAGCTGGATACATTCAAATGAGGTTAAAGCACACACTTACAACAGTGACAATAATTAACAAACTGGAAAAATTTACAGTTTTGAATAATGTGTTTTAAATCAATGAATTTGTTCTGGAAAAGGACTTAGCTGCTTGTAAGATACATGGGACAATGAATATCTTAATTTTAGCATGTTCAACTTTTAATGCCTTAATGGAGTCAAATTTTCTACAGCTGTTGAAACCTGGCTTTCCAAAAATTAGCCACGTGCACTAAGTGTGAGCATGAAAAAATCCATAGCAAAAATTACAGCAAAATAATTGAAATCTGAGCCCAAGCAACATTAGTTTTACACTCATTTTATTTCTTCTCTTCCCATTCTCTGCTGCATTCTCCTTTTCTTCTTCTCCCATGTGTTCTTCCTATACTACTTTACCCATGCCCCAGAGATGCATGTTATTTGATATTTATAATACAGTCATGAGGAATCTATTTCATGATTCCTTTAAAAAATATTTAATAAGACATTTAACAGTAATGAACTTTGACCTCACCTTGATGTCTCTATGACATCAGAGGCAGCACATCCACTTCCACATTGTGTGTCCAAAAATGTGTCTGCCCAGTACACCACAAAGACTTCCTTGACTAACAGAACTGTACTTGAAGAAGATCCCATAGACTGCAAGGGGCTGCAAGGATGGCCAGTGAGTGGGAGAGAACAATCCCTGTCCAGCCACAGCAGATGCTGTGAATCCTTGACAAATTAAGTAGTAAAATGATCCTATGGAGTAGGCATACCAACAGATGCTTTTCTGCTCTGTTCAGAATAACTAATTAGTAAAGTGAAAACTAAATAATTTTGTAGGAAGATTGGTTTACGGGTGTGTTAAGTACTTTACAGCTCGAAGCTGTACACTTTTGTTGGGGTTTGCAGTTTCTAATAAGCACTACAAGTGGTTCCCCATGATTTTGTTACTTTTAAATTACATTGTTCATTGTTAAGAAATATACTTGTTTGGATTACTGTTTATTTCAAAGAGAGACGGAAGAAAGTATACATATTTAAATCCAGATCCTTTGCTTTTCTTTGAGCCATTGCTCATTGAATAAATATTCTCTGCAATGCTTTAATAAAATTTAGTTATTCTACTATATATTTCCATGGGAGTGATAGGATTGCATCAGATTAGCTCACACAGCTCCTGCGTTATCAGAAGTTTCTGCAAGATACTTAACTTTTTAACTGCATCACTTCAGAAAATGGCAGAGTATCATATAAATGGCATCTCTTAGGAAACCATAATTAGGGAGTTGTTGAATTAAATTCAGACATGTTAAGTATCACATACATTTTCTTATGCTGATAGACTTTAAAAAAAAATACAGAATGGAGGAAGAAAGCAACAGTAAGAAAGAGCTTATTTTCTACTTTTTCGTTTTTTTGTTGCTTTCCTGTTACAAGCAAGCCTAAAGAAGCAGAAAATGTTCTTTTAAAGGTATCATATAAATAGAGAGCTCATCTGTTAAGTCAGAAAAGCCCTTATTAATGTGGCAGCTCCATAGCCTGGGTGCATACATATGTCATATCATATGACAGGACATTGTTTGCTGTACAGCCTTCTGGGTTTAGACATATGTCATTTCATATAACCAAACACAGAGGGCTAGTTCAAACAATGCCTTCTGACAATAGGTATGTATTCAGGGAGACAGCTATTAACATAGTCCACAAATACTGTTATATTTGTGTCTGCTGTCTACAAGGAGAGAACTTTTTGCCTGTAATATTTGCATAGTTCCTTTGAAATATGTCATATTTTTATCTCTGGTTGTTGAGATGTGTTGTTAGGATGTGTTGGGATATGTTATGCCTTTAGAGAAGTAGTAACTTGCCAGCTTGAAGCTCTGGGTGATGAGGAGTGGGTGGTAGAGCGGAAGAGGTACTAGAAGTGATTTTATTATTTCCCATTTCAATTCAATGAGAACAAAAACCCAAACATTTTTCCCTTGACTCTCAGGCAGCACTGAGGTTTAATTCTTGCTTATGTTCTATTGGATATGTGCATCCATCATATCCCTGTCTTCAATTGTGTTGATATTACACTTGGGATAAGCTGATGCAATGTTTTTGGTTTTAACTTTGCTTTTTCCTGAAACTTCACGTTCACACAGAGTGGCACATTGTTAACTCTGTTGATAACTGTTCTTTACTGTCAGTTTGGTTTTTGTTGTTGTTTTTTTTTTCTCCACATACTACTACTGTTTTATGAAATGGAGAAAGGGAATTTTTGTTTTTCTCTCATTGTGTTGAACAAGAAAAAATCTATTATTTGGTTTGGGGCTCTTTTGCATAAGATACCTGTGAATCTTGCACAGCTGTTTGTTTCTTATTTTAGCCACAGAGGTCCTCCTTACTTTCTCTCATTTTGAAGGTATTTTGTTTCTTATCTATTTCAAATTTTTGGAACACAAACTTTAGCCCCTTCCTACTTGCCTGGAGAATAAAAAAAAAGGTTTATTTTCCTAGCTTTATGGAAAGCTATTGTGAACTGCCATACAGATGTGTGTAAATTGTTTCCTCCACCCAAAAAATTTTGGTAGAATACAGTTAAGATAAATAAGACGTATTTGAAGGGGTACTTAGACTGAAGAAGTAACACATATTTTAATATATTTTCTACTCTTCCAAATAGTATTTAAGATTACTATTAGTAAAAGGGGTTTAAATATAAATTTAATTGCTCTTTATTCCCCTTTTGCAGTCAATATAATTTTATCTACAGATAAATGCACCATTTTCCTTATAAACTTAGTAATTTAATCAGTTTCTCTTATTTTTTTTAAACAACAGTGGCAGAAAAGAAACATTCTGAACAACATTAGCATATGAAAAAAAAGGAGGAATCTGTGGTATATAGATGTTGTTACTCTTAACCTGAGACAGTGACAACGCTATTTGAGCTAGTGTACCTAAAACTGAAACTAAGAAGCAACATAAACAGTTTGGTGAATAAGACAGTAATATATGGGGAATTACATTACAAGTCTGTAGGAAATAGAAAAATAAAATTTGAATAAACACTATTCTGTACTCCATCCTAAGTTAGACATGAAACGTTAGTTTCTGTAAAATTAGCCTAAAAATAACAAACTTAGTGAAAATTCACTATTCTTTTTTTTTTTATATCCTAATGTTCCTTTGCTGTTTATGCACCTTTACTGGTATTTGAACAACTGACAAGAATGTTGCTGTATAGGAAGACAAAAGGTTAAATGTGTTCTCACTTGAATTTATTTATACAGGCAAAGATAGTTAAAAATAAAAGATTTTTTTGAGTTCCAACAGATTTTAACATTTTTACTTGACTTGTATCCTAATGAAGTAACTATTCAGGTGTACAGATATTGATATTTAAATAATAAAATCTTATTGAATTTGTATATAGGAATAATATAATACTGAAAAAAACCCAAAACTTTCCATGTATATTGAGAAACTGGTAATGACTACTTATAAATTAATTGTTTCAAAAATTCTTTTTTTATGATGAAATGAAATTATTAAACCCAATATGATATTAAACATGATATTTTTAGATTATGTGCTCACAGAGGGTTATAATTACAGGAGCTCTCCCATTTATGGAGTTTATGAGGCTCAGTACACACAATTTTTTCTATAAGTGCAATGCTCAGATTTTAATTAGTTACTTTAGCTATTTAATCCATGTTTTAAAGCTTTCTCATTAAGAAAATTAGGTATACATGTACTAGAAAGAACTGTCATGCTTGATATAAGTCAGGATCGTAATTTTCCTGTTGACATCACTTCATTGGAATTCCTTTATCCTCATAGAACTGAATGTCTTCATTCACAATTACAACTTGGCAAGATAGCAAAGAAAAAAATCTTCCCTGTTTATCAATTACACATGTATCTAAATTGCCCTCACTCTTGCTCTCTTTTCTTAGTAACTCGGTTATTTGTCTTTTCCTTTTGAAATATGTTATTTCTTTATTGAACATGACTTCTCTTTTCATGCAGGGAATCACTTCTTCAGGACATTTAAAAATACAGCCTCAAAACACAAGTATTAAAAGGATTTTATCTTACAAATGCACTGTCAAAAGGATGAATGTGGTAACACTGATCGTTTTGCATGGTTTTGATATCTGGTACTAGTTTTACGGAAATGAAGGGGAAAGGGGAATATATTCTGAGTAATAGTAGACAAACTGTTTATTGCAACTGGTATAAAAGTTTGGGTTTATTCTATTCTGCAGAGGCTCAAATCATGTAACAGCAACCTCACATTACAAGAGGAAGACAGTATAAGGTACACATTAATAAGAAAGATGGGGAAAGACAATAGAATACAGAGATATTTATGTGTGTAGATGGACTTCCAATATTTTGACATAAAAATTTGCATGGGGAAAAAATATCTTTGAAATGTTAAACTTCAGTAATACATTTTTTTTCCCCCACAATTAATTACAGTGATTTTCCTTACCACCAGTGAAAAACAAATAGATTTAATCTCATTTTAGAATTCGGGGGATTTTTCACTGTATGTAGCTCAAATTTCATTATTGTCAGAAGAGGGGGTTATATTCTTCACCTGGTTAGGAAGTTGTCCTTCCTCTTCCTTCCTCTTCCTATCACCAAATTTTCAGAAATTAGAAAAATCTTTGTGGGCACAAGAGAAAATTCTATTCAGTTGTATATTTATGTATTTATTTTTGCCAAGAACATTGTAAGTAATTTGTTTTAATCATTAAAAGAAATTTGTCTTCAGGAGAGTATGCCTGCTGCAATCAGGAAAAGCTATGTAAAATAAACTAGTGAGAACATGTAAAGGACAATTATATTATCCAATAGAGGAGTTTCTGAAACTGAAGCAGTATTTTTAAAGAACATCACAGAGATGTATGATAATAAGTGAAAGTTATAACTCTACAAATATTTCCTGTTGAGTCTATATTTACCATTCTTTTCATACCTTTTAAATAGGTATGAACCATTATCTTCATAACTTCTAAATAAAAAAAACAATAAACCACTTTTGTTTTAATGATGTGGCATGTTGGCTTTAAGTAAAATATTTATTTAAGGAAACTTTGGCCTTTCAGTATAGAAGAAAATCAAGAATCCGTTTGTCAATTCTCAGATGTAGATCCTGGACTTGCCACTATGTCTGACTTAAATTATGCTGACTGGTTGAAAATTTTCTGAAAACTTGTGTTTTTAAACACCTACTCTATCACCGGAAAACAAGCAAACTTTGAAAATTACAGTTCAGAAACATGCATGGGGGCAGATGTGCAACATAATCACCCATGATTAACCTAAGTAACTGCTAAATTTAACCTTCACATCACAGAAACACAAGTTAAGTAAACAGCTTTTCTCTACAGATGAGCTAGAATTAAGCACTTCCTACCTTCTGCTCTATTGCCTGCAGGTGTTTCCAAAAGGAACTGATAGATAAATACCAGTGTTATCATGTCTGGGCCAATGAAAACAAGGATGAGGTACAATATTGAACGAGTGTCATCTACCTTTCTTAACTATGTGTGGTTGATCTCTAAAATTTGCCTTATATTATAAACAGACAAGACATGACCTGCAGTTGTTGATTGTTGGTGAAAGTCTGATTTGGATTTGTTCTATTACAGAGTGTTTTGGGGTGTCAATTCATATGCTTAAATTTAATAAATGCCCTTGTAGACTACATAAAGTGAAAAGATTATAATGGCAAAAAAAGCAGACAGAAGAAGGGTTTCATAAAAGTTAGTGGAAGGTGAAAGGAAAGGTCATGAAGTGTTGCTTCCCTCACTTCCAAAGCCCAGCACATCCTTCTTCCTCTTAGTTGGGTATTCTGTCATCTTTCAAACACATATCTGCAATATCTGAATTTACTATTGTTACCATAACTGAAATTTTAGCTTGAATTGTAAAAGTGAATTAAGTTTGTGAGAAGTGTAGGAAGATAATTGCACTCTCTCAACACTCTTACTAGATGCAGTGCATAGATGCTGGAGAAGCAGAAGAGCAGAAAGACGATATTGCCACAAGAACAAATAAGTATAAACTGGTCACAAAGAAGTGAGGAATATAAAATAATATACTTCAGAAAAGATCAGAAGTGTATTAAAGTTTATTAGAGGAGTTACATGAAATGGATGCCTATGAGGTCAGGGGACTAAAAATATTGGTTTGGGAAGTCTCTTTTAGTCCTTATGAAAGCCTGATAGGGAACTTTTGGCTTAGTGGTAAAATATTTTCAGGAAGGAATTTAACACATGTCTAATTGTCACATACTCCTTTTTGCATAAGATATACAACTAATGCATTAATATATTATTTGTTTCCACAGCTTTATAATTTGGTTGTAAAACTTGTGGCCAGATTTAGATGAGATTTAACTGCAATAGCCATTTTTTTTTCAATCTGTAAAGTATAAGGGCATCTTTGCAAAGTAAAATGCAGTTACGTGCAGATACATTTGAGCCCTCCTCTGAATGAGCTTGTTGTGAAAATGGAATGAATGTTATCACAGCATTTGCTTGGGAAAGCTAAGACAGATGTAGCAGCGTGCTATTTAAAACCATCTTTTCTTGGGATCAATATTTCTGACATCACTGTCCTGTACTGTATAAGGAGACCAGTTCCAGTATCCCCATGCTGGATTGAAATCCTTGTACTGCATTAAGCGATGGAAGGACGTAAAGGCAGCATACAGAAAAAGGCATAATGCAAAAGCTTAGTCTGGTAGAAAAATGGACTAGAAATACATTATTTCAAAGAGAAAAATTATGCCATCAGTTTGCAGAAACAGCTAAATATATGAATATAGTTTTGCTGGTAAGAAAAAAACCAATCAGTGTCAGTGAAACCTTGTATTATCTGAACTGCTGGGTATCCCAATGAATACTTCCAAAACTTGTGGGTTAGGAAAGCTAAGGCACTGGAAAACTCTATGAACATTAATGCTATGCAATATCATGTGTAGGTCATTTTATTTCAGACCATCTTCTCCCACTTCCAAATTTAGATAATCCAAAATTTAGGTACTTCTTTTTAGTGTTACTTCTTTCAGATACCTGACTTTTACTGGTTTTTGAGGCAGGCTGACTTGGCTTGGGTACTTAGAGAATTGGACTTTATCTTTCAAATCAAATGGGGGTAGTTGTGGTGAAAATCATGCCAAACATGAAAATAGTAAATGCCACCTGAAGCCTTCATAGCCTTAGTTCAGCTTTGCAAGACTTTGCAGCTGCCAGGTCAGTGAGGGCTCATGTCCGTCTGATGATCATGCATTCTCCTTTCTTCCAGGTTGTCAGAGTCACTAAACAGTATCTGCCCCAGTGGTAACAGGACTGCACCTAAGGGACACGTATTCAGATTTTGAGCTGTTGATCACTACTATTTGAAACTGATGGTCCAACCACTTTTTCACTAACCTGTAGTTCACTACTCAGTCCCTATTTCCAAAAATTTGCTCCAAGTTAGTTCAATTGCAACGTTGAAAAAAAGAATAGTGATAACAGAATTCAGGTATCATGCTTTTAAGTTACTAATATTCTTTCAACTTCTTTTTTTAGACAGCTCTGGAAAGAAATCACTGTGCCACTGTGTGAGATTAATGTCAGTTTTTTTATTAAATATATAAATGTACTGGTTTTGGCTGGGATAGAGTTAATTTTCTGTATAGTAGCTAGTATGGAGCTATGTTTTGGATTTCTGCTGAAAACAGTGTTGATAATACAGGGATGTTTTCGTTATTGCTGAGCAGTGCGTACACAGAGTCAAGGCCTTTTCTGCTTTTCATACCACCCCACCGGTGAGTAGGGGTGCACAAGAAATTGGGAGGAGACACAGCTGGGACAGCTGACCCCAACTGACCAAAGGGATATTCCATACCATATGACATCATGCTCAGCATATAAAGCTGGGGGAAAAAGAAGGAAGGCAGGGATGTTTGGAGTGATGGCATTTGTCTTCCCAAGTAACCGTTACGCGTGATGGAGCCCTGCTTTCCTGGAGATGGCTGAACTCCTGCCTGCCGATGGGAAGTAGTGAATGAATTCCTTGTTTTGCTTTGCTTGCGTGCGAGGCTTTTGCTTTCCCTATTAAACTGTCTTTATCTCAACCCATGAGTTTTCTCACTTTTACTCTTCTTATTCTTTCCCCCATCCCAGCAAGGGGGGAGTGAGCGAGCAGCTGTGTGGTGCTTAGTTGCCGGCTGGGGTTAAACCATGACAATAATTAATGTTTAAAAACTTGTTTAAATTATACTTATAATGGGCATTTTCACACCATATGAATAAATATTTACCCATCATCTTTCTCTTGTCATGTCATTGTCATATCATTTTGTCTCTTTAATGAACAGCAAGAAATAGAATGCTTGAGGGGAAAAAGAATAATTTTGAGGAAAAAAATAGATCTGTTATGTTAGTGTCTCTTGGAATTTTTTACACATTGGATATAATTGTTATTAATCACTTATTTTTTCAGCTAAATCTTGTATCCAGCTGGTAAAGGCTTTTCTACTTTGATGTTCATCAAAGCCCTGTAGAGAATGATAAAACATCAGATAGATCTTTTGCTGTTGTTCTGAAAAGTCCACTTGACTTGCATGCATAAGGGAGGGGAAAAGGAGAGAGAGAAAGAGGTATTTGTGGCCTTATTTTCATAATATTCTAGCTTTCATTTAATAACTATTTTTTTAAAGATTTCTTAGAACAGTTCACATTGTGAGTAGACACACAATTGTATTGATGCCGTAGAACTTTTTGAATTTAGATTAAAAAAAGACTGGTTTTCCTTACTTAACAACGTGGAATAAATCTTGAGGTTTGAGTTTTAAGTTTACTCTGCAGCCATGTTTATCCTACAGAACCATTCTTTGGTACAGATCAGACTCGTAAAACAAGAAGTTTTTATAAATGAAACACTGCAACCCAATGGAAACACTCAGATGAATCAATAAAACCACATCAGAAAAGGCTATGGGACTGAAAAGAAGTGATGAAATTGAAGTTACAGTTTTCCTCAAATTGTGTAACCCAGCTTTCTACAAATTTTCCTATAAGCTTACTGAGATAGTTGCAACATCATGAGGTAAACATGCAATCTTTCAGGTAATCCAGCTAAATTTAATGTGCCAAGGTCATTTGTCTAGTCAATGAAGTGGTACATGCAAGTTCACTGATTTACAACTTCACAGCTTCACAGTGGAAAACCATAAGTAATAGTACTATTATACAGTGCCACAGATAAGAGATTTTGGAAAGAATCACTAGGTATGGCAGACTTTGTGTGGTACGTGCTATTGTATCGTATTTTTTGTAACAGAATGTCCTGGTTTCAGCTGGGATAGAGTTAAATTTCTTCCTAGTGCTGTGTTTTGGATTTAGTATGAGAAGAATGTTGAGAACACACTGATGTTTTAGTTGTTGCTAAGTGACCTCTAGTCAAGGACTTTTCAGTTTCCCATGCTCTGCCAGGTGCACAAGAAGCTGAGAGGGAGCATAGCCAGGACAGCTAACCCAGCTGGCCAGTGGGGTATTCCATACCATATGACATCATACTCAGTATATAAACTAGGAGGCGTGGTCCAGGAAGTAGTGATCGCTACTTGGTTATCAGTTGGCGAGTGGTGAGCAATTTCATTTGCATCACTCACTTTGTATATTCTACCATTATGATTATGATTATGATTATGATTATTCCTTCCTTTTCTGTTCTATTAAACTGTCTTTATCTCAATCCACAAATTTTACTTTTTTTCCGATTCTCTCCCCCATCCCACTGTGGGGTGGGTGCAGTGAGCGAGTGGCTGTGTGGTGTTTGGTTGCCTGCCAGGTTAAACCACAACAGTCCTTTTTTGGTGCCCAATGTGGGGTTTGAAGGGTTGAGATAATGACAGATCTGACCAAAGCGTGTTAAAGCAAAATTTGTTATAGGCATTCATTATATTAGTTTAATAGTCGCTAGTCACAATGTTGATTTATTGGCTCTCAAAGTTGTGGGGCTGGCTCTCAATGTTGGGTTATGTAATACCTTACTTGCAGTATATGTTCCCTGTTGTGCTGTTTATCACCGTTTGGAGCTGGGTCAGGGTTATCATTTTGCTGCACTGTGTAACACTGTTTTATGATATGATAAAATTATTGGTCGTGAGTCTAGTCAGGTATCTGTACTCAGCATTGGCGTCAACTCTGTTCCTCGGGAGCCACCTCTTAGAAACTATTAATAATTACTCTCTTTTCTCCTCAGAGAACAAATTTATGGGGGAGGCAGGGTGGGATACTTTCCCCCACTTGTTCACCTTCCCTTTCATATCTTCAGAAACTCCTTTTTCTTCTATTATCTTCATGAAGCCCTCCACAACAGTTCTTGAGAACTTTGAATATCCTTGCGATGTTCAAAGAAGCACGTTCCTATTGCTATGTCTCCTGAACGTGTTTCAGGTGTTGTTTAGGGTTAAACAACTATTTAGGAATACCATCTGGAGATCAACCCTGGCAGCAGACACGGTGGCTACTCAAACCCCCGCGACAAGCACTGTGGCTACTCGAACCCCCACGACAAGCACTGTAGCTACGCAAACCCCAGTGACAGACACCGCAGCTACTCCAACCGCGGTCACAGGCACTGCAGCTACTCAAACCCTGGCGACAGGCACTGCAGCTGAACCAGAGAACCAACCTGTGCCAGTATCAGTCACCCCTATACACAAGAAATACAGAAGAAAATCAGCTCGTTTAGTAAGGGATGAAGATGAACCAGGGCCATCACGACAACAGGAGGAGGAAGAGGCAGAAGCCATAAATTAGATGGTAACCACCTGATCCTTATCCCTGAATGAGCTGAGATACGCGAAAAGATTTCAGTCATTGTCCAGGCACATATTGTCACCTGGCTGCTCCAATGCTGGGATAACGGGGCCAGTAATCTGGAATTAGAGGGTAGAGAAGCCAAACAGCTGGGATCTCTTTCTAGGGAAGGGGCATTGACAAAGTGATTGGACAAGGGGCACAAGTCCTCAGCCTCTGGAGGCGACTCCTGTCAGGTGTGAAGGAAAGGTATCCCTTCAAGGAAGATGTTATATGCCACCCAGGCAAGTGGACCACCATGGAGAGAAGTATCCAGTACCTGAGGAAATTAGGCATGCTGGAGATGATTTACGATAACCTGAACAACGAGCAGTTATCCAAAGATCCAGATGAAGTCCGATGCACCCAATCCATGTGGGGGAAGTTTGTACAGAGCGCACCAGCGCCGTATGCAAACTCATTGACAATTATGACCTGGAAAAACAGAGAGGAACAAACGGTGGATGAATTGGCTGGCCAACTCCAGCAATATGAAGAAAGTCTCTCTTCCTCCCTATGGGCCTGTGTCTCTGCTGCGGAGAAACTGTCTCGGGAGGTCCAGCAACTCAAAGAGGATATGTCCTGCTCCCCACCTGCACGGGCCAGTGACTCAGCCATTAGGAGTAATCATCCCTCTGCTCAAGAGAGAAGGTATCATGGGTACACACCCCGGGGCACCCTATGATTTTACCTACGTGACCACGGAGAGGACATGAGGAAGTAGGATAGAAAATCCACCTCAACCCTAGAGGCATGGGTACGTTAGTTGCAAGGAAAAACAGTCACAAAAGGGAGTTCTTCCAGGAAAACTGCTGCTCCAGTTTCCAGTGAGCAGTTCCCCAGACAGAGTAGAAGACCTGACTTTACTTCCAATCTTAATAAAGACACTTTTGATTCACATCTAAAAGAAGTGAGTAATGAGTACTATGACCAGGACTAAAGGGGCCCCGCCTCCGGCCAGGTGGAGGAAAGGGACAACCAGGTTTACTGGACTGTGTGGATTCGATGGCCTGGCACATCAGACCCACAGGAGTATAAGGCTCTCGTAGACACTGGTGCACAGTGCACCCTGATGCCATCAGGCTATAAAGGGGCAGAACCCATTTGTATTTCTGGAGTGACAGGGGGATCCCAAGAGTTAACTGTATTGGAGGCCGAAGTGAGCCTGACTGGGAATGAGTGGCAGAAGCACCCCATTGGGACTGGCCCAGAGGCTCCATGCATCCTTGGCATAGACTACCTCAGGAGAGGACCCAAAAGGGTACCGGTGGACTTTTGGTATAGCTGCCCTGGAGATGGAAGAAATTAAACAGCTGTCCACCTTGCCTGGTCTCAGGAGGACCCTTCTGTTGTGGGCTTGCTGAGGGTCGAGGAACAACAGGTGCTGATTGGCAACGGTCCACCGGCGGCATTATCGCACCAACCAAAACTCCTGCTTCCCATCCATAAGCTGATTCGTCGACTGGAGAGCCAAGGAGTGATCAGCAAGACTCGCTCACCCTTTAACAGTCCCATATGGCCAGTGTGAAAGTCTAATGGAGAGTGGAGACTAACAGTAGACTATCGTGGCCTGAACAAAGTTCTGCCGCTGCTGAGTCCTGCCATGCCGGACACGCTAGATCTTCAATATGAGCCGAAGTCAAAGACAGCCAAGTGGTACGCCACCATTGATATCGCTAATGCGTTCTTCTCAATCCCTTTGGTGGCAGACTGCAGGCCACAGTTTGCTTTCACGTGAGGGGGCATCCAGTACACCTGGAATTGACTGCCCCAGGGGTGGAAACACAGCCCTACCATTTGCCATGGACTAATCCACACTGCACTGGAACAGGGTGAGGCTCCAGAACACGTGCAATGACATCATTGTATGGGGCAACACAGCAGAAGAAGTTTTTGAGAAAGGGGAGAGAATAATTCAAATCCTTCTGAAGGCCGGCTTTGCCATAAAGCAAAGTAAGGTCAAGGGACCTGCACAGGAGATCCAGTTTTTAAGAATAAAATGGCAAGATGGACATCATCAGATCCCAATGGATGTGGTCAACAAAATAACAACCATGTCCCCACCAACTAGCAACAAGGAAATAGAGGCCTTCTTAGGCATTGTGGGCTTTTGGAGAATGCATATTCCAGATTACACTCAGATCGTAAGCCCTCTCTATCAGGTGACCAGGAAGAAGAACGATTTCAAATGGGGCCCTGAGCAACAACAAGCCTTTGAACAAATTAAACAGGAGATGGTTCATGCAGTAGCCCTTGGGCCAGTCCGGGCAGGACAAGATGTAAGGAATGTGCTCTACACCGCAGCCGGGTTAGAATGGCCCCACCTGGAGCCTCTGGCAGAAAGCACCAGGGGAGACTCAAAGTTGACCCCTGGGGTTTTGGAGTCGCGGATACAGAGGATCCGAGGCCCGCTACACTCCAGCTAAGAAG
Source organism: Calonectris borealis (assembly GCF_964195595.1). Classification (NCBI taxonomy): domain Eukaryota; kingdom Metazoa; phylum Chordata; class Aves; order Procellariiformes; family Procellariidae; genus Calonectris; species Calonectris borealis. The sequence continues at coordinate 88,681,355 of NC_134313.1, forward strand.
GAGATATGGGCAGCATATGAAGGGGTTCAAGATGCTTTGGAAGTGATTGGGACTGAAGCACAGCTGCTCCTGGTGCCCCAACTGCCAGTGCTGGGCTGGATGTTCAAAGGGAGCGTCCCCTCTACACATCATGCAACCGATGCTACGTGGAGTAAGTGGGTCGCGCTGATCACACAACGGGCTTGAATAAGAAGACGCAGTCACCAGGAATCTTGGAAGTGATCACGAACTGGCCAGAAGGCAAAGATTTTGGAATATCCCCAGAGGAGGAGGTGACACATGCTGAAGAGGCCCCACTGTATGATAAACTGCCAGAAAATGAGAAGCAATATGCCCTGTTCACTGATGGGTCCTGTCGCCTTGTGGGAAAACATCGGAGGTGGAAAGCTGCTGTATGGAGTCCTATACGCCAAGTTGCAGAAACTGCTGAAGGAGAAGGTGAGTCAAGCCAGTTTGCAGAGGTGAAAGCCATCCAGCTGGCCTTGGACATTGCTGAACAAGAAACATGGCCAGTACTTTATCTCTATACTGACTCATGGACGGTGGCAAATGCCCGGTGGGGGTGGTTGCAGCAGTGGAAGCAGAACAAGTGGCAGCGCAGAGGTAAACGCATCTGGGCTGCCACATTGTGGCAAGATATTGTTGCCCGGGTAGAGAACCTGGTTGTAAAAGTACGTCACGTAGATGCTCACGTACCCAAGAGTTGGGCCACTGAGGAACATCAAAACAACCAGCAGGTGGACCAGGCTGCTAAGATTGGAGTGGCTCAGGTGGATCTGGACTGGCAACATAAGGGTGAATTATTTATAGCTCAGTGGGCCCATGACACCTCAGGCCATCAAGGAAGGGATGCAACATACAGATGGGCTCGTGATCGAGGGTTGGACTTGACCATGGACACTATTGCACAGGTTATCCATGAATGTGAAACGTGCGCTGCAATCAAGCAAGCCGAGCGAGTGAAGCCTCTTTGGCATGGGGGACGATGGTTGAAATACAAATACGGAGAGGCTTGGCAGTTTGATTATATCACACTCCCACAAACGCACTAAGGCAAGAGCTATGTGCTCACCATGATGGAAGCAACCACTGGATGGCTGGAAACATACCCTGTGCCCCATGCCACTGTCCGGAACACCATCCTGGGCCTTGAAAAGCAAGTCCTGTGGCGACACGGCACCCCAGAAAGAATTGAGTCAGACAACAGGACTCATTTCCGAAACACCCTCATAGACACTTGGGCCAAAGAGCACGGCATTGAGTGGGTATATCACATCCCCTACCATGCACCAGCCTCCAGGAAAATCGAACGATACAACGGGCTGCTAAAGACTCCACTGAGAGCAATGGGTGGTGGCACGTTCAAGCATTGGGACACACATTTAGCAAAAGCCACTTGGTTAGTCAACACCAGGGGATCTTTCAATTGAGCTGGCCCTGCCCAATCAAAACTTCCGCGTACTGTAGATGGGTTAAAGTCCCTGTCGTGCACATGAGAAATATGCTGGGGAAGACAGCCTGGGTTGCTCCTGCCTCGCGCCAGGGAAACCCCTTTCAGTTGGTGGGTAGTGCAAAAGGATGGGGAAGTCCGGTGTGTACCTCAAGGGGATTTGAGTTTGGGTGAAAATAGCCAATGAACTGAATTGTATGATGTTAATTGCCATATAATACCGTATGTCATCACTTCTATGGTTGCTACATGTTATATCAATGGTATTGCAGTAAGAATCACCCAGATTAATGAAGGATGAATTCTGATGAAACCGAGCAAAGCGCAACGATGATGGAACCAGAACTAGCTTCAAGGTGCAATAATCCAAAACCACACACCACTTCTCCTGCCCTGAAAGACTGTTATGACAGATGGAGCCCAAAGTCATGGACTAAATGAACTCAGTGGACATTTTAGAGGAACTTGAGACCTAGGCATGATGTAGCTGGTATAGAATAAGGGGTGGATACTGTCCTGGTTTCGGCTGGGATAGAGTTAATTTTCTTCCTAGTAGCTGGTATAGTGCTGTGTTTTGGATTTAGTATGAGAATAATGTTGATAACACACTGATGTTTTAGTTGTTGCTAAGTAATGTTTACACTGGTCAAAGACTTTTCAGCTTCCCATGCTCTGCCAGGTGCACAAGAAGCTTGAAGGGACCATAGCCAGGACAGCTAACCCAACTGGCCAACGGGGTATTCCATACTATGTGACGTCATGCTCAGTATATAAACTAGGAGGCATGGTCCAGGAAGTAGCGGTCACTTCTTGGTTATCAGTCGGTGGGTGGTGAGCAATTTCATTGTGCATCACTCATTTTGTATATTCTACCATTATTATTATTATTATTATCCCTTCCTTTTCTGTTCTATTAAACTGTCTTTATCTCAACCCACGATTTTTACTTTTTTTTTGATTCTCGCCCCCATCCCACTGCGGGACGACAGGGAGTGAGCGAGTGGCTGTGTGGTGTTTGGCTGCCTGCTGGGTTATACCACAACACAGAATCACAGATGCTATGGTTTTTTCTAAAGGGAGCTAAGGATTCCGTAACTCTTTACATTCATTGGAATTAGCCACTCTCTTTAGATGTTGTTGAAAATCTAGTCTAGCATTGTTAATTTTTTGTATATCTTTTAAACAAACTTAAGGGATGTTGTAGTGGAATAAAGGTATGTGTTGAGTTATATATAGCTATTTTCTTATTATTTGATTGGATACCCTGGTAATATTTCATCTGAACCTTTCTTGCTTGAAAGGAGTTGACATCCTAATAAAAATCAATATTCTCCACTTTTGTACTGGGTCTGCCTGCAATGGAGTTAACTTTCTTCATAGCAGCCCATATGGTGCTGTGCTTTGCATTTGTGTTTAATACAGCATTGATAACACACCAGTGTTTTGGCTATTACTGAACAGTTCTTGCACAGCATCAAAGCCTTCTCCCCACTCTGCCCCCACAGCAAATAGGCTGGGGATGGGCAAGAGGCTGGGAGGAGACATAGCTGGGACAGCTGACCAAAATTGACCAAAAGGGTATTACATATCATATGATATCCTGCTCAGCAATAAAAGCTCAGGGAAAGGGGGAGGAAGGAAGGACATTCACAGGTAATGTTGTTTGTCTTCCCAAGCAATCACTTCCCAGGGAGTGGTTGGACAACTGTCTTCCAATGGGAATTAATGAATGAATTCTTCTTTTTGCTTTGCTTATGCATGCAGCTTTTGCTTTCCCTATTAAATTGCCTGTATCTCAATTCACAAGTCTTCTCTTCCGTTTTCTCTGCATCCTGTGGGAGAGGGCAGTGAGTGAGAGGCAGGGTGGGTGTTTAGCTGCTGGCCAGTGTTAACCCACCATAACTTTCAGATAAATAAATGAGTACCTTAAAGAAAAGAATCTTAATCCCTTTCTAAATATGGTTTTCAAAATTTCAGAGTGAGGCTTTGAAAATCCTTAAAGAACAGTTGCTTATGAAAGAAAAGTATTTCTTGAACATGTTACTCTCCCTGTATATTCATCTATATGTGTGCACTTCTCATTTGCAGGAGGTTAAGGTTGTGCATAGAAGAGACAAGAAGTAGCACAGCCAGGACCTCTTACACATACCTCATAATAGAAATTTGTATTATTAGTTCAGGATTTCAAAATTTGTTGGGAATTCGGAACAGATGACAGTTTTCTGAAGAACCACAGCTACTATTTGGTAGTCATTTGGTAGTCATTTCAAATATTTGCCATTGTTCTCATAGGTACAATTCTTGATAACCCTAAGGTAGGATCCTTACAAGATTGTGAGACACGTGTAAGAATTTAATCAGTTAGATACAGGAATTCTGCATTTCCAGATCCAGAAAACAAGTCTAGCCCACAACATTCTTAATATATAGGAAACTTTTCAAAAAAATGTTTGAAGTGTTGGTAACGTGTGAATTGTTTCAGAGTCACCTGTCATTTTGTGGACTTTATATATATAGGAAAATTTTCATGCAGGATGGAATCTTTTTATAGAGCAAAAACTGAGCAGCTGTATGATATTTCTGTGATAGTCTGTTGCCAGATAAGCTTAATATAGGCCCCAAGGAATGAAGAAAACAAACACCTAAATCTTTAAAGTCAAAGATATAGGTGAAATAGGAATTGCCAAAGTTATAATGAACTAAAGTTTGCAAAACATATTAACAGTTGTCAAGAAGTCATTAACTACAAAAATAATATTGAAAAAGCCAACCAAACAGACAAGGTAAGAGAACGTGGGGTTATTCTAGTAGAAATGGAAATAAGAAGAATCTAGTTTTGTGTCCAAAGCAAGACAAATGTTTTATGTGAGTCTTTGTTAAGGACCCTGAAACTTTCTGTGTCAGCAAAGGCAAAGTGGAGAATGGAAATGAAAGCATGAACATGGAAATTTCCATGTTTGAAGTGGACGAAATATTCAGGGTGCTTCATCTTCAGACGCAGTTTCAGCCCCTGTACAACTATGCCCCACAGCTTGTGCACTGCTGCCTAACTAGGGTTAAGTTCGGTAAGTCTGTCTTTATCACGTAACCTAACAAGGGAAGCATGTGAAGGATAGGGATGTTGTGGGGAAGCGCTCAAGGACTTTCATTCATCCTGAGGATGTGCCTACCTTTGCCTTAATGCACTCAAATTGGTATGATTATATTATCTCTGTGCCAGAAGGAACTGGCACATGAGATTGCAGGTCTCTTGAGAATATTCATACATCTATCAAGTCAAACATCAGGCCATAGGAATGATTAATAACAAATATAGTACCTGCATTTAAAAAAGACTAGGCAGAACAGATCTGTTCAACAAAAGACATTTGTTTCACCTCAATTAAGAGATTTTAGAGGAAAGCATAATATAGAGGTGGTGGAAGTGAATAGAAAATGGGATAAAATTCATCACTAAAGGCAAAGTTTATGTTAGAAGAACTTAACAGGATAATCTACTTTCTAAGAAAACAAAAACAGGATAGTTCTTGATATGGTGCTACACAAGAAGTTATTATTTTAACAGAGAAAAAGGATGATTAACAGTGACTTGTAAGCTAAGTAAGGAGACGGCAATGAGTATTACTGACAGTAGAAAAATCCTGGAGAGATGTTACAAAAGTCACCTATCACAAGAGTAATAGAAAGGGGAAACAGTGTAAAAAAAAATCAAGATTATGTGTTTGGGGACTAAAACAAAAAATTTTGGCTATATGCTTGGAAAAGAGCCTAGATGGATGAATTGATCATTAGAAAATTACAAAATAACAATTTGATTCATCTGCGAAAAAAGCAAGACATTAGTATGAATATTTCCAATTGAAACAGGTAGTATCAGTGACTGTACAAAAGCCTAATGAAATCCCATCTGGAGTATTTCATATAATTCTGGCTACTCATTTCTAGAAAGATGTTTTGAAACTGGAGCAGACACAGAGCTATTCAGAGTATAACAATATAGAAAGGAACATATAGAGCCCAAATGGAGAAAAGCCAAAGGGTAATACAGGTAACACAGAAGAAAAAAAGAAAAAAAAAAAGATAAAATCTATTAATAAATTTAGGATAGGAATCACTAAACTTATCAGTTCTATAATAATCAGTAATGAGAGAAGTATAGCCAAAAAAAAAAAAAATCACTTATAAGACATATTTTGTTAGAATTGTGATGGGCATCATGATCTGTGATCTTTTATAGCCTGTGAAGAATATTGGACCAGAAAATCTGTAAATTTGTGGCCTCTTCTTGGGAGGTCTGGGTGATATATCAGACAGTAGTTAGGTAGTCTGACTGCTCTTCAGTCTCAAGGTTTGTGTGTTTCTGTTGTGAATTGACTAGATGCTGTCATTCAGATCTGTACTGTTCAGTGCTCTGGATTTGGTAAAAATATTACACATACAAACATGAGATCTAAAACTTAGTGTGCAACACTATTAAGCCAAAATTCAGGCAGAAAATGTATTGTTCATTTGACATTCAATTATTCTATTTGAAAAGTATGCTGAGCAAAATGGGAAGAAAATTTGATTGGCCTGTTCCAACTTTATTAATATTGAAAATATTAAAGATAAAAAGATCAGAAAGATTTCATGGCTAAAGCTTGCAGTCATTATTATCCATACCGTGTTGCTGTTGTTATCTATACCTGTAAGTAAATGCTATTAACAATTATACGAAACCAAAATCAGGATAACTTTATAACACTAAATAATCAGAAATGGAAAACATTTTCCCCACAAACATTACTAATGCTAAATGTCTCAACATTTTTGAGCAGGTAACCAGTTAGAAAGCAATTTACACTTATCTTTAAGACAGAAAGAAACCTCAGTAATGACGATAAAGTATTATGCTGGTAACATAATGTACAACATACTGTGAATTTTTTTTTTAATGCAATGCTTCTCAGCTGAAAATACTGCTATCTTTCATCTTCCATGTTATTATTTATCCCTAATACACATAATTACTTTTATTATTTTCATACAAACACTGATAATTCTAAAAGAAATATTGAAACTTAAAATCTATTAATAAAAAGAAGGAAGTTTTAATAAGCATTCCAGGTTAGTTAATAGAGTCTGGTAGCGTCACAATTTCCTTAACTAAACGTCTTTTCATTATTAAAAAACCCACAAACTAATTTGCTGTAAGTATGAGAGGTGAAGTTAAGTTAATAATAAAGCAGGAAGCTACCTTTCAGACAGCGTGACATAGGTTGTTCTCTCGTGAAGCTTAGAACAATGGGATCTCACAAAGCTGAGAAATACTAACAGTATTTCTGAACTGATACAATTTAAGGACAGGAAAATGGTCATGGTCTGGAGAGTTGAACTATTTCAATTCTTCCGGGATCAGAGCTAAAACATAATGCTGCTGTTTTCCAGATACCACCCTCTATTCCCCTTTGAACAAGAAAACTCCCTTCTTCACATCGGCCTTTGCAGTGTTTAGAAGTGCAATGTCTATACTTCTGCACCTGCAGGAGTGAGACCAAGCACTAGTTGTAAGTAAAAGGGGATGAAAATCTTTCACTAAAAACGATTTTGGCAGGAAATTGTGTTTGTAACAAAACAAAGCATTTTCATTCAGCTTCTCTGCAGAGATGAAAATGACACTATTTGCCAGTGTTTGCTAGTGTTTCAATTTTTCTATGTAGGATAGCATTGGCCTTTCAAAATTTGCCCTCAGAATCTTGCAACTTTTAAGTTTATAATGTCTTGAATTTTTTGTTTAAAATTGTTACTTTATTCCCTACAGTTTCATACTAAATCTCATGGTGAGTACTTAGAGGGATGTAAAAACAGATTTTTGCCTTGTGGCTTGCAGTATGCCCAATCTTTAATGCATACCTTTATGTTTTCAACAAGTAAGCTTTTCCAATTAGCAATACTTAGGTTTACTGTTTTGTTTTTTCAAGCCGCCTTGTCACAATGTAAAGTAAAAGAACACTAATTTTATCACTGTCCCACTTTGCTCAGCATTGTTACAATTCCAGAGATTCAAGAAAAGGCTTCATTATTTTTTCAGGTGCTTTATGTTAAATCACAGAAAGGAATACATTATTAGAAAATAATAGATTCAAAATTAAACTAAGCATTTTTACAGAAAAAATGCTATAACATTTAACTTGAAATAGAATGAAAGATGTATAAAAATTATGCTGCCCCAGAGACATCCAGAGGATCATCCAAGATGCTTTAATTTACATCTTTTTCTTGTCCTTGAAAAAATATTCCCTCTACATAGACAAGAACACTTAGAAAGTTACATCCAAAAACTACATGAAAGGGGCTTTAAATTCTAATTTATTGATGACCAAGCAGCCTGTTTTCAAAGCTAGATACGGGGCTATGAAGAATCACAATTATCATGTTATGCAAAAGGATTTGTCTGTAAAGCTCAGCCAGAATGTCTTGATTGCTGGACTTTCTGGTACTGTTTTGTGTAACCGAAAGGTGTTTAACAGGAATTTCACTGGCAATTTGACAATAGTATACCTCAGTGGAAACCTCTTCTTAATTTTTGGTTCCCTTCTGAAGAAAGAAGGTTTATAAGGAGTTAGAGATTATATCTTTCTCTATGTTGGCTGGGTACTGGACAAGAATAGGTTTAAAATTCTGAAAGAAGAGAGTTGTGAAGAAAATTATCAAAGCAGTAAGAATAACGAAGCACTGAAATAATTTGTGTAGGAGGGCTGAAGAATTGCCATCATCTGGAGGACTTTAACAATGATGTAGAGAGGAGTCAGATAGCAATGTTGAATGAATAGTTTCTACTCTTGTTTTCAGGATGGGGTAGGTGATCACTTCAGATCATTTGCTGTCCTCCTTTCTGAGATTTCAATAGCCATTCTAATCTAGAAGACTCCGGGTTTTTTTCAGGAGTGCCTTTCTTTTGTTACTCAATAACACTGCTATCTAGTGATTAAAAGAAGACTTTGGGAAATGGCTGATATAGTACAAGCATCGGGTTGCAATCTGCAAATTAATCTCACCTTCAAAATATTTCTGAGGATGAGACTACCCTCTTAATTGAAGGTAAGAAGGCAGTTCCACCTTGAATCTGATTTTTAATGGGAGACACAGAAAGAAGAGAAAGCCTTATTTCATTTAGAATTTGTTTTGTAAAAGGCAAAGAATATACAACAACATGCAAAACTATATTCCAGTAATGGAAAATGTCAGAAATGTGAGATCTTAATATACTAAATAGCTGTCATCTACATACATCATGAAATATTTAAAATCTCTACATCTGAGCACCTATACAGGCTAGTCCAGCCTATTGAGAATATAGACTATGAAGGTTGGGAAGATAATTATTTAAAAACAAAACAAAACAAAACAGATGTCTTAAAAATGTTATACCCTGCATAAAATCCTTGGAATTCTTCTGCCAGTAGTACTCAATGTCCAAGAGATCAATCATGGCAGGGTACAGTCTTTACTGCATATATTTACATTAACATATTAGTTATTAGTATGGAGTGCTGCTTAATGTAGTGGTATTTTGTTTCTTATTAATAATTCTGATCGCACAATCAGGAGTAGAGTCTATCTGTGCTAAGTATTCCACATAAAACACAATTCACAAGAGACAAAATATGAGGGGAGGGATTACCTCACAGTGTTAGAGTTGTACCTTAATTGCAGATGGCTCTTGCTGCAATGCTACAAGAACAGAAAGAAATCCATACCTCTGGCAATATGAGAGAAAATACCAACATTCCCCATTTGGCATTAAAACATTGCAAAATTCTGCTTTTAGCTTCAACAACAATTCACTTCAATTCTGAAGTGAATTCAGAAGTCACTAGGGTGCAATGAGGAACCCAGTTTTGCTTTTCAGGAGTTTTGATGGAGAAGTCAGTGTATATCCTTTGAAAACCTAACCATAGAGGCAATAAATAGAACTTTATTATATTAGAATATTATTATTCTTTCATTAAGTTTCATGGTTTGTCATTGTCCAGTCAACTGCATGTTTTTAAAAAGGTAGCTATTGCAGGCAGCTTTCTAAATAAAGGGGTGAAAAAAAAGAGAGATTTGCCACTTAAGAATTCTTTGTTAATAAGATAACCTGATATTTTCAGGTTCCCCTGAAAAAAGGGGGATGTGTGTATTTTTCTCTTGAGAGTTTTTGGGGAAAAAAAGAAGAAAGCACTTTCAACAAACATAAGTTCTGACAGTTAATATTTATTTTCTGTTTTTAATGACCAAGCACACAAAAGGAACTGTGTGATAACTTGCAATCATATACTGCTCAACAATCAAATTGTGTTAGCTTAAAAAAACCACAGCAAAACACTGGAATCCTTTTATCTAGTTTAGAAAAATGTTTAGATAACTTCAACATTAACAACAGAATGTGTGAATAGTTATTTAAAGAGCTGACAAAAGGACAGATTATTAGGACAGACAGAAGCTAAATGCACAGTAACAGAAACACTGACTACCCCAATTTTATGAACATCCTGAAGGACTGAGCACAAAATTGTCTGAAGTCAGATAATTAAGATCGTTCTAATTTATGGGGGAGGTTATTGTAAAATTTAGGGAAATGTAGTGATCACAATTATTTCTATTTGAAGTGTCTTGTGAAAATAAATCAACACAGACTTTTTAAAATTCAAAAAAATTTTAATGCATAAAAAGGCTATAACCGAAAAGAAATCAGAGGAAGTGCTGTATGTGGTGTTAATGATGCATTTTCTCTTGTAATCACCTAATCATTCCAGCTGTTACAGGTTTTCCACTTCTAAGTACTAAGTAGCCCCTAATGTCAATGTCAGAAAATGCTGTACATGACAGATGTTTGCTCACGATTTTTTAAAAGAATTTTCATAATTACTTGTGTATTCTTAAGTACTTTCTATCAAAGTGACAGGTGAAAAAATTACTACTTTTTTGAAGAAAAACCCCACTAACTTCTGAGTAGTTGCAAATATTTTTAAATATTCTCTTTATTCCTAGAAAAAATTTTATAGACCACATTAACATCACCCTACCTTGTGCAATACAATTGCATGATGGCAGGTCTTTACAGTTTTGTAGTCTGAAAAATTGGTAATTACTTGAAAAAAAGGATGATACAGCCAACACAGTTAATGAATTATTCTTAATAGCATTTATATTAAAGAAGTGCAAGCTGTACAGTTAAGCTTTGAGCAGGAAGGATATAATAGCACAATTCCAGTTTCTACAAAGATGTTTCGAAAGCTTTGTTGCACTGGACAAATAAAATCCAACTTCCAACATGACAGAAATTCTAATCTTTGATTGCTTTTGTCAATTTGTATGTTTACTATTCCCATCCACCAAAATACAAATATTCTCCACAATATACTAATGAATAAGTAGCACTCAACCTCTTCACAAAATATCCCTCCATAATCTTACTAGATGCAAGTCTTAAAATCCATGCTTTATGACACCTTTTTCATTGTTACATCACAGAAGTTTTGTGTTTACTGTGATTCTATTTCTTCCTGTAGTAACAGTGACAGAGAGGGTCATTCACAAATGTAGTTACTGAAAACAGCAGCTACTAAAGAGATATATAGATTACAGCCCTCAAAAAATTATGTATTCCCTTTTACAATATAAAGCACATCACTTATAAGTTTATATGTTTTATGTCTTTTCTACTTTTTTCCACTATGTTATATAGTTCCCACAAACAGGGGCAGTAATACCTTGCATCATTCAATCTCTTGAGTTATTAAAAATATGAAAAGAGTGTTCTGTAGGTTTTTTGTGTATCTGTAGTTTGTGAGGTTTGTGAGTTTACATGCACAGAAGTATTCAAATTCATCATTATGATTCCCTTATCCCTGTTCATGAGTTTGACTGTATGTTCCTGTACATGGTTGCAATTTCAATGATATAAAGCCAAATTCTTACTGATGTCATAATAGGAAGTCTGTGTGTATGATCATAAAGCAAACATGGCTCATTAATACTTATGCAGCTGGAGTAATCCATTATTCAAGATTGCCTTTTTCCATTGTAAAACAGATGACTGGGCACTGGAAGAGAAGGTAAGTGTTTCCTCAGACTGTGAGGCTTAACTGGATAAAACAGACTGTGGTAAGTGTCTAGAAAATTTGCAGAGCAATAGAAAGCAAGGACAAATTCAGATTTTCATCATGTTGTATCTTTGTCCCTAGCAGTCTGGCCCCTCTGTATTACATTAAGCATATAATTAAGATTACATTTCTGAACGCAATAGTGATTAAAGCATATTGACAGGCAAGCTGCTGCTACTCAGCTTATTTCTTACTTTTTTTGTTAGGAATACTTTCTGAATTGTTTCATTGGAAGTTTAGGACAGGATTTGCCTTCTGTATTTTTTGAACAATTCATAAAGTCAAAATAATAAGTGCATGTTTCTAAAACATGCAGAGAAATTATCAGTTTTTTATTACTCTTTATGAAGGAAAATTCACTTCACTATAGCAATCTTTTTTGCCAGGTCTCTCCCATATTCAAAGGTAGGGGTTTGGGGGAGGGATGGAGCAGGATGACTATTCCAGAGATAAGTGCAGATGGATTATTCTTAGATGAACATTTACTATTTTGACAGCAACAAATGATGAAGTAATCATGCACATTTTGCAAACAGGAAGGTTAAGTGGCTTGCCAGGACCATTTTTTTTCTTGATACCAGTGGCATAAGTAAACCTCCGCAGCTGCTGCATCACAGGTTCCCTTTGCTTCCAAGCATTCAGCCCCACCTATGTTCCTGTTCCTCACCCCAATGAAATGTTCTGCCCCCAGGGCTTCTCATCTTAAACTGAGAAACTATTTTTTTCTGTAATGCTGTTGCTCCTTTGGAATGGCTTTCTTTCCTTTCATTTATCATTTCTGGTCTGTTTTCTTGACTGTGCAGGCCCATTTTCCTCAATGGCTAGCTTAAGGTTCCCTCAATGAGAGACAGGCTAAGCTAATTTGAATCACATTATGTTTTCTATGACCAATGGGCAGTTGCTGTGGATCACTTTAAGTACAAATCTTGATCTCAAATGTGTGTTATAGCTATTGACCTTTTGATGTTGAAAAAGCGTGCAGAAAAATTACGATGGAGAAGTCATATAGACATTGCTTTTTTTCCCCTGAATATGAAATAAGGTATTTAATAATGGGGGGGGGAGTTTGTGTTCCTTTAGTTTTCTGATTAAATATCTACAGCTTAGGCCTAAACTCGTATTGTTAACAAAATTAAAAATTAAGGAGGGCAATCAACAAACAGTTAAAAGTAAGTGTGTGTCTCCATTATGCAGTAAGGATTATAAATAAACACAAGGTGGGATCTTTGGGTTTGTCTGAATTATATAAAGGAGGATACTAAGGATGGATCAGATATCTGATTTAGGGATCTGCTGATCAATAGAATAATTTTTTGTTTAATTAGGTATTATATTGCCCAGATATCAGTCGACATCTATTTATTTAACTTGACAGACAACCGGTAATCAGGTCTTTCTTGAAGGTGAAACTGTTACTCCTAGCTTCCTAACTAAGAGTAACACATGGGATGCACTATTTTTTTAATGCTATGGCTATATGTACATGTGCTTCATCCTGAAATAAAACTTAACTTCTCTTACTGATTCTATTTTGATTTATTATATGTGTATAATGGCAGAAAAGGAATGTTTACGTTATACTTCAGATTAGTAGTGCAGAAAAAAACACATCTTCAGCTGTGCAGCCAAATCTTCAAAACAATAGTTTGCTCCCACTGCTGCTCCCTTGTTTTTATTTCTATTTCAGTTTTACTACCACTACATCATATTCATTTTTTTATTAATAAATTTAGTGGTTCTCTGGCTGCTTCTGTAAAATACCTCCAGGTGTATGAATTAATCAACATGCCAAATAGTCTTTCTGGTTTATGATGAGAATTCTGAATAGCAGAGGAACAGATTTCGTTAAAAAAATACTCATGAAGCTGGGAAAAAAGTGAAATTAATCCCTACATTGCTGATCTTTCAGTCCAACAATGTAGCTGACAGGTATAGTGTAATCTCCTTCCATTTTTACTTTACCTTACTTTACCTGAACCTCTTAACTCATCCCTTCATTCACAGAATCACAGAATGGTTGAGGCTGGAAGGGACCTCTCAAGGTCATCTTGTTCAACTCCCCCTGCTCAAGTAAGGCCACCTAGAGCCTGTTGCCTGGGACCATGTCCAGACGGATTTTGAATATCTCCACAATCTCTCTGGGCAACCTGTGCCAGTGCTCAGTCACCCTCACAATAACAAAGTTTTCCCTTATGTTTGGACGGAACCTCCTGTGTTTCAGTTTGTGCCCATTGCCTCTGGTCCTGACAGTGGGCAGAACTTTCTGTGTTTACAAACCATACTGTAAATATCACAAATATAGATTAATTTCAGCTGCAATGAAAGTGCACATAATTCCCAATGAGGTCGTATTTTCTTATTGCCGGTCTAAATTTGATCCGGTATCTCCAGGAGAATCTTTTTCCTCCCTTATAATCTGCACTTGAGAAGCTAGTCACTCTATTAAGAAATTCAGATATCAAAGGAAAGGAATGCTTTAAATCACTTTGTTTTGCAAATCTTCCTTAAATGAATTCCATGGACCATAACAAAAAAGATTCTTTTTGTTGTCTATATTTCACTTACAAATGTAGAGTAATAAGTAAATTTAATACACATACATATTACAGTACCTAAAATAAATGTCAATGCATTTGAAAAATACTCAGGAAAAAATCCATCTTCATTGATGTTACAGCAGATGGGTTTCTGCAAAAGATAAAAAGAGCTCAGTTGGAAGTAGACCAGAGGCTATTTTTGACATCCTTGTTAGAGGGACAGATGATGCCACAGTAACTTTTTAACTAAAATTCACTTAGCCTTAAGTTATGTTTAGTAAAAATCAATTTAGAGTTCAAATTAGTTCAATGAATGTATTTTATGTATGTTTTCAAGGTTAGAATTCTAGCTTTTCCTTTTACATTGTGAATTTTCTATTAATATGTATATAATTCAGTAGTGAAGGATTTAATACTTGTGGTGGTGGATGTTGACCCTTGTACAAATATTTACCAGAACAAATGAAGTGCACTGGCTTGATATTAACATTTTTAACCTTCATGAAAAATTATTCAGAAATAAATCTAAATTTATGCCTTATCCCCATTTCTCCCCCAGTCTTTCTAGCTTTGCTATGGTCATGTTTCATTTTTAATAAAAGTGTTTCTTAATAGAAATGTTTATTTGTAGCAGAAAAAGGTAGCAGCAAGCAAGTATGGAAGCTCCTTGAATCTTTTATGGTTGTCTCATCATCTTTATTGAGAGTATTTTATCTGAATTATGTAGGTTTACAGGTTATCTGGATTCTGAATATGCAAAGAGCTTTGACAACTGGTGCTTCACTTTTAATTAACTCCTTGCATATTAAACACAATTTTAGTGCTTGAGCCTCTTATTTTATGTTTGTATGAATCTCTTAGAGGTTGTAGAATCAGAGCAGTGAGACGCTGATCCGAAACCTCAGAAATCACTATAAATTTAGTTGAAGTTTTTCGCAGTTTACACAGGTGATCACCTGCTTGCAAGCTGGGTGTGTGCAAATATCTCTGGGTAGAGCTGAACAGTGTTTTAATTTATTTTACTGTATAAATGTAATGATATTTTACTGTATAAATGTACATATAGTGATGACCTGTCTTAGGAACCTTCCTTTCTCTTTTTTTTTTTCCTTCATTTTTTTCATATGACAAGACTAAAAAGATCAGATGAGAATAATGATCATAATTATGAGGTCAATATATCTATTACTAGGTATCTGGTTATTGTTTCTCTACATCTGATTTCTACCCATAGTGGATTAATATTATGATAGATAATCTGATGGTAGATGTTTGGGGAGGGAAGATGACTAAAATATGAGCTTTAAACTAGAATCAATGGGGGAAGGGGATACCAACAGGATTGCAGCAGGTAAGCCAAGGGTTGGCATGGCATTGCCAGAGGGTGGCAATGCTAGCAGGAACATTTACACTGCTCCTGGGAGCATGGGGGCTCAGGAGCATATCTGAAATGCTTGTACACCAACGCATGCAGTATGAGAAGCAAACAGGATGAACTGGAAGCGTTGGTCAGCTCCCAGAGCTATGATATCACTAGTATCAGTGAAACTTGGTGAAATGAGTCCCACGATTGGAGTGCAGGGATGGAGGGCTGCAGGCTGTTCAGGACGGGTAGACAGGGCAGGCGAGGTGGAGGTGTCGCACTGTACGTAAGGGAGAGGTTTGATTGCACAGCCCTTACAGTTAGTGATGATGTGGTTGAGAGCCTCTGGGTGAGGATTAGGGGGATGGAAAACAAAGGAGATGTTTAGTGGGTGCCTACTACTGATCACCCAGCCAGGATGTAATCTTTGATGAGTTATTCTACAGGCAATTAGAAGAAACTTCTGGATCGGTAGCCCTTGTCCTTATGGGAGATTTCAACTTCACAGACATCAACTGGGAATATCATACTGCTGAGACAAGCAGGTCTTGGAAATTCTTGAAGACTGTAAGAGAGAACTTCATGTCACAGGTTCTCAGTGCGCCAACAAGGAAAGATACCCCCCTAGACTTTCTATTTGTGAATAGAGAAGGACTCGTGGGAGACGTGATGGTAGGTGGCTGTCTTGGCCACAGTGATCATGAAATGGTTGAGTTTAAAATTTTCACTGTAATGAGAAAAAAGGACAGCAGAGTTGCTACAGCAAACTTTAAACTATTCAGGGTGCTATTTAGCAGAGTAGCCTGAGAATCTGCTTTTGAGGGCTTAGGAGTCTATGAGTGCTGGTCAGTCTTTGAGAATCACCTTTTAGAAGTGCAGGAGCAGGCAATTCCACTGTGTCATAAGTCAAGTAATCAGGGCAGAAGATCAGTTTGGCTGAACAGGGAACTCCTCGTGGAGCTCAGGAGGAGAAAGAAACTGTATGATCTCTGGAAGTGACGTCAGGCTTTGCAGGAAGAGTACAGAGCTGTGGTTCGTTTATGCAGGGAGAAGACACAAAAGGCCAAAGCTCAATTAGAGTTGAAATTGGCCAGTGTTGTGTCAGAGAACAAGACAGGCTTTTCAAAGCATATTAATAGCAAGAGGAGGTCTAAAGAAAACATTGGAACGATACTTGTTGAAGATGGTCATCTGACTAACAGGGATGAAGAAAAAGTGGAGGCATTCAATGCTTTTTTTGCCTCAGTCTTTAATAATACTGATAGACCTTGGGCTGACCAGTCCCCTGAGTCGGAGGACCCTGAGTGTGGGAACAGTGACTTTCCATTTGTGGACACTGAAAGGGACCAGTTGTATCAGCTGAATGTTCACAACTCCATGGGGCCTGATGGGATTCATCCCAGAGTTCGGAAGGAGCTAGCGGATGTTATGGCAGGACCCCTCTCTATCATCTACCAAAGGTCTTGGGAGTCTGGGGAGGTCCCTGCTGACTGGAAGTTGGCCAATGTTATTCCAACCCACAAGAAGGGCATGAGGGAAGATCCAGGGAAATACAGACCTATTAGTATAACCTCAGCTACTGGAAAAATCATGGAGAACATTATACTGGGTACTACTGAAGGGCATTTAAAGAATAATGCAATCATCAGGCACAGTCAAGATGGGTTCAGAAAGTGAAAGTCCTGTTTCACTAATTTGATATCCTTCTATGATAAGGTCACCTGCCTAGCGGATGAAGGGAAGGCAGTGGATGGAGTTTTTCTGGATTTTAGTAAGGCTTTTGATACTGCCCCTCACAGCATCCTTCTGGAGATGTTGTCCAACTGTGGGATGAGTGGGTTTATGGTGCGCTGGGTGAAGAACTGGCTGAAGGGCAGAGCTCAAAGGCTTGTAGTGAATGGGGCTACATCTGGCTGGTGACTGTCACCAGCGGTGTTCCTCAGGGTTCAATTCTAGGGCCAGTCCTGTTCAATGTATTTATCAACAATCTGGATGCAGGAGTTGAATACACCATCAGCAAGTTTGCTGATGATACCAAACTGGGAGATGCTGTTGACTTTCTTGAGGGTCAGGAGGTCCTGCAGAGGGATCTAGATAGATTGGAGCATTGGGATAAGATTAATAGGCTGAAATTTAACAAGTCGAAATGCCAGACTCTGCACTTAGCATGGAGTAATGCTGGGCACAAGTATAAATTGGGAGAGGAGTGGCTGGAGAGCAGCCCTGCAGAAAGGATCTGGGGGTGCTGGCTGACAGCAGGCTCAACATGAGTCAGCAGTGTGCCCTGGCAGCCAAGAGGGCAAACCACATCTGGGGGCGCATCAAACACAGCATAACCAGCTGGTCAAAAGAAGTGTTTATCCCGCTGTATTCAGCATTGGTACGGCCTCACCTTGAGTCCCGTGTGCAGTTCTGGGCCCCACAATTTAAGAAGGCTGTGAAGGCCCTTGAATGCATCCAGAAGAAGGCAACAAAGCTGGTGAAAGGGCTGGAAGGAATGTCCTATGAGGAGTGGCTAAGGACTTTGGGCTTGTCTAGTTTGGAGAAAAAGAGGCTGAGGGGCTACCTCGCTGCTCTCCACAGCTTCCTGAGAAGCATTTGGACAATGCCCTTAATAACATGCTGTAACTTTTGATCAGTCCTGCATTGGTCAAGCAGTTGGACTAGATCATCGTTGCAGGTCCCCTCCAACTCAAATAGTCTGTTCTGTTCTGTTCTGTTCTGTTCTATTCTGTTTTAAATATTCAGACACTGAAGGTGATCTGATACCTTCAAAGGTTAAGACAACTGGAAAAAAGTCTTTTTTTATTTCCATTCGTTAGCTCTAGAAACAAAGCCTGCATTAGCTGAAAATTTTGAGGTAGTAAACTATCAGATTTTCATCTAGTTAAAGTAAGATGCATTTTTAGTTGTTTAAAAGAATGTCTTACCGTTTATCATGTCTCAGGAACAGTCCCTTTGGAGCCATGATACACTAATAGAAAAATCATCCACTCTAATATCTTTTATCTAGCTTTGTGATGGAGCTCAAATATGGATGCTTGTGTTTTCAATCATCTGAATTTTCAGTATTTTCCTGAGAAAGTTCAAGTACTAGCAGCTGATAGGCATGTTGTGTTCCACTTCTATTAAAAAGATAAATCCTCAACATCTTGCAATTGATCGTGTGCTGTTCTTGTCTTGTCTCCAAACATTCAGTAAGAGAAAGCCAGTGAGAAAACAGTGTATGATCAACATTTTCATGAATCTGATTCTCTCTTGATTTTTATTTTTAAACTCCAGGAAATTCTCAGACCAAAAGTTACTTGTGTTTATGTGTATTGGTAGATGTAACCCACATACATGTTAGCATCCACTCAGCTGCCAGATGTCACATAGATAACTAGAATGCTTTTTAAGGCTTCCTTTACGTTTAGTCTCAAAGTTCATGAATGCACTAAACATGCACGTATTAAATATTCAGACTGAAATGAGCAGAAACTGGCCTCTAGAAGAAATGGGGCACTGCTCTTTGAAGTGTGGTATGCCATTAGGCATGTGCAAGTGGACCACTGATATAGTGATCTGTAGGGTGCCACCAAAGAAATGTGGGACTCAAAATGGGGACGGAATGCAGGGTTTTCCATCCCTTGGTGCCATTTTTGCACCTGTCTGACCACAACAACAGCAAATTGTAGATGTAATCATAGAATCTGAAGCACAAAGTGTCAACCGCGAGATCTGATTCTTCTATAAGCAAATATTTTTTCCCAAAGTACGTTAAATCCCATTTTATTTCAAGGTTGAATTATTTCCACTACTACATTCTACAGAAGAAATAACAACCTGTTCATGAAGGTTATTTTAATGACCAAGATGTTAATTATTAATTAATATTTTAATCATATGTTGTAAAGTTATTATTATTATTATTACAGTGCTATTAAGTTAACCCACATAAATTTATTTCCTTCAAGTCTGGTTGTTTGAAAAAAAGATTTGGGATTAGAACAAATTAAGGTGAAGAATCTTGGCAATAGAATACTTTTAATTACTCCTTAGACGGTTTTCTTCCTGTTTCTATACAGGTTCCTTTGATACGTGGGATGAGTTCATCTCTTAACACCTTGAATCTTTGCAGACTTCTCTCTATTGCTTGATATTACCTTTCATATTTGATTTACATTTGATTGATATTTAATTTGATACTACCTAAGTAAAATAATGGGTGTATCTTTTTTTCAACGCAGTCTGATGAAGAAATAAAATTCTTTTATTTTGGTTACAAACATAATTGAGAATACAGTGATGATAACCCAGAACAGCAATCAGAATTTTGAGCTCACTGCAACATGTACGTACATATATTTTAGGGGAAACTAATTAGGTTTACTTTATCTTTTTTTTTTTTTCTTATTTACCTTCTATTTAAGCATCAAGTTACTATTCTAAGTTCTGTAGGAGGCTAAGGTAGGAGGGACACTAACATACTGTCTGTGATATCCGAGTTCAAAATAAACACACTGCTTACCTATCTCAAAGGTGGAACTTTTGGAAGCTACTGTCAAAATAATTCTAGTGAGAAGCCAAGCATTTGTGCTTATGTTTCCTAGGCATTAGGAAACATATCTATTTCAGAAAGGTAACTTTACATTAGCTTTGTTAAAAATAAAAATATTTTGAAAAATTCATACTTTGTTTTAACTGCCAGGTACAATCTATCCCTTCAGGTCACAGCCTGGTCCACTGTCAAAGGACAAATTTTGTGACTACAGTAATAATTAGTTGCCATTTCTGGAATCTCAGGATTGTGGTAAACCCTTCTAATTCTTGAGTTCCCGAATGATGAATATTGTGCTTGATGATATATTAATACATTATTGTAATTATACCACTAGTAAATTGCTAGAATTTCTGATTCTTGTCACCTTAAGTAGCCTATCTACTTGGTAATAGTAATGAGTGTCAGAGGTTGGAGGCCCAGAATTTTGCACCTCACTTGGAATCAATCATGATAGCATGTGTGCATCCAGAGCTGAATTGCATTGTATATTCATGTCTTCCACGGTCTGGATCTCTGGGCCATTCCATAATAGGAGACGAGAAAAACAGGTCAATCTTCATGGATTTGGACTATGAATTAAACTTTCCGTGGGGATTTATACATTGAAAGCAGCCAAAAATACAGTGGTGGCAAATCGTATCACCTCCACTTAGTTAAAGGGTACCACTGAAGCAGAAGAGCTCATAGAAATACAAATAAAACAGCTAGTCTGTAAACAGTACAATAAGAAGAACTTAATTTAGTAGAAGATTTTTCAAGCTAATTCCTTGTTTTGTTTGTCCAGTGTTTTAATCATTTACTTTCATTGCAATCCTTTCTGAAATCATAATATTTTACTCACTTCATTCATTAAATATATTCAGTTTCTCACAGATATTCCACAATGGTTTTATTGTAATTTTAGTATGAGTGGGGCAACAGTCACCGTCTAGAGCAAACCTATTATCAGAAAAACATACACATGAAGTGTGACTGTTTCGTTAGTTACTGACAACCATTTCCTACATTTTTCCTGATTACCATAGCTGTAGTGGCTGCCACCCTGTAATTTATGAATTGCTAAATATTACTAAGGAAAATACTGTACGGCTTTCAAAAGCAAAAGCTGTTTTGGCTTTTGAGGTATTTCATTTGCAAAATGCGAAGGAAAAGTTTCCCCATAGCATTTGTAGCACCTTGCATCATCACTAATGCAAAACTTATAAAACTTCATGACACCAATATTGTATTTTCTTCATTATTTTCCTCTTCTGCTTTTTTCCTGGGTTTTTTTGTTTGTTTGTTTGGTTTGGTTTGGTTTGGTTTTTTTCCTAAATTGATCTCATTCGTTTTATTTTCAGGTATACGTTAATGTTGTTATCTTGAAGCTCACATAGCCAAAACCTGTAAAATTTGCAATATTTGTTCTGTTTCCATCACTGTTGGTGGCACTATTTGCTCTGAACTTTCTTTCTATAAAGTTTTATTCTTATAAGTTTAAAGCAGACACTGCAATGTACCTGAAACAATGAAACTAATTTTCTTCTTGAAGCACAATAACCACTTTTTCTATAAGCATGTTCTTAATTTCAAAAAATAATAAAAGATGATTCAAGTGCATTGTAACTCACGCTAAATTTCTGGAAATTATATGTTTTCCTTCGAATGCTCAAAAGTCACAAGATTGCAAAGACACCTGTTGTTCTGCAAGTTCTGAGCGTGAAAACTTATGTTAGAACATCTAAGTAGGAGTCTAATTTTATTAAGTGAGCAACCAGCTGTCTACCACCCTTTGTGTGTGTGTACACTCGAAAATATTACAGGGCAATGGGAGTGGAGCTATTGACTGAACCATTGATACTATGGTCATTTTGAAGCATTATCATCTGGACTAGAAACAGTCTGGATGAACAGACTGAATGTCTGCTAGTGTTTGGTGCACATTAGGTGCGTTCCTGATTCATCTTCTGGACTAGTTTATTTCAAGAGCATGGTCCAATTTAAGTCTGTGATGTGACCAAAGCCCAATAAAGGTAATAATCGCTTTGAAAGCACACTCCTAAGCCAAACTAAAATGCCAACACAGCTGTAACCTTTACAAATAAAATTACATGTAATATACTTTCCATATCCATGTGAATAAAACTATTGCACGTACAGAGCAGAATTGTCACATTTTTGGGATTAACTTCGAAAATATATTCATTAATATCCATTTGTGGAATTGCCCTGTGACAGAGATACGTGGAATTAGTGACGTTTCCAGATTTTTTCTTTAGTCTCTTGTCTATTATAATTTTAAATTAATTATGAAGTTTCATCTTTTTAATGTTGTTTCTTTTCTCCTTATTACATCCATTGACAATACCTTAATCTGAGTTTCAAAATATTTGTCATGTATAATTTTTATTTATTGTTTGATGTTCCATATTCATACCCCTAATCTTAGTTTTGATAATTGTGTTGTATTTTAGTGAGAATCTCTTCTTTTGTTGTATTACCTTTTTGATAATTTTATAGTCAAAGTTCACTTATTCTGATCCTGTAGCAATGGAAACATAAGAAAATGTTTACTTTTTCATCTCGGCAAGATCAAATAGGTTTTTTGTATTGCTTTACATACTGCCGATGAATTTGATTTTTTTTGTTTCTATTCCAGTTCTCAGATCCAAATGATAGACACCTGAGCCATGGTTTTCATATGCTCTAAATGGAAATGCTCTAAAGAATAAAGTCTTGAATATTTTGAGACTGATACATCTTCCACCGTCTTGAATCACTTCCTCCCACATAGTTTGAACAGAATCACATTCTGAATCTTCAGCCTTTTCTCACAAAAAACACTAGTTCCCTGATTTGTCATACTCATAAATTTTGATGAATCTAGATCTTCTAAGCAAAAATCTTTCATCAAAATATCCCCAATTGATAATATTCACTTTAACAACTGTAGGTTATTATATAATGAGTAAAATATTAATGCCAGTTGCCAGGATAACTTTAAACAAAAAAAAACCCACAAAACTTTTAAATCAGGAAGGATTGCTCTTCCTTTTTAATTATATTAAAGTACAAAAAAAGAAGAAGCAAAATTAGTGTTCTGAATGAAATTTTATGCATAACAAAGAGGACCAGCATGTAGAACTCTTAAAGAAAGTAAAGTTCATGCTGTCTTCAGCTTTTTTTTGAAATCGTACATGTTTATGTAAGCATAACTTATAAACTTCATACTATTTCTATGCATTCAAGGTGTCGATTGTGATTTCAAGAATCATTTTTTAAGTGATAAGTCAGTCAAAGTTCACATACTAATGAAAATACAAGCTTTTAAAAATTTCTTCATAAATGTTTCCATGCAGATAGAAAAATAGACTACTTGAACATTAAGGATTTCGTTGTTTTTTGGTTTGCTTTTCATTCCCCCCCCCCCCCCCCCTTAAATTAATTTAAAATGATGAATTGTACTGGAATTACATGACTTCCACTTGGGTGCACCAAGTTAGAGTTTATGTTCAAGGGATCCTCTTCACACTGATATAAAGGGGTGAGTCATGTAAGACGACTTCTTAAAGACTTCTCATATTCCAGGTTGGGAAGAGATGTAGTCAGTGCTTCCATGAGTAGCAGACAAGCTTAAAGATAGATAGCACCACTGACAGATGATTAGAATGTTTTTTCATGGTACTTCAGACATAAACCTCAAAGAACTTGGGCAAATTCAAGGAACTGTACACCCAGCTCCTGGCTTTCAACGTTGCACCATCCTTCCCATTCTCATCATATTTCTTTGCCTGTGGAAACACAGACTCTGATGTCTACCCTATGTATTTCATAGAATTTTGTAAGGAAGACTGATACCATTGCCATTTGCATTTGCGGAAGATGGAAATATGTCCTCAAAGACAATTGTCACAGTTTCCCAAGTGATTTAAACTTGTTAAAAGAATTTTATGACACTAATATATTTTGTCAGCCCACTAAATAAATTTGGCAGAGATGATTAAAAAATGCTAGCTTTTATTAAAATATCAATTGTATGTTTACATTTGACTGTTGTTGGCCCTAACTAATTTATGTGCTTAAGTAGTTTTAATTTTTTTTCTTTTTTTTACCCAGCAACTCATTGATCCAATCCTGCAGTTCACATTAGAGCAGCCTACTGTTTCTTTCATCTCGAGTTCTTCAAAGATGATGACTGTGGAGATCCATTCCCACAGAGAAGGTAACACAGAGATTCAGTCTTGCACACCCTGAAACAACTGTCTCATGTCACTCGTCTCTGAGAATACATATGACAAGTTGTGTCTAATTGTGTGTTCAAACCAGAAAACAGAAATTTCAGGTAGAACTGTATGTCAGGGAACTGTGGGGGCCATGCACCGGGAGCATCCAGGTCAGGGCATGGCCTGACAGCAGGGCCTCTCCCACCACCCTCAGCACCTGGGCAGCCCCAGTCCCAGGCATCGGGCACCTCCCTGGGGATGGGGATGGGCTGAGGCCAGGCTGGGATGTGGGCCTGCAGGTGAGCCCAGCTTGGCAGGGCCCAGCAGGGCAGGGCTGTGGAAGATGGATACTGGCCCTGCTGGGGCATGGCTGGGGCAGGAGCTGACAGCCCCCAGCAGCCATAAATGGGGTCCTGGGCCGTGGGCAGGGTGGGGGGAGCCCCAGAGGGCTGGACAGGGACAGTCAGGGCTAACAGGGCCCTCAGGGCCATGACACTGCATTTAGTTAGAAAGTCCTATATAAAATAAATTACAGCATAAAAGCTGTAAATTTACACCATGCTACTTTACCATTCAAGGTGGGTGTAATATATAATGAATTTTTATGACCGAATTTTGCAGTAAGAGTATTCTTGAAATCTTATATTGCACAAGCAATAGCACAACTTCCCTTGGTTCTTTTAAAAGTTGGAGGGTTGTTTCATTAAATTTTATGTAAAAAGAAATCTAAGTTTTAAGCTTTCTTCAGTAGTAGCTTTGATTTGGTTTTTCACAGCTCCTATGTACTTTTTTTCTGCTAGGACAGCTGGAAAGTGAAATATGACAGTAGGTGCCATCTCTGTTAGCTATAATTGACTCAATTCCATAAAATGTTGCATAAGAAATTACAAGAACTTGCTGCTCTACGCTACAGATCAGCTGCTCTAGGAGAAACTGTTTGGTAAGTACTAATAACTAATAAAAAAGTAATATGAAATCTCTTTATAAAAATCCATCAAATGTAATTTGAATAAGAGTTGCTTGGAATGACTACAGTATAAATCAAATAAGAGAATTACAAAGTGGGCTGATAATGACAGAAATTTACAAGGTAAATACTGTAGAACAAGCAGAGCTCATTTACTTTTGCAGTTAAAAAAAAAAAAAAGGTGAAAGTATTAGCATCACTTCTGGGACTCCTAGTTTCAGAATGCTGCATTAGTGACAATGTCTTTTACCTGGCAAAAACAGTTTTTGAAAAAAGTAAATGGGCTCAGAGATATCTTTTTCTTTTTTTTTTTTTTTTGTAAATTTTGTTTGGTTATTCATCCCTTTCGCAAAATTTCATTCATTCTGACTTATGTGAATTAGTCTCCATGACTCTGGAGATATATAATAGTAACCTGATCAATTGTATGAATTAACCCTACTAAATGAAGTTGAAGTTTTGAGGTAAACTAAAGCTGAAGAAAACTGTAAATGGCAGAGGAGTTTTAAATAAACAAATCTCCAGCAAGGACCAGAGACCTGTGTTTCTTACATTAAAACCCATTATTTCAGAAGCAGTGGTGCAAAAGTAGTAAGGAAATAAATGAAAGGGAAGAAGAAAAATCTAATTAATTCAACTGGTAACTGAATGAGGTAATGGTGTTTAAGAACAGTATTTGCTACACATGCAATTCACACCTTTATCGACAGCAAACATGAAGTTTTAAATTGGATATAATCCTTCAAATAAAAGGTTTAGCTTGGAGACTAGTGGCACAAAACAAAGGGTCAGTTTCATTCTAACAAATAATATTTGGGCAACTAATAGTATTCACAAAATACTTACAAGTCTGGAATACTAAAAATGTGTACTGCAGATACTTTTCTACCTGTTAGTATGGACTTTTACTGATTATTCATCTATTATTCTTTTCCAAAATGCCCAGCCAATTTGGAGGACCAACAGAATGTCTTGTAACAAACTACACACATATTTTAATAAAAAGTGATGCTGAATAACTGCAGTATTCATCAAGGTTAGCTGTTGAATGTTATACTTAGTATGTTTTCACAAACCAGGAGAAATTTGCAAATAAAGCTGCATAAACTTGATAAACCTATCCTACTTTTTTGCATCTTACATCAGTTCACTTTTCTCTCTTTCTTTGTTTATTTTGTTGTGGCTTTTCCATGCAACCAACCATTTAAAGTTTCAGATCTTTTCTTCTATGGAGAAGAAAATAAATAAACCTGTATTGTAAAAATCAGTAGTCTCTAAACTGGAAATTCACATCTATTAGAAGTTCCACTGACATCTGCATGCTCTTGTCTTCTGAGAAATTCAACCTGAAACATTGTTTGAAGCACTGTCTGGCATTCTGTTTATGGGATCTACTTTTGAACACTTGATTACTTCAGTTCATCACTCTGTGCCCTGCTTACAGTACAAATACTTACATGTCTCATTTAATTAGAGTAATAAGGACTTCAAAATAAAGCTTTTCTTTTACAATGTCTACATGTTCAATTTCATAACCTAATGTCAAGACTAGCTAGTCTGAATAAAATCTGGCGATTTAGAATATGAGATGCTGTCTTAGCAGTTATCAGCATTTTTAGACCTCTTTATAAGTTCGTTGGGTTTGGGGTTTGGTTTTTTTGTTTGGTTGGGTTTTTTTCTACTTAGGCATACAGAATTATAGAATAATTTAGGATAAAGGGATCTCTAGAGGTCATCTTGCCCTGCCTCCCGCTAAAAGCTTCCCTAGGTAGTGAGGATAGTTGAAACAGTATCAGAAAATGTTAATATGTTCAGGTTCGTTTGCTTCAGTATTCTGTCCAGTAGTGAATATTTAAGTAGGGACCATAAGAAAAATAGATTTACAATATTTCTACATTTAATTCAGATGAAGACTTCTTTTTGTAGAATACATCTTCAATCAATAAATACTTTCCATACTTCTAAATTTTTGACTGAATAAGAGAGAAACAGTAAATATTTTCTAGCCATAGCCAATCAGGATGTAGTTTTGCAATTCCCGTACTGTTTACATTTCTGTTTGAAAGTCCATAGGAAGAGTTCCTTACAGATATTAACCTAACTCTTCAAAGCAGGTGCAGATGCATCAGCATTTCAACAGTACACACTCCTAAAATTTGTCTTTTTATGAGTGTCACACTCCTAATGCTACATACTTGAAAACAAGAACATTTTCACGTTGAGTTCTGCTAAGAGAGACAAGATGCACGTATAATGCTGAAGTGTGTGTGCACCCAGAAGAAAATAATAGGCCAAAATCTATTTTTAATACACAAGCAGACACCAGTTCATGGCCCATTAGGATTCAAGCAGAGACAAGTCAAGTAAATGGAAGAGAAATCTATAGAAGTAATGACATATATGGAACTATTTTCTGCTCAGACAGTCCTCTGAGCTGCAAATAGCTGGATTTTGGACTACTAGGGAAGGGGTGGGGGTGCTATCCTTTTATGATTGCCCTTTTTTTTTTTTATACCTCCTCAGGCACCGTTTTTTCCATCCACTGGAAGATACTGGGCAACGTGAACCTTTATTCTGTCCCTGTATGGCAGTTCTTAAGCTGTTATTACAAACTAGGAGGATATTATGTGAAAATTATGTGAATTAGACATGGCTGGTTTAGTTTATCACAGTAGAGCACTAGTTCTTTTATGATTGCGATAATTTTGTTTAAAGATGAGAAATGTTCCAGATGCTTCAAAATCCACACAGAGTTAAAGTTGTCTTGAAATGCATTCTGCCTCGAAATTGTTTGAAAAGGGTGATAGCCAAAGCTGAAGGCAGCTCAGCATCATTCAAGAGAATGAACGTTTAGAGTGGTAGCTGATCACTGAGCCACTAGTAACCAGTTCCCTGTGCTTCTGCTTCTTGAACTCAGCAGTCACTTCCTACTCCTCTTTTCTGTCTCTCCCCCTTTCTGCTGCTGACCACTGAGCTCTGTACGAGAACAAAGATTTCAGGGACCAATCATGAAAAGAGAAGGGCTGGCATGGAGAAAAAGTAGGGGTCCTCACTGAACTCAGGAGCTGGAAACACAGATTAGGAGTCCCTTTTGGGATGATTCATTCCTCTGCCCATACTGCCTCCTAGCCATCTTTGCCCTTGTGTTGAACTCATCTAGAATTTATTTCTGCAATGCTCTTACCTGCACTTAATTTGCTGAGACATAGAACTGTCCATTTCTGTGGAGCGGAAGGAAATCTGCTCAAGCTCCCTGTCTCCCTTCTCCTGTGGTCTATCCTCGGAATTGATTGATAGTTGAAGAGTAGATAAAAGCTTTCTAAAATACAGTTAGCATACAGGCTTCATATTGCAAATCCAAGCCATTTACTGTCAAAAATCCAGACAAGCTGGAAGAGGATGTGGCAGAAGATAAATTGATGTACTAAGACTCACATAATAGAACAACGAAATAGTAAGGCTATAGGTTTGATTAAAGAAGTTATTATAGGCTCGTGTTAGTCATGTTCTCCTAGAAGAAGTAACAAGTAATTATGTCTGAACTTAAACTTCTGTTAAGAAGGAAAAAACAAAAGATGAGTCTTTGCTCCGAAAAAACAATGCTTGTAACATAATATGTATGTAGCTTCACATACATCTGCAATGTTGAACTTTGTGAATCAGGAACCATAAAAGAAATTTTAATGCAAAATTTTGAGTCAGAGAAGCTGTTACAAATAGAAAATGGACTTGCAAGATGCTACTCCTTATTGTTCTTTGCTAGTGAATTTTAATTAAGCAGTAATGTTTACATGAATTAACCTCATGTCTGGGTGCTCTGAGTCTCCTTTGGATCTTTTGCCAATGCTAAGCCTTTATGTCATGCCTTAGAAAAGTAGAATACCAGACGTTTTACAACTGGTCAAAAATTTCTTTTAAAATTTCAGAACTTCAATAGTCCCTTTCTTACTTTTCCTCTTCCTGACAGATTAGTTCATATACACACCCACAGACAATCATTTACTTGGGAAGCTGTAGATTGTCGTTAATACTTTTGCTGCTACCCAGTTTGAAAGCTGGGTCCTTAATGAGGTGCAGAATTGCAGGAAAAGAAAAAGCATGTTATGCTGAACACATCTGAATATATCTTTGGAAAATTGCATTGCCACAGAGAAAAATCCACTAAGACTTACCTTTTAATAGGTGATCATGTTTGCATGTTCCTCTTTTTTTTACAGATGACTACACCTTGAGAATGTAAAGTCATTCTTCATGCTTGCTTAAGTGCTGAAAACTTGCAATGGCTACTGAACGGAACAGCAGCTATGATTTGAACAAAAAAAGTACAAGCTGGTGTTCAAGTAGTCTCAAAATGATTACGTAAAATTAATGGATACTGTTCAGAGAGAAGTGATGTGGTGGGTTGATCTTGGCTGGCTACTAGGTGCTCACCCAGCCGCTCTCTCAATCCCCCTTCCTCAACAGGACGGGGGAGAAAATAAGATGGAAAAGCTCATGGGTTGAGACGAAGACAGGGAGATCACTGACCAGTTACCATCATGGGTAAAACAGACTTGACTTGGGGAAAATTAATTTCCCTCAGCCCTGGCTGCCGGGCAGCGTTTTGCCCTTCCTTACCCGGGCTCTCCCCGAGGCGCCCGCCCGCGGCTGAGGGGCTCAGCTGTGCCCTGCGCTGGGGCCGTTGGAGCCGGCTGGAACCGGCTGTGCCCGGCCCGGGGCAGCCCCGGCCGCGCCTCGCAGGGGCCGCCCTGCAGCCCGCCCCGCTCCTGCTGCTGCTGCCGCTGCCGCTGCCGCTGCCGCCGGCACCCGGGCACCTGCACTCAAGATAAGTGAGAAATAGTAAAAGTTCACTGTGGGACTTGCTGCATGTGAGCTTAAAACTGAACAGCTGTACAGTTCTATAAACTTCTGACATCCCTTTAAGTATACGGATTGCATTCATCTGGTAAGTTTAGTTAAAGATGTAAATTTGTGTAGTGTAATAAGACATATGCTAAGGTTTTCCACTAAGAAAACAGCACAGTGAACCTAACTATTGCTAATATTGCTTCTTTTCATAGGAAAAAATATGCTAGGCCAAGAGAGAAAATGAATTTAAAACAAAATATGCTTCAGCAATAGCCTCAGAATAAGTCCTTTCTTTTGACATCTTTAAAAGTAAAGTGCAGACATATCAGAGATTAACAAAATGCTTTCTGATTCTTCAGGAAACACAGTAACTTTTTTTTTTTTCCTGCTTGTTTCCAAATACCATGGAAACTCAGAGATTTGGACATAGAATCTGTTTGGTGTACTTTGTGCTTTTTGAAAATAGGGAAGAAAATTGTGCCAGAGATTTTGCTGTGAAAGAGGTGCTCCTGACTACAAGCCCAGAATATTCCACAATTTCACTAACCTTCTTGAAAATATATATGGGTACAAATAATCTGATTGCCTGACTGTCAATTAAGAAGTTACTTTCTGACAAATGATAAAGAGATAAAAAATTTGGACATGGGCTTCCAAACCCATCTTGCTTGTTGGTGTGAAAAGTTCTGTTGACACCAGTTGTGAAAGTCATTTGTCTCCCTGATTCTTAGCTTCCCACAGAGAGGGGAGGTAACACCACCCTGACCTCTCATAGGGCATCAAAACATGAAAATGTTACTCATCACTTTATTCTGTTGATGATTACACAGAAAAGCCATGCAGAAATGAGTAATTCTAACTTGGAGTACTATGAAATAGCGCATAGTAAGGCCAGGAGGCACACACTGAATGAGAAAAAACAAAGAGTGAAACGCCTTCTTGCGAGAGGGTAAAGAATAGTAGCAGGTGAATTATAGACTTTATATAGTCCGCTTTCTAGTAGTCTTGAAAGTTATTTTAATCTGAAATAGCTGTTGTGCACACAAAAGGTGGTCTCTGATCTTCCTGACTTAATGAGCGTTAGGTCAATAGACTATTCATAATTGTGAGAGAAATCTCTGTGTATCCATACTTTTAATATGGAAATGAGTCTTGGATTCTTAGCAGGAAAGAAAGAAAATTCTGTCATATTGCTCGTAGGAAGCAAGATAGTCCTGACTTTGAGTTTCTGACTTGGATGCATGAAGATGACAATGGAGAGATTTTGCAAAAATTCTGTTTTATTGTTCTGAGGTCAGATGGGTTTTTTTGCAATCATTTTTTACTCGTTTTGTATGGATGACATTTTTTTTCTTATATGCTATATGTTACTGAGAGTATGAATGATATTGCTCTGAAAATAATGGTTTAAATGGGAATGAGACTGTTCGATTAATCAAAAATACTTCCTTCTGAAGTCTTTGTTTCTCATAGCATAACACAACTGTGTATTTATTAGCAGGCAACTTGTAAAAATAATAGCATTAAAATAAAAAGGCAAACATCTGCATTTACTTAAAAATTGTTTCCAGAAGACCAAATGAGATATAGATCTTGCTTATTGTAGTAATGTGGTGACAACAACAACAGCAACTTTAATACATCAAGTTATTTCCAACACATTAAGCAAACAAATCTTTTATATGGACTAAAACGAGTAAATTATTTATGTATTTATTGTGCACAGTGCAGCAGTAAACTGTGCCTAAGAGCCCTGTGGCAAAAAGCACATCACATTGTCTAAATCCATAAAATGTTACTTGCAGGTTGAACATAATATATAAAGATTTAAGATGTGTTTTGAACCACGTCTTAAAAAAGAAGGAGAAAATCCAACCTCACATTAAAGAAAAGGCACAGGGGAACTCAGTGATGTACATAGTATTTTGTTGCTTCAAGTGGTTTAAAAGGGAAATATTTAATATAAAAAACATAATCTGCTATTTAATTCACAATGAACAAAGGGCTAGAGCCTTGTGACTTAAACAGCAGTAAACTTGGATAAACTTAATGACTTGATAGGGAGTGAATGGAAGAGAAAACTCACCTCTCATTTAGACAATATAGCATTTCCTACTGTTTACCAGAACTGTGAAATTACACTATTTTGCGTTCCAAAAAAAGCCCATTGTGGACACATCTGCCAGCTTGGAGAAGGTGATGAATTCTTTATAAAACAGTAGCTTCAAAGCTGCTATAACCTCCAATCATAGGTAAAGGACCTTGAGAAGGCACCAACTTTAAGGTGGCTTTTGCTTTCTATACCCATGTCAGCTCTGGTCACTTTATGCTTTTAGTAGAGGAGGATATAAATAACAGAAATTACTTGTGCTAAGAGAATTAAATGTCTGTCCAGCATTACATTGCCAAACTACCAATATAACCCCAGGCTTTTTCTTCCTTTTTCTCAGCGTGTGGCTAAGCTAGTGGTCCATTCTGTCTATCCTCATACTATTTTCCCTACTGTATCTATTTTGAGATTATCTGTTCAGAAACTGTAAATCTACCTTCTGATTTCTACAGCAATACTAAATATTATTTATAAATGAAGCAATTTCTCTTGATACTGGTAAATTTTCCAAAGTCAAAGCTGAATGTGTACATTTAGGAAAACACCTCCTATCTTAACTGAGGGAAATTTTTTAAACTGCCATTGTCCTTGAAAATACTCAACATTTTTATAGACTCAGTAATCTTCTTTTCATTATTTCTCAAGCTTCCCAAATATGACTTTGTTTTCAGTTGATGAGGGTTAAAGAGAATCTTTAATAGACTGAAATGTAAGCAGCAATATATCTAGAAGTATACATCTTGAACTTCTTCAAAACCTCTCAAAAGAAAGATTTCAGGGATAATGGAAAAAGCTCGCTACTATACTCAAGATTGTATAGCAAGACTTTCTCTTCAACTTCAGATATGTGTTTAGATATTAATAACAGACAGAATTGACAATTTGTAGGATCATGTTATAACGTGTGCTTAACTGAAATTCTTTTGTATACTTTTGATTAGCATCAACACAGAAGCCTATATTCCATCTCCATGGGAATTAATTAACATCCCAAACACCTGAATGATGTAAACCTGCCATTATTTGGTAGGAAAATCAGAAAATGTAACAATGTTACATTGCCTTGATGTCCTAAACTAAACAATCATTGTTTTAAAAACAAAACACTATTCTTGAAGGGGAAAAAAAAACCCCAAACACCTAGAAATCATAACCTAAAGTTACAGGAAAATGTTTTTTTCCAGCTTCACAGTAAACCTTTGATTGAGTTTTGGAAACTAATGTAAAATGATCTTTTTTGTTGTTGAACATGCTACTAGGATTCTCAACAGTATGGTAATGAAGGATAAAACAAAAAAGCTGAAGGAACAGGCCAACAGGAACCTCATGAAGAACAGAAGAGGAAAATATTGCATGTGGCTCAGAACGACATAAAGAAGCAATACAAGCTGGACATCCATGTGCTAGATAGCAGCTCTGCAGAAAAAGATATGGGTCTCAGTGGAGAGGTTGAACCTGAGCGAGCAGTGTGCTGTTGTGGTGATGAACAGTAACTGCATACTGGGCTGTAGGAGCAAGCACATAGCACATAGCCAGGAAATGATTGTTCCCTTCTACCTGGCATATACGAAACCACATCTGACACTATGCTCAGTTTTGGACCCCTCACTGGAGAGAGTCCCTCAGAGGGCCATATATAGGAGCTGAAGCACACAGGTTATGAGGGAAAGCTGAGGGAGCTGTACCTCTTTAGCTGGCAGAAGGAAGAACCTTTAGAAGAACCTCATTGTAGCTTTCCACTACTCAAAAGGAGTAGGGGATTATAAAGAAGACATAGACTGTTCTCAGGAGGGTGCAGCAGAAAACAAGAACCAATGGTCACAAGTTGCAGAAAGAGAACTGAGACTTACTCGAAGGTGGAGGAACTCAAGCCAATCAAAAAGAGCTCCTACCAACAGCCGAGTATATGAAAGTTCTAAACTGCTATTGAAAAAGAAATTTTTGATTCCTGACAGCTCTATAAGACAGACTGACAACTCTCAAAGCTCAGAGGCTAAAAAGGAAGATAAGAGGTACATAATGTCTGAATTGTCTGAGTTTGGTAGTGAGAAAATGTAGTTTGGAAGAAAAATGCTAATATTTTCTATTTTTTCATAGGATGATTTTGGGGCCTGACTCTCATAAAGTGCTGGTGACATGTAGTGCACAGGAATAAAATTATTTTCTTTCTTTTATTTTTTAACAGCAATGCATATTCCTATATTTAGTTGTTCTCTGCCAATTGATTAGATGTTTTTCTTGTTTGCAGTAATGATGTATTTCTAGTCTGTTTATTTATGATAATAAATGCTTTTTGCATTATAGAATTACAAAATCAAGAATAATTTAGGTTGGAAGGGACCTCCAGAGATCATCTAGCACAGCCCTCTGCTTAAAGCATGCCTCATCAAATCAAATTTCTCAGGGCAATGTCCAGTTGAATTTTTATCATCTCACAGATGGAGATTCCACAACCTGTTCCAATTATTGACCACCCTCATGGGAAGAAAATTTTCCTAATTTTTCACATTTCAACTTGTGGAGCTTGAACGTGGTGGTTGGATCTCTGCAGATCCCTCTGATTTTTCTGAGAGTCTATAGTACAAGTATTTACTTTATTTGTAATTTGCTGTTCTTTGAGAAATATTACATTTCTGTCTCAAATTTAGGCTTAGATAATTCACTGTTCTAGGCAATAAGGTATAACTCTTCTTGTAAGATTATAATTCCTTCCTTTTCAGGTAGACAAATGTCATGGGGAATGGAGAATGAAAAATAAATTGATCCAGTCAGTCTCACATCTGAAGTTGAAAATACCACAAACCAGTAGAGTGAATACCATTTAAATGAATAGTACAAGCAAAACTTCAGAGCACAAAAGCCTGAAATCCAGATGTCTTTAAACTGGTACCTAAAATGACCGTAGTAGGTGCCACAGGTGGAACAGAGACAGTTGGTTTGATACAGAGCTCTGTATCTTACATCACCAGTTTTCAGCACAGTAAGTCATAGCTGATCACATGTTCTCCTATAAAAGACAATGGTGATTAAAATGTCTGTCAAAGACAAAAACTGTGGCTTACAGATTGGTGGATTAACTGTAATCAACAAAGACCACCATCAATGAATTCTGTTAAACAGAGTTTAACAGTAAAAAAAAAAAAAAACCCAAAAAACAACAACAAAAAAAATCTTCGAACAATCAAGCCAAGGTTCAGAATCTTAATAGTGGTGCAAAACCAACCATATGCAGCGTAGTGAGATTTCTTAACGTAGAGCAATATCATCATTGAATCTACTTGCAATACAGTATTTTACTGTGTCTGCACAAATGTTGTTAGCAAAACATTGGCATTTCAAAACAAGAATCCATTTCTCCTGAACTAGATGTCATAGTGGAAATAATTTTATTTATTAATGTTCAGCTTTCAAAACTGTTATGACATTCACTTGTTTACATCAGGAAAAAGAGAAAATAGCACAGGCAAAAAGGCAACAGTACCTATTTATACGGTAAGATGGCGTTAAGTATTGGCAAGAAACTATATATGTTGGACAGTAAATATGATTGGCAAGACTGCACTTTAAAAAGGAAGTCAGTAACTATTTATGAAGCTAGCATTCATAATATCTATTTGTTGATATACTCCCCAATGCACACACACACACACACAAAATCTTTGCAAAGAGGAAGACATGTTAAAGAAAATACTGAACAAAGAAATACCCTCCTAACAGTTTGATCTTCCATCATTCGTTCTCTGGAATGTTATTTATTTTCACAGAGTTTCAAAACATTTTTTACACTCAGGGAAGCAGAACTATATCTTAGTCTCCAAGGCCATGCACGGGAACTCCCTAGTTGGGACAACAAGAAATAACATGAAAAAGCTATACGAAATTATTAGGTTTATTTTTTCTTTTGGAGATGTTTCTTTTGGACTTCACTGGTGGGAAAAATATTCTTTGCCATATTCAAAGCTATTTTCTTTTTGTGTACGTCAATAAATAAATCCTGCTTTTTTTGTCATTATTATAAATATTTACAATCTTCTCTTACACATCAAAACTGGAAATTTATTAGAATTGTTAGTAAATTCCCCTCTTGTGCTCTTTTAGTTTTACTTATTTGATATCCCAAGCATGCAATGAATGGAAGTTGTACAGACTTGTTTTGCTTTCAAAGTTAGCACTAGTCCTTGAATTGCATACAGAGCTGAAGACACCTGAGACTTTTTTCATTTGAAGGTAAATGATACAGGTAATGTTGTCACAGACTGGTGACTCTGCTTTGCAGAAGATCGTATATATTCTCAGTATACCCTGATAGAATACAGCCTCAGTCAGTAGCAATCACGTGTTTTATAAATAGGCCTGGACATACATTGTCAAATTTCAAGCATTTGTCAAAGTTCGTTGTGTTTCAATGAAATTTGCATTAATATCAAGCAGTATTCGGAGTTATATGCAAACTGATTTACTTAGTCAGTGGCTAGAAAGTCTAGGTTTTAAAACACATGTCCGGGATCAAAGTTTCCAGGGCTTCTAAAGTCATTGCTGTTGAGTCAGATATCCAGGTGGTATCCACATAGCCAACATTGCGTTACATTTCACGAAGAATTTCAAAATGATAATAGTTTGGTTTGTATGGGAATGAAAACAAGTTTTGAAATATCAAAACTTTCCATGAAATAGATTTACTTTTCTACTGCTCAGCAATAATTGAGGCTGCTTCCCATGATAAAACTGTATTTGAACACAGTCCATACTGTGCTTTGTAATTCAATATTTTGCTGCACAAATTATAGATGGTGTTAAAAAGTTTTGCTATCCTTTACTAGTTGCTATTGTCACTGCTAACATAATTCTAATGAGTGAATTGAAACCAGATCGGGCTACAGTCAAAGCAGTTTTTGACTTCTTCATTTCACACATTACAAACGAACTAGTCCATACATGTATCATAAAATATATTAAATATTGTTTTAGCTTCAAAAATCCAGAGATGCGGAAATTGTTTCAGTTTCTTCTTTATTCCATTTATCAAAATAATAGTTCATAGTCTTTCATTCCTTTGAAACAGATGGTCACTGGTACACATCCATGATAAACTTGAGTGGAATAAGTGCTAAAGTCTTCTGAAATGTTTACAAGAGCAAGTCATGTAAGTACAAGCATATACCGAATCTACATATTTTGGTGTAGTTGGACAGACTTTTAGATGTTACTTGAAAGCCTGAACGAAAAATTAGACTGGAGAAACTTATTCACTTCACCACACCTCACCTTGCTTCACATTTTTTTAATAATTATTTTTTCTTAATGAATGTAAAAAGTCCAAAGTCCTATGTCCCCAGGTTTAAACTATGCCTATAGAAATTAAATCTAAATCTGTGTTGCTCAAAGATTATTTGTATATTTCTAATGAGGCTGTGGTGTGCCTCGTCAAGCTAATGTTTGTCTGTGAAATATAAGCTAAGAAGCTGTGGCATTGACTTGAGTATCTGTTGTACAAGCCAATGGAATACTTAGTAGAGAAAGAAGCCTGACTTGAATGTCGTCATTCGTGTTTCTATCTAGATTTCTATCTAGATTAGTGTTTCAGATATACATCACACCTTTCTTTACAGTTCAGGTACACTTGCAAGCAGAACACAGCAGCTTTATATTTCACTTCATTACCCAAGTCAAACCCCAAGGTATCTCTACAATGTAGGTTTCAATTTATTTTCTTCAGTTGATTTCACCTGTCTAGGGAATTCTCTTTGGAATTTAAAACAAGCCCAGAGGGTTGTCTTACTGAAAGATCATAACAAGGCAGAAAGTTCATAAGCTGAGCAACAATCGTCATTTACCCTTTCAGCATATAACAATATAGCAAAGGAACATGACAAAGTGTCTCTAAATAGCAGCAGAGATTTGACATAATTTTAGAGAAATATGATATTATTATTTCGTATTTTTAAAGTTGCTGACATTTTTTTTATGGCCTAATTGTTTTTGACAAGTGCAAGGCAGAAGCTCTCCATTAATGTGGGAGTACGCAGAGGTGCTATTTCAACAGTTAAAAGAGTTTTCTGAGCTCTCAGGATGTTAAAACCATGTGCTAAGAGAGAGATTCTCTTGGCTTAGCTACCTTTTCTGGCCATTTCACTATCTCAGAGAGTCCTCTGGCAATCATAGCAATTAATGCATGAAAAGCTCATACTCAAAATGTCTTTAGTACTTTTTTTTTTTTTTTTTGCCTATAATTTACCTTAAAGCAAGGAGGAGCAGCAAGACTAGGAAGTTCTCTAGTTGTACATAAGAGTTTTGTAGGATATCCATGTTTGCTGGACCACCATTTAAAATTCTCTAACATACAGTGGTCCTAGAACTTCATTAACTCATTCTGCTCTGAAAAATAGCACAAAGTTCTGAAAGGCTTAGTATCCTCTCAAAACACCATGAGAAACAGAACTGTTCTCTTCTGTGCTGGTTTTGACTGGGATAGAGTTAATTTTCTGTATAGTAGCTAGTATGGGGCTATGTTTTGGATTTGTGCTGGAAACTGTTGATAACACAGGGAAGTTTTAGTTACTGCTGAGCAGTGCTTACACAGAGTCAAGGTCTTTTCTGCTCCTCACACCACCCCACCAGCGAGTAGGCTGGGGGTGCACAAGGAGTTGGAAGGGGAGACAGCCGAGACAGCTGACCGAAGGGATATTCCATACCATATGACGTCATGCTCAGCATGTAAAGGTGGGGGAAGAAGAAGGAAGGGGAGGACGTTCGGAGTAATGGCGTTTGTCTTCCCAAGTAACCGTTACGCGTGATGGAGCCCTGCTTTCCTGGAGATAGCTGAACACCTGCCTGCCGATGGGAAGTAGTGAATGAATTCCTTGTTTTGCTTTGCTTGCGTGCGCGGCTTTTGCTTTCCCTATTAAACTGTCTTTATCTCAGCCCATGAGTTTTCTCTCTTTTACTCTTCTGATTCTTTCCCCCATCCCACCGGGGGAGTGAGCGAGCGGCTGTGTGGGGCTTAGTTTCCAGCTGGGGTTAAACCATGACATCTTTGCATCAACACCCGTAGCACTGATGTTTCTCCATATGCATACACCAAGAAAAAAAAATCCCTTTTCTGTTATTTTTTCAGAAAAGCTGGATGTAGTACA
Organism: Calonectris borealis; assembly: GCF_964195595.1. NCBI lineage: Eukaryota > Metazoa > Chordata > Aves > Procellariiformes > Procellariidae > Calonectris > Calonectris borealis. The sequence continues at coordinate 88,720,638 of NC_134313.1, forward strand.
CTTTCTCATTATAATTCAGTATAAATGTAATAAAAAGAGTTCTGCTATTGTATTTGTTAAACATCTTTGTGAACCTTAGTGCCACAATCTATCCAAACAGGAATACAGTTATTTGTATTAAACAAAAAACTCATATTTTTTTAAAATTGCGTTATAGGTTTGCTTAACATTCTGGACAACATATTAATGACACTCAACATTCTTTCTGTAACTTTTAATTAAAGATGTGATGGGAGATCAGATAGCAGCAGCTGAATAGGAAGATGAATTTAGTTGCGACTGGTTATTCTCAAAAGCAAAAAATATCCACAGTGGTAGAATTACGAAGTCTATGAAAGGGCAGGGGGCGGGTGGTGGAAAAAAGAATTATAACAAAAGTTCATACCTTTTCTTCTTTAAACAGAACTAAACTTTTGGTACTTTTCTTATTAGTAAATAAAACCTGCTCAGATTGAGGCTTTAGAGATCCTCAGTATATCTAGTTCTTAGTAGGACTGCTGCCCAAAACATGTTTTCAAACAAAATTTAAGGCAATTACTTTCTCTATTATTTTGTGGGCAGGAAAGTGTATTTTAGAGATTGCTAAAAGCTAATTAAATTAAATATTAGTAGCATTATCAAGTAACCAAATATATCAATAATTATATACTTTTCTATTTATTAATTCTAATATACATGGGTTTTTATTTATAATAAAGAAATACAAATCCAATATATGTATTACTGTAATGTACACTGAATTATCAGTGTCTTCACATGCAGTTTTTGAAGCTGATTTATAGAACTGTGACAGCAAAATTACAGTAATGATTTATTGGAACCAAAAAGCTGTTGTTTGCCAGTGACCATTGGTCTCTTCAATAAAATGAACGAAGTTTTACAGAGACAAAAGATGGAAAAAATTCAGAAAGACATTAAAATATGTGTCAAAAAGGTAAACAGTAAAAATGCTTGTATCTGACAAGCCTCATTGGGAAGGATTACAATTGCTCTAGTGTTTTGCATATGGTATGTCATTAGTATCAGGTATTCTCAGCAACTTTAAGGTGATACTAAGAGGTAAAATCTTTCTATACACAAAAAATCTGGTTCTTGTAGACACAAACTTTGTCATCTTGTTCTCTGTGAGTGAGATGTTTTCAAGGGGTTGACACATGAGTATTTTTGTCCTTTGAATCAAATGTCTTGGATATTGTGTTCAGCTTGTAATAAGACAAAGAAGATACCAGAAATGAGACAAAGGAAAAAAGACAGGAAAGCAAGCAAGAAAGAAAAAGAAAAGAAAGAAAAAAAATAAAAGAAAAAAAATTCAAACCCAAAGTACAGTGTGAAAGAGACATGGCTTAACACGGTATTACATAGAAATTATTTTGGATGTATCTGACAAAAGGAATGAGATTGCTTCCTGTTACTTTAGCCCCTCAGAAGGCTGCAGTCCTAGATGACCTCAGGTGGCCAAGATATAAAGACATCATAGGATGAATAAACACTTACAGTGGTAAACTTGTTCTTATTGTCTTAAGATTCTTGAACAGAAAAGGTAAGATATTTTACACTTAGTATATATATGAAAATAAGTTAGAGAAGTTAATGTTCGTATTGCAATGGTAAGACTGAAATTGTGTAATGCATAAAAATAACTCATTGTGATACATTCATCTACGCTTTAAACATATGTACAAAACAAGGATGCTACCTAATATCTATATATACTTAAGAATCAATGAATATATATTTATTTTTAGTTTATATAGTGGCCATGGTTCATTACTGTAACATAAATTAACAAAATGTATATAAAATAAAGACCAGAGTGAACTGTTGTTCACTGTCTGAGTACAACTACAGAATAATAACCTTTATGGTTCACCCAATATAATTAATTCTTTTTCCTCATGTTTCTAGTTCTCTGATCTTTTGTTACAGTACTTTAATGACAGCTTCACAATATTGTGGAGAAACTGTTAGTTCATGGTATTTCAGTCTCAAACATATACATTCTGAAAACCTTACGTAGTCATACTCACAGAGATACACACACACACACTGCAGTTTCCATCCATTTTCCTAATCCAATGGTATTTAATCATTGAGTGGAGCTCACTAAGTCTTTATAATTGATGATAGTTTCTCTCACCAGTAGACAAAACTGGGTAATAGGAACAATTTTCGTAGGACCAAAGAGTAACTCAACCTGGAAGGATCCTCAGGAGGTCTCTTGTCCAGCCTTCTGCTCAAAGCAGGGTCAGCTGTGGGGTCAGACGAGGTTGCTTGGGGCTTTGTCCAGCTGGGTTTTGAAAATCTTTAAAAAGATGTAGACTGCATGGCCTGTGTGGGCAACCACCTCCAACGCATCATTGTCCACAGGGTGATTTTTTTTTCCCTGTATCAACTCAGAACCACTTTTGTTCAACTTATGTCTATTAATTTTTCATATTTCAGAACTGTAACATTTCTAAAGGGATATTTTTTTAGAGAACACACTCTAAATATGTCATTCTGTTGTTATTGCCAACATTTGACTCAACAGCAACATGTGCACATTTCTCAGACTAAATTTTTTTTTCCAGTTTCTTTGGCATCTGAATATGTTTATAATGAAATGCTATTAAATGATTAACATTTTAATGGAACAGAAGAATACTTAAGTTGAATTTGTGTTCATGAAACTCTTCTTTTTACTCCAAATGTGCTCATATTTCTGGTAAACACACGAAAAAAGTCCGTGTACAACAAAAATTTTTAATTTTTTTAAGGTTATTAAGAAATAAAGAATGAAAAATACTCTTGGGACCTTGAACATATTAGAAAAGATGTTATTTTGTTTGGAAAACATTAATAAAATGGGATATTTATAACAGATATTTAAAATTATTTATATATTTTTGGTTTAGTAACTTGCAGAATGAAAAGCATCAGGTAACATAGTCACTTCTTTACACGGGCAGCTAATCTAAAGGTCACACCTTATGGAACAGAATTTGTGAAGGTCAAATCCGGTATGAGTAGGATTCCAAATAAAATGAACCTTAGGCAAATATAAATACTTCCTTGGACATTTATTACAGAATGTTAATAAAATGAGAAGTCAAATACTGAGCAACCTTTGGGGTTAGACTTTAACTGGCATATGGAATTTACTATCCTCCAAAAAATTTTGAGGACCTCATCTTGTCTTGAAAATAATCAGAGTTTTGCCATTTGATTTAAATTTACAAGGGAATCCAGAATTTACTGAAGTGTCCTAACTGGTGATCTCAGCCTCTCTCCATCAGGCAGCACAGTTCACACTCACCACTTCTGTCTCATGGGAGCCTCTAATGCCGTAATCATTTGTGGTTAAAAATATGTCTCCAGTTGTACGTATATATCACTTAAGCTTAGGGGGAGGAAGGAGAGGGACTGATGACTACGTTAGAGATTGCCCAGAAAGGAAGAGTGGGGTCCTGAAAGAAGTGTTTAATCTCCGCCACTAAGAAGAATAAATCATTCTCCATAAAGCAACTATTTTTACGATGCAATTTCCCATAATGTCATCTCATTTATGCAGAAAATAGTCAATCATGATACTTGTATAAATAGTAAGTATTGCTAGGATTGCTAAATGACACTAAAGCCAGCCGTAATTGCTAATTAATTATCTTGTGAACACCTAGGTCTCTGGAACAATTCACTCAAAGGGTTGATTTCACAAATTCCAAAACATCTAGTAATTTGTGTTTCCTATATTAACAAATGCAACTAACTGCATTAGAAGTACATGCATTATGTACTACTAGAAGTAGTACATGAGATTTACAGCTATCACCATGAAGATATTTAAGGCAGCTCACATTTATCTCATCGCACCCTTGTGGTTGACTTTCTTTTCAGGTGGTTCATGTCAATTTTCAAAATGGCTGTCATTACTTCAGACATTCACATTAAATTTTTGTGCAAGAAAGTACATGAGCGTTTCACCTATTTCCTGAATATTTTTATATATATGCCATGTTTCCATTGTTTATTGTTATTATTCTTTTAAGAAATAGGCTTTGCACCCACAGAAAATATTAATTTTTAAAAATCATGTTGGCAATGACCTGTTGTATGCCAGCATACCTTCTTCTGGTTAAGTCATTTCTTTGTGCTTGTTTTTAGTAACTACCATTGGCAAAGATAAGTTCCGTAAGAGTTTAATCCAAGTCTTACCTACCAGACAGTGACTTGATCTTTGTTTATATAGTCTACCTGTGGGAGATTTCTCCCTGTTTAGAATGAACGCTTTAATAAAACCAATTTACAGTGAGAAATGGAGATTATACCTAGTGGTCGCTATTTGGAAGTAATGTTTACCATAAAGGTGTCATAGTAATTTTATAGAAATTGTTCCTGGGAATTGAATCTGTGTTCTTTATCATCAAAACCAGTGAAGTCTTGCAGTATATTGCTCTGTTGACTGTATTGCATTGTAGTAGTAATACTGTAGTAGTACAGAGTGCTTAGACTCCCTGCTCCAGCCTTTGTTGCGATTTCAGGGCACCTTGGAAATCAGTGCCAGTACGTGCAAGGCACAGTGGTGGATTTTCATAGGCATGCAAGGAGGGATCTGAATTAACTAGTGAAAATACCATTACACACTGCTGTTGGGCATAAGTATCTGCTCCATTTGCCTGCCTTTTCAATGAGCACTGTCTCCAGCCTGACTTGTCACATACAGAGTTCTGCAAAGATGCAGCTGAGCATGAGGTTTCATTTTTACTAGGAAGTGACATCTACCAGAGGCAGAAATGTGCTCTGTGGCAGGGTGAGGCATAGGCAGACAGTGCTATATTACCTCTCAGCAAAAATAGAAGCTTCAGTGAATAAAAAATTGGTATGGCAACGGCTCGAAGAGATATGTTATGGGATGGCAAAGACAGAAATGATAGTGACAAAAAAAGAATTCACCCGAGACCACTGGCTGCTGCTAGCAGGATAAATACTGCCCAGTGAAATGGTAGTCCAGGGGCTGTTTGGTTTTAGCTAATCATGCAGACTCGTGTAGATGAGGTTACTTGTTAGTGATGGCTCGATCTGATTATGCTAACTGCATTTCCCTGCTCTTGAAGCTCAGCTGCCACAGCAGCAGCCAGCTGCTGAATTTCAGGAATTACCTCTTTTTGCCCAGTCACGTCACTTTTTTTTTTCACCTTTTTTGGTACAAGATAACCAATCATCAGGACTAGTTAGAGCACGAAACCTCTGAGTTTGGAGCTAATACAGCCCCAGTGCTATCTGATAGCTGTTTGAAGTTTCCCTGTAAAACACAGCATGAATGTTTTCCCTGTTTCCATTTTCTCTGTGCTTTTCTTTCCCACCAGCAAGTGTGCTTGATGTCAAACTGTTCTGCACTAGATCAGAAGAATAAGTCTAACCTTACTGTAAAATTACGTTTACATAAAGTGTCTTCTAGGACCATTCTGTCAGCAACAACATTTCAATGTTCAGCCCAGATAGTGTTCAATCCAGTTGGAACTGGCAACTGAATACTTTTCATTTTGAAATCTACAGCAGATTAATGCTACTTGCAGTAGAACTAAAACAAGAGCCCAAAAGAATACTAAAAATAATTGATCACCCCCTGTTTTGAATTGTGGGAGAACTAGATTTAGTCTTAAATTGGAAGTTTTCTACCCTAGCCTAAAACTGTCTTTCATCGTTTTCTACTACTTGCATGCACTGTAAGGGAAGCTGCCTAAGATTTTGAGCTCGGCCTTCTTACAGGACATAAAATAGTTTGTTCCAATTTGTCTTGCATAAAGTTAAAACTTTAACAAACATACTTCCAGTTAGAGCAAAGGCTTGGATGGTCATAGTGCTAAACTGGCCTGCCTTGACTCTACCTGCTGTCTGAAACACAACTACCCTTTTTTTTTATCTTTGCTTCTTTTCTTTACCTCATTGCCTTTTATCACATTGCCATTATTTCTTCTTTTCCTCCATTTTTCTATCCCTTTAACTTAAGCTGTGTTTGTATTAGCCACTCTTCCTGTCTTAGTTTTACCCATCACTGATGTTTTACACTCTTGTAGTATCTGTTCTTCGTGTTGGACTTACCACTCGCAGTCCTTCTTCTGCGCATTCGCTCTTGGTTTCCTTTCATTTTAGAATATTATAACACTATATTGACACCCTATATCCACCACAGCCCACAGATGAAAAACCTGATTCTTCCTTTTCGATACTTTCCCCTCCTACTTTCTAACACAGAAAATAATAGTGATGGCATTTTCTTTCTTTACTCCAGGGGCAGAAACAAGAAGATTTGGAGGGATTATTTGTTAGTTCTTCTAATGTCCCGTCAGTGTCAGGTGAAGAAAAGAATGGAAAAATGGGTTATACAAGGTGGAAAAATGAAATTAATAGCTTGGAAGCAATTCCTAGGGAGCTGACAAGCAACCTTTCTGTACATGTTGGCTAGCAGAAGTAATTGCAAGCCATTTGGGCCATAAATTGCTCCTTGACTCTTTCTTTTGAAGCTTCTTTCAGCTATTGTTGACATTCATCTTACCATTACATTGCAGCTCTTCTTTGAGGTCAGCAGAAGCAATTGAGGAAACTGGTGCTTTTTTCACACATCTCTTGCTCTACTTTTGCTGTAGCTCTGGCAACTAATGTTGTTCACAGTAGCAAAGAGTAGAAGCTGTTTATTATTTTCTAAACATATCAGGCATTAGAAATAAACCTGAAGGTGAGCTTTCCCATTGGATTAATTTGATCTAAAAATTTCCTTGAACACAACTCTATGCACATATAGGAAAAAAAATACCATTAACTATACCTTGCTCACATAAACCATCTAACTAAATGGTCTTTAGGGAGGAACAACTAGAGGTTTTTTATGATGTAAAAAATTACAATAGTTTTGAAGTAAAACACAGGTTATTTTGTTTATATGCACTCTGGAACAAAAAGAAACAAATACTGTTGTCACATTGCCTGAAATAGGTCATGATTTGTACATGTTGGCTGATTTTGCCCAAAGCATCAATGTATTTGGCAGTATGTAAAAGCAACCCTGTATGTATCTGACCACTCTCAACAGTTACATACCTTGCCTTAAATGATTGATTGATTCATTCATTATTATGCAGTCATTTGGATTTTATAGAGATCTGATATTTTCCTTTGCGTTTTAGCTGACATGTAGTATATGTTAAAGTCTATTAAAAGCAAGATCACCTTTGTACTTGGACTGATTTATTTCACTTTTTTCTTTTTCTTTGTGTTTTTCAACAATTTGTGATTTAAAATCCCACTTCAGGCCTTTGCTTTTTAGAAGGATATACACTGTATAGGACTTTGTTTATGCACTTATCACCTTCTACATTATGCTGTGCATAAAAAGATTTTGTGTGTATGCATTACATTTAAACAGTCTGTTAGTAAATTTAAGAATAGTTGTTATATATGTAGCTCTAAAAATGTACTCTAGGGATGATACTAAATTTTTTTTCTTGTATATGTCAGGCTAATCCAAAATGGAATCTGAAATCATTGGGAAATAAGATTTCTTAACATCTTTAAAATCCATGCTGTGCCTGAATGTATAGAGTCTTATCACTTTCATGCACATATATGTAAAAACATAAGAAAAAGTATACACTCACCCTATGGTCACAAAGTCCCTGTATGGTCATTGTATTGTTTTAATCCACCATACTGACCATAATTTTGAGCATTTTTGTTTGAAATATATTAGCTTCTCTTCTGGGATCAATGTCCTACTCGGATATGAACTTGCTTTGTTTTTTTTTAAAAAAAGATATCAGCCAGCTATTAAACTGATTTATTTTTGAGTGCTGACATGTATTTTTGTCAGGCCTCAGTCATGCAGATGGTGATTTCCAGAATGCAATGTTCTCTGGTATAATTACTATAGGAGGGTGTAGTTTTACTAATCATTTTAATAGAGCTAAACAGAATTGTTGACAATGCAAGTTCCTTTCCTGAGATACTGAATTTGTAAGTAAAATAAGTATAGTCCATTGGATGCAAGACGGTATATAAGAAACAGTTTAAGTATCTGCATTATAAATAAAAGAATCAATGATCACTTTTCAATGAGTTCATCTCACCTGGCCTATGATTTCATACTTTGATCAGCTAGTTAAGCTAAAAAGGTTACAGAAGTAGATCTTGGACACTGTAGGTTATTTATGACTAAATGTAATGACTAAAATGTGCAGGTTTTTAAATTCTCCATAATGCCACCACATACTGTTGCTAATTTGAGGAGAGACTTATTTGTCTCTGCCTCTTGCATTGAAATGAATAGTATGTGACATATCTGATCTGCTAATCTAATATCTGTTTAAAATCTGGTTGTAACTGAAAAGTTAATTCCGAACAGTAACCAACAGAAGTAATTTGTGGAGGAAGCACAGGGAGGAGTTCAGATTACTGTGGTGAACTAATTATACTTCCATGTTCAAAAGACTGATTATTTTAATTTAATTGAGCCTTGTGTGATTTATAAACCCTGCATGTAGCCTTTAATGATCCTTACATCTTACTCTAATGTCCCTGAATTATTTTTTCTGATGTTCAACCACTTGTTGACAAATTTGTGTCTTCTGTCAATTTGTGCCCCCCTTTTACACTCTAAAACTAACCTCTAAGGCTGTGTCTATATTAGTAAATTAAACATTCCCAGGTACTGGAATGTAATTAAACTGGCAACTGTATTAAAAAGCTAAATCAGGCCTTGGCACAGTTTTGGTATATGTTAATTACTTCTTCTGAAGAATTTCCTAGCTTAGGCAAGGAGTTATTAGACTGTCCCAGGGACCACTCTAAAGGGTTGCAATAGGCAGCTTGCATTTGACTACCCTTTTGTGGTAATTAAGGGAGCATAGATGCAGGACATCCTCTGTAGGGCACATCTGTGTCTAAGGTAGTTGTCATTTTACCTTCTCCAGTACTGCCTTGTCTTCATTTTACATTCCACCCACTCTGGACCTAGGCTCTAGGAGGCCCATAGATGGGACTGAGTGGATGATCTTGGCATATGAACAAAATTAAAGGCGTTAAAGATAATGGTCACATTATCCTGCTGGACCCATCTCCTGGTGATTTTCTTTCATAAAGGATGAATGAAGCTTTAGTAATTGCAGCTTTCAGAATCTTGAAACCTACATAGATCTTGAAGGATTGGCCAGAGGCCTTTTGTCTCTCAAGTTCCCTCTTATTTGGGTTCCTTAAGCTTCCATTCAGGTGACCTAACTTCAGTTCAGAATTCAGAATAGCTGAATTTTTTCTTGATAGCTTATTGAAATGTTTGCCCTTTAAGTTGGCCCTCTTTCTACTTTTCTTGGTGAGGGGCAAAAGGAAAAATAGGCACTTATCACAGTGTGGTTTCTCATTACAAAACAACTAGAACACTATGCAGTAATTAATGTTTAAGAAAACAAACCAGTGTTGTGTACTTAGCATCCAAAACACCTTCAAATATGCCAGCGTATCACCTCCTGCCTAGTGATCTTCAAAACCTTTCAATGATAGAAAATCCATCAGTTATGAAGTAATATTAAGAAATCAGTTAAAACTTGCTGGTAATGAACATATTTAGCAAGTAACTTGGCTGTTCTTGCAGGATATGAAGAATCATGTGATTGTGGAAATGCTATGATTCTGCTATATATGAGGGTGAAAAAGATTGACTTACCAAATTGGGGAATTCAAGAATCCAGTATAATCTGGAGGCTAATTTTTGGAGAAACCTTGTCTATTCCACTTGCAAGAAAAGTGCTGAAGAAGGACTGGTTTTTTTCTTTTTTTTTTTTTATCTATGTGTATCTCCCCTGTCAAGAAATCCCACTAGATACTGCAATTTAGCTCACCCTACTATAACTAAAAGAACATACCTTAAAAACAAAATGACTCTTGACTAAAAATGCACCTTGCTCAAGTTAAAAAAAATAATGAAAAAATCAGTTACAAAACAGCTTTATGTTCACTGAGCTGCTAAATCATATGCTTTTTTAAATGAATACAGTTTAGATAAGGTTTACAATTTGTTAAGTACTACGAAAAATATGGAATCTATAATTTAAAGGGTTCTAAAAATAAAACCTGAGTTGAAAAGCAATTTTTCAAAATATAAGCATTTTATTGAAAACCTATTTTTTGGTGAGATAGAATGATTTATTCATTAATTTGATTTTTCTCAGCTGTCCACCTTGTACTGCAATATTACTTGAACTGTAATAATTTAGAACTGCAAGTGCTATATTTATTTTCCGGATAAAAATATATCAGTTTCTCTCCTCCATAGCATTCTTTTCTGACTCTTATACATACTTATACAGACCATAACACAAAGTCACAAAATATTTTTTTATTATATGACTCAAACCTATCTCTAAGAATGACATTTCAGTAATAGGCAAGAACGACATTTCAGTTACAGTATACTAACTGGCCAATTTTGCATGTGCTTTTCTTACCATAATTACATTAAGTTATGAAAAAGCTCACAAAGATTTACAATAAATATTTATTCTGCATGAGCTTAGGATTGACTTTAATATAAGGAACTGATATATAAAGCTCTCTCATTTTATTTGGAGATGAAATTATTTGGTTCTGAATGAAATTCTGAATATTCCAATAGTTATCCAATTCCATGATTGTTGCTGATTCGGGTTTATTTTCATCATAGAACCACAAACTCACAGAATTACTTATGTTGGAAGTGACCTGTGGAGACCATCTAGTCCAGCCCTCATAGTAAAAAAGCCTTTTCTTATGTTTAAATTCCTGGTGTTTCAATTTGTAACCATTGCCTCTTGTCCTGTCACTGGACATGACTGAGAAGTGCCTGGCTCCATCTTCTTTACTCCATCCCAGGAGGTATTTTATACAGATTGATGAGATCCCTCTGAGCCTTATCTTCTCTAGGTTAAACAATCCCATCTGTCTCAGCCTGTCCTCATATGACACACGCTCCAATTTCTTGATGATCTTCATGGCCCTTTGCTGGACTCGCTCCAGTATAGAATCGTAGAATCATAGAATCATTAAGATTGGAAAAGACCTCCAAGATCATCAAGTCCAACCATCAGCCCAACACTACCATGCCCACTAAACCATGTCCCTAAGCGCCTCATCTACACGTCTTTTAAATACTTCCAGGGATGGTGACTCAAGATATGGCCATATCTGTCTTGTACTGGAGAGCCCAGAACTAGACCGAAGCTTCACTCATGCACTTTACCTTTCCCTTGTCTTTTTCTGATTCTTTTCCATTGAAAACTCAGATACAGTAATTTTATATGTCACAAGTTTTGGTACAACAGAGGAAAGGAAATCGCTGCAAATAGCTGCAGTGTAATTAAATAGGTATTTGGAATTTCAGGAAGGAGTCCAAAATGACTAAATTGCCATGTCTCTACTGCTGACCATTCCTCTGAAATTCTGTGTGCAGCTACATAGCTTTTATATGTCACAGTGGGAAAGGGGGAGGGGAAAAGTGGAGAAAAAATTGATAGTTCCACAATCACAAAATATCATTTTCACTGAACCACAATAATAAACCCCATTGTATGTCAGAGTATTTCAGGCAAATGTGGTTTCAAATTGTTAGTACAGTATGCCATATAGAATATTATTAAGTGCACAGGAATTTATATGATTCTTGACCAGTATCAACTCACGCAGAAATCCATTAAATAAATTCATATTTACCTATCTTGTTATTGATTAGACTATATAGAAAAGCAGGATTAGAGTCTGACCAGAAAGTAAAATTAATACTTTGTTTTAGATACTAAAAAGAACAATTTTAAGTGTTCGTTTAAATATTATCTAATTGGTGTGCTTTCCATCATAAGTCGTACTGTATCATCATGATTTTCATCTATTCAAATTGTTCTTCATGTGCTACCACATTCAGACAGTGCTGAAAGGAATTAACCTTCCTTACAAATATCCTCAAGACATTTCACAGTAATATTTTTCCCCTTGCACAGCATGCATGGGTAATAGTAACCACTCTGAGGTTTTTATAACACAAACTTCAGGGATCACCACTGCACGACAAAATCAACCCAAAAAATGCTGGGTTTATATTATCTTATATTGTTCCTCAAATATAAATATTTCATCAAAGAACATTTAACACACTATCAAAAGCATATCAACATCACTACTTCATATTTTCTAGTTAGGGGACAATATCAAGACTTCAAATTGCTAGTGTTTCATGAAATACTCAAATTAGTAATCTATACTTCAAAATCTAACAGAATTACTGTCTTTATGATAATATTATAGTAACAGTACAGATTAAGAGATGTAGCTGCTCATTTATGTGACGTATGTATATAGAATATGAACATAGTTGTATAAAAAGCACTCAAAAAAGGTTCAGGCTTTATGAATGTAAACTGTAAAAATCAACAAACCAGTAGTCTAAAAAAAATTCATTTGTGTTCAGATATCATATGCTGAAATAGTCCATTTTTTCCATTTTCATAATACCTTCCTTTATAATTCAGAAAAACAATGCTGTATGTATCCAAAACCTGGGAAAAATAAATTCACATGCAAAGTCGTAGTTCCTATCACAGCCTGGGTACATTATATCACCTGCAAATGTGAGAACAGTAAATTATGTGATGGTCTATATGCTCATGGAGACAAGATGAGAATAGAGTTTCTTTTGTGATCTTTTTCCTGAAGAATGTAATCCCAACACTCTTGTCATTTGCTTGTGATGACATTCATGTTTCTCTGCAGCCCTGAATACTTCTTTCTGACTTGGATTTCTTTGCTGAACTGTCTGAGCCTGGGTAGGAAATTTGTAACATATCAGGGGGAAAAAAAAAATTATATCAAGCAAACTATTAAGCAGAGGCAAAAAAAGGAAAGTGGCAATCAGAGACACGGATGCTTATTTGTGTAGTTTCTAGCAGCTGCAACTGTGGCACCTGGATATATCATCTCAATGCAAAACAAAATAAGCCAAAAATATGGTCTCTGTTGAAGACTGTAAAAATATATTTTGAAAAAAAAATAGTATCCATATGTAAGCAGGGATTAAATCCAAATATTTGAGAGGAATTAGAGATGACTGCTTAACTGCATATCTAAATCAGCCTTAACTAACCTACAGAACAGCTGTGGTGCCTTTGTGAAATAGAGCTGTGTGGATATGTTATGTAAAATGGCGAGCTGATTGCACTTGTTTTGTGTAACTAACATTTATCACTGTAAATGACCATTTCTTTTTCTTGTCTTTTTTTTTTTTTTATTAAGAGTTATAATATTTATAAATTGCTACAGACATGAAATTTAGCAGGCAGGAAAAGAACTCCAGAGAATGCATATTTTCCTCATGAAGTATTGTTGAATATTGTTTGCAGTTCTGTTTTTTTTTCTTTCATTTGTCCAACTGTGAGAGATCTGTTAACGTGCTATATGAAATACCCATGAAGATTCAGGCCCAGGCAGAAAACTCCACTTGAAGCAGTCTTAGAGGAAGAGGAATTTTCATCCTAGAATAACCCATATACATGCAGACTTATGCATATGCAGGAGTGCACTCCACTACCTACAGTTTCAGGATGCAAGATGTGCTGCTCTGGCTCCTAACTGGTAAAGAAAAATGAGTGTGTGCCACTATAGACTAATCCCATACTGTTTCCCAGACACAACACATTGCTCATTCTCTCCCTGGGCTAGCAAGTCCCTGTGCTACCAGCTATAACTTTTACTCTGGTAGCTTGCTTTTTAAAGATTCATGCTAATTCATACCCTACTGATGTATTAAAAACAAGGTAAAGGTGGGTTGTTTACTGCATTTTTCTATTTTTAAATTCTGGTGAATTTGAAAAGCATCCAGTATTCCTCTTCTGAAAGCAACTGCTCATACATTAAGAAATGCTACATTTACAATGTGATTGACCTTAATTTATGCCCTCCCTCTTGTATGTATCTGTATGCACTGATATTAACATAATGCTGCATTCTTCATTCATCTTTATTTTGGGCCTTGTTTTGCATAGAATCATAGAATCATAGAATCATTAAGGTTGGAAAAGACCTCTAAGATCATCAAGTCCAATCGTCAGCCCAAAAGCACCATGCCCACTAAACCATGTTCTAAGCGCCTCATCTACACGTCTTTTAAATATTTCCAGGGATGGTGACTCAACCACTTCCCTGGGCAGCCTGTTCCAAGGCCTGACCATGCTTTCACTAAAGAAATTTTTCCTAATGACCAGTCTAAACCTCCTTAGGCACAACTTGAGGCCATTTCCTCTCATCCTGTGGCTAGTTACTTGGGAGAAGAAACCAACACCCACCTCACTACAACCTCCTTTCAGGTAGTTGTAGAGCGCGATGAGGTCTCCCCTCAGCCTCCTCTTCTCCAGGCTAAACAACCCCAGTTCCCTCAGCCGCTCCTCATAAGGCTTGTGCTCCAGGCCCTTCACCATCTTCGTTGCCCTTCTCTGGACACGCTCCAGCACCTCCATGTCCTTCTTGTAGTGAGGGGCCCAAAACTGAACACAGTATTCGAGGTGTGGCCTCACCAGTGCCGAGTACAGGGGCACGATCACCTCCCTGCTCCTGCTGGCCACACTATTTCTGATACAGGCCAGGATGCTGTTGGCCTTCTTGGCCACCTGGGCACACTGCCGGCTCATGTTCAGCCGGCTGTCAATCAGCACCTCCAGGTCCTTTTCCTCCGGGCAGCTTTCCAGCCACTCTTCCCCAAGCCTGTAGCGTTGCATGGGGTTGTTGTGGCCGAACAACTTGGCCTTGTTGAACCTCATACAGTTGGCCTCAGCCCATCGATCCAGCCTGTCCAGGTCCCTCTGCAGAACCTTCCTACGCTCGAGCAGATCAACACTCCTGCCCAACTTGGTGTCGTCTGCAAACTTACTGAGGGAGCACTCGATCCCCTCATCCAGCTCATTAATAAAGATATTGAACAAGACTGGCCCCAAAACTGAGCCCTGGGGAATACCACTTGTGACCGGCCGCAAACTGGACTTAACTCCATTCACCATAACTCTCTGGGCTCGGCCGTCCAGCCAGTTTTTTACCCAGTGAAGAGTGTACCTGTCTAAGCCGTGAGCCTTAGGAGAATGCCGTGGGAGACAGTGTCAAAGGCTTTACTGAAGTCCAAGTAGACCACATCCACAGCCTTTCCTTAATCCACTAGGCAGGTCACCTGGTCATAGAAGGAGGTCGGGTTGGTCAAGCAGGACCTGCCTTCCATGAACCCGTGCTGGCTGGGCCTGATCCCCTGGTTGTCCCAGACATGGCTCGTGAGTGCCCTCAAGACAAACCGCTCCATAATCTTCCCCGGCACCGAGGTCAGGCTGACCGGCCTGTAGTTCCCCGGATCCTCCTTCCGGCCCTTCTTGTAGATGGGCGTCCCATTGGCGAGCCTCCAGTCGTCCGGGACCTCCCCAGTTAACCAGGACTGCTGGTAAATGATGGAGAGTGGCTCGGCAAGCTCCTCCACCAGCTCCCTCAGTACCCTCGGGTGGATCCCATCCGGCCCCATAGACTTGTGAGCGTCCAGGTGTCGTAGCAGGTCGTTAACTGCTTCCTCTTGGATTATGGGGGGTTTATCCTGCTCTCTGTCCCTGTCTTCCAGCTCAGGGTGCTGAACACCCTGAGGATAACTGGTCTGATTATTGAAGACTGAGGCAAACAAAGCATTAAGTACCTCAGCCTTTTCCTCATCCTCAGTGGCAATGTTCCCCCTGCATCCAATAGAGGATGGAGATTCTCCTTGGCTCTCTTTTTGTCATTAATATATTTTTAAAAGCATTTTTTGCTGTCTCTTACGACAGTGGCCAGATTGAGTTCTAGCTGGGCTTTTGTCTTTCTAATTTCCTCTCTGCATGACCTAACGAGATCCCTGTACTCTTCAAGTACAAGTACAAGTTCATAGGAAGAAATAACTTTCATAGGAAATTGTAAACAGTTGTGCCCATTTTCTTTTTTCTGTGTGGGATACCATTCATCTGGCTAGATCAAGAAACTTTGAAATGAAATATTATCTCACACCATTTCTCTCTGTTTCTTTCGAAAATTCATTTATGTTGTTTGATTTGGTTTTCCAAACTAGAACATAGTTCACAAAAGTGTTAAACAGATTGACTAACATCCCAATAATCTTAAAGATAAAAACTGAAAAATGCTAACAGTACATCTGTGTTTTATAAAAATATTTGAATTCGTTTACAGAGGCTTTTGACCTTAAGCAGAAGCATAACACTGAAAATACATGATAAGGGACATGTATTGAGGATGTGAATCTGATAAATAACCTCAAAATTAGGCTAAACATAAATGTAATGACAGCAGAGGGAAATAGTCATGAACCCCAGCTTTGTGGGTTTAGAATTTTGCTTTTTTTTTGCTTTTGTATTTTAAGTATATTACACAGGTTGAATTGGCAGCCAGCTGTAAAATATATTCAGGAACTCCATTTGAATAGGCATGTAGATTGCTTTGTCAGGGATGTTGCGAATAATCTAGAATTGTGGCGGCAAAAATATGGGGAAAATATAAGTAGCCACAAGTACACATCTCAACATTTCGAATTTTCTTGCAAGTCTCTCTTATGCATATGCTATGGGATCAATTAGAGCTTTACACACTTTATTGAATCCTATACCTTTTAATGCAAACAATGCCATCATTGCCAATATTCCATTCAGAATAAGATTTTATAGCACTCCAGTAAGCATAAAGAATATAACAGATTTTTTTTTCCCATATAGAATTTACAAACTTCAATGCAAAGGTATTGTTGTTGCATTCAAAATATTGTTTAAGGGCAAAAAGGAGGCACACTTTATAAATATATAATTAAAGCCAACATTTTACTGTTAGTATAATCTTAATAGTCTAGATACAATTATTACAGAAAAAAGAAAGTATAATAATCTAAGTAGAGTAGAAAAGGTCGCAATAATAGCAATAATACAATTAAAATTCTAACTCACTTCTTAATTTCTAGCACTTTTCAGGGTGTTATGCTCACCTTTTCTCTGCTCCTCTAGGTCCTGAAGTCAGTGGTTTCACACTAGTGTTAGTAGTGGAGTTTGCTACTGTGAGTGGCCAGCATCTGGAGTCCTTTGTTGTGAGGATTATGATGTTCATGTTCATAGAATCATAGAATCATAGAATCATTAAGGTTGGAAAAGACCTCTAAGATCATCGTGTCCAACCGTCAACCCAACACCACCATGCCCACTACACCATGTCCCTAAGGGCCTCATCTACATGTCTTTTAAATACTTCCAGGGATGGGGACTCCACCACTTCCCTGGGCAGCCTGATCAGTCTTTCAGTAAAGAAATTTCTCCTAATGTCCAGTCTAAACCTCCCTTGGCGCAACTTGAGGCCATTTCCTCTCGTCCTATCGCTGGTTACTTGGGAGAAGAGACCAACACCCACCTCGCTACAACCTCCTTTCAGGTCGTTGTTGATGGGTTCTTCTTCTTCTCTTCCTCTCTCTTTCTTCTGTCTTTTTTTTTTCTCCTTTCTTCTGCTTAGGGTCATTTTCAAATGCTTGCTAACATGCTTTTATACCTTTCTCTGTCTTTTGGTTTACGGTTCCATGTTACATCCAAATTTACCATATATGGCGGATTTTACATGTCCGATACTATTTGTGTTGTCTTTATTACCCCTAAAACCAGGTGTGCCCATCGCTGGGTCTGCATTTCTTTAACTGACCGCTGAAGAGTTGTTGGGAGTTGTGGGATCTCCAATGCCAAGCCTGTGTCCCCTCTCTTCTCATCCCGTGAGACTCCATCTTGTGCCTCCATTTCTCAAGGCCTCTGTTATTGTACCAGGCATCTATTTCTGTATACTACATCATTATGTTAGAGTCATAAATATCTCATTCTAGATAGAATACCTGCTTGTAACTGCGATCTAACACTTCAACTGTAGCATACAAAGATGAACAAAGGTAAAGCAAATCAGCCAGAGACACTCGGTGAAGTAGAGAAATTGCTGTCACAGCTGAAACAAGTAAAACAAAGCCACAGGCAGATCAAGCAAAGTTCAGACAGAGCTGGTCTGACAGGCCTCTGCACTGAGGCCTTACGAGCTCAGTACAAAGCTTATGGCCTGCTACTGGCAGTGTCAGTACTGCATTATTGGGCTGCATGTTTACGTAGTGAAGTGGAGGACCAAGCTTGTACGCTGGCTATGCAGCAGGTGTATAAAGTCACTCAGGTTATTATGACCAGTCAGTGCAACAGCTGAGATTCAGACCCTTGGTTTCCACTCTGTTGTGTAACGTTATGGGGTATAATACTGCCAGGGGATGAAGGCAATTTAAATGTACGTTGGAGTTTGCCTAATAAATAAAATAACAGTAATTGCTACTGCTATGGAACTTACAACATTGTGTATAGAGCAAGAGCTACATCAGTGGGGAGAAATAACAACTTCCTTGAAGAAGATGGATATCTTGATGGTAGGACAGAAATATTGAATGGAGAAAGTAACACATTATGTGCTCCTTCATGCTTGCCTGATAAATAAAATGAAATTGAAAGCACCATTAAGTACAGTTTGTTTAGAATATTTACTATTAGATTTTTTTAACTGATAATTTTAAAAAAAACACATTATAGATAAGATTCTAACCAGACTAAATGGTTTGATGGTGATGATTTTATTGAGAAATTAATTTGCAAATTAAAAGAGGATGCTCCTTAAGCCAATACAGAAAATAAATTTAAAAAAAAAAAAAAATTATAAAAATAGAATAAGGGGATGAATAAACCTATCATGGAATAACTCCACTACATGTTCTGCTTGGCATTTATTATGGAAATATTTGATAGCTATTTCTATAATTTTTGCCTTTAAAATATTGACTGCTATTTATATGCTTTTTGAAGCTTTGTTAAATAATCACACTTGAAATTTACTGTATGAGTAAATCACCAGTAAGGTTTCATCAGCTTACTGAGTCAATCATCTGTAGATCAGAGACATTTTTGCTCTTTTGAGGCAGAGCTGAGAAAAGATATTCAGCTGATTAATTCAACTAAAGCGATGAACACCTTGCTAGGGTGATCAAGAAGTTGTATACCACATTGCCATTCTTGTCTAAAAGAAGCCTCTAGAAATACTCAAGCTAAGAAGAAAAAAGTGTGATATTGACTGGAAATAAACTACAATAGCATATTTAGGGGGAAAACCATTACTACTTAATTTTAAAAGCCTGTTGTACATTATGACTGCATTACATTCATCTGTAATATTGATAATAATGTGTTCACAAAATAGGAAGTTGGTTAGAACTTCAGACTGTGTGACTGTGTATATAAGCAGGCAACTAATTTTATAAATAGGCTTCCTCAGTCACTAATTTCAAGACATTTCTCCTGTCTCCCATGTGACTGCTGACCCTCTTTGCTACCCTCCACAAACAACAATACACACTCCTTCCATTTCTAAATGGATGGATTAAACAAATTGCTTTCATTTTTTTTTCCATCTATACACAGATCATACTGCTTCATTTTCCACTCCACCCACTTAATCTGAAACTGTTTTTATGACACTTTCTAACATTTATTCCTGGCTAGATGTTCTACTCTATATTTCACCACATGACCTGAAGATTTTCTATTGATTTATTTCATCAGCAAATGAAAGCCATCTTCTCCTAGTCATCCATGATTTTATAAGAGTATTTACAAGTTTGATATCTCTTGATTCTCCTCCTACTTTTTTGAATAATCACCAGGAATCTGCATTGGTGGTTTCATCCCTGTTTTCCTAAATACTCAGGATACCTGTGTTCTTACTCTTTTCTTTTGGCCTCATTCTTTGGATGCCCTTAACTTTTTTTTGCTTGTACATTGTCATGAGCTCTCAAACCCCATCACGACTGGGGATCATGAGTTATCCATTTCTCTATCCTAAGTTATCACTTTTTCAGGTGTCTCCCATTCTTCTCTCAGATCACTGCCGTGCTGATCTCTTGTCCTCCCATATCCCTGCTGCTGGTAGACTTTTTAATTGGACAAAAAGCTTTGATGATAGCTCAAGAACACAGTATCAAATGAGGCAAATGAGAGGACTGCACACTTTTACTCCTTTGCTGAGACTCCATCGATCTATGAGAGCTCCATTTGCCT
Source organism: Calonectris borealis (assembly GCF_964195595.1). Classification (NCBI taxonomy): domain Eukaryota; kingdom Metazoa; phylum Chordata; class Aves; order Procellariiformes; family Procellariidae; genus Calonectris; species Calonectris borealis. The sequence continues at coordinate 88,740,797 of NC_134313.1, forward strand.
TACGCTGTTGGATAAAAAAAAAAGACAATGAAGTAGCCTGTGCTGCTTCTGTTTGTTTTTGAGAGCAAATTCTAGTGCTTGAAAGTTCATTTGTGCACTTAATGAATACCTGGCTGTGACATTTTTTTAGGGAAGGGAAAGGTAAATCGGTTCTAATGTGATTTTAAGTGGAAAGCTATTATTGCTTCATTAATACTGTGTTCATCTTCTGCTTATGTATTTTTGTTCTTTTCACGAGTTGTATGAAAGGAGTGTGCAACTGCAGATGTTGGCATATGATCTCATGGTAGGTGATGCCATTTGCCATAGAATAGCAGGAGTCACCTAATTCTCTTTCATTTGATGGCTTCAGCACTGCTACCAGGGCTGCACTCCAGCAAGGTACTGAGCAGCTTCTGCAAAATGCTCAACACCAGCAAGTACAGGAATATAGTAGTGTCTGAATGTGTGCATGTGTGTTTGTGCATGTGCACGTTTATATGTCATGTTAGTGTTCATTGCTCTAAAAAACTGCCTTCCAAGATCTGGCTTTAAGTAACACTGGTTTTCATGGAGCCTAAGCACTTGCATTGATTTTCATTACTTGTCAGTTTTCTGTCAAACCTCTGGCTTATTAAGTGTAATCTATATTGCTTTGTACATTAAGTGAGGCAAATAGCATGTTAAGCTCCACATACAAGTTCTGCTCAAATCCTCATAAATTGCTCATATATTTCCTCTCTGTGCTATCTTTTGAAAACGAAGTGCTTTCATTATTCTGTCGTAGGCAATCTCTTGTCATTTTCTTGTGTTTGTCTGTCTCCCTGTATATCCTTTTGTAGTTTAGAAGGAAAGAAAAAAAATGAAAATGAAGAAAATTGTATCTTGCAACATATTTCCAAATAAAACTTTGAAAACACTTTCTGATTAAAAAAATGAGGAATATAAGTAATTGCTTGATTAAAAAATGCATATGACTTCTGTACAATGATACTATCCAAGCCTAATGAATGGATTTTATAAAAAGTGTATGTTTGTAAAAATGTTCTGGTCAAGAAATTAACAGAACTGATAAATAATCTGTTCCTTTAACTTGAAATCAGTATACGCTGAACCTCTCACTTTTTGGAATTCTGACCCACTTGGCAGGAAACAAAGCCTCACTTGTATTCATCTGTAACAGGTCCTTTAAATCTTGGTCTAGCACATGTTGCCATAGGTAAATGGACCAAAACAAGCTGAGAGCTGTAGCTCACTGTACCCAATTAAATGATCAAACAAAAGTAGAACACAGGATTGAGTAATGAATAAAAATGTGATCCAGTTCAACCAAAGTTTGACTTAAATATACTTCTCTGTATCATTTACTTTTCCATTTTATAAAGCTTTCCAAATTGATTTCCAGTTTACTTTCACTATTTTCCTCACTGCCCTATTTTGTTACTCATTTACATTTTATATTGTCACATATTTGTATATCGACTTTTTAACAAGTCCTTTGATTTATTTAAAGTTAACCCCCTATTTATAGAACTACTGATTTGATGACATACATTCTGGTATGATGAAGGTGATATGTCTGTGATCAAATCATAGGGTAATAATCAGGTCTAGATAAATATGTTTTAAAGGATCAAGCCCTTTAAACCAGAGATTATAGTATTCTATAACATTGGACTGATTAATTATTAGCTATTATTTTTGCTTTAGTTTTAAAAAGTGAAACTTTTTATACATGTAGGGTATAATGAACACAATAAATTAATTACTATCTTTAAAAGAGAGACACATTTAAATATTGTGTTCATGTAACTTGAAATTATCCCTTCTGCAGAAATAGTGAAATAACTTTATACAGGAATCTATATGTAATAAATAAAATAATGGAAAGACTTTTTGTGGTTGATGTTGGACTATAAGGTAGACTGGATTACTTAAAGTAATTTGAAGGGTGGAGGGAAAATCGCACAGTAGGGAAAATTATCCTTCCAAGTATCTTCCTGGATGCTCATAGCAAATGCTGCCACTTTGGAGGATTTTTTATTGTTAATGTTTTCTGAAAGAGGTGTTGGGTAGTTTCTTTGATAGAGCTGCTTGGGGTTTTTTGCTAAGCAGAATGTCATTTTCCTGTCATAACTGTCAGACCCCACTGAGTGGATCCTTCATTTTGTCCTTCTCCTTTATTGAAGATGGAAAGATGACTCACCCAGGTTCTGTGAAAATCAGCTGATTACTTTGTCTCCCCTCCCACAGGATGTCTGTTCGTTTGCTTACGTCATTGGTAATACCCCTTCTGAAGGCTGTGGCTGTTCCTTGTACTTTATCAGTGCAGCAGTTCAGACACCTTGCTGCATTTAATGTACTCAGTTTCTTTAGTTTCTTTCAGGTGGTAATTCAAACACAGGTATGAATTAAAGTGCATGCACATTCATTATGACTCTATCCAATCTTGTTTCCATGACTTCAAATGATAGCAGTCCATTTGTAAATAGAGACGGTTGCACGTTTAAAAACATTTGCATGTTTCTCATCAAAACCATTTTTTCTGAAGTTTAGAAAAATATAGCTACAAATTTTTCTTTATCATGACTTCTCACTTTTCAGGTTGTGTTTCTTGTTTAAATACAGGTGTTTACATGTAGGAAAGGCTCTTCTGACTCTATTTTCATCTTGGCAAATGAGAAGAAGGGAGTAGTGGAGGCGGTATAGAAAGTTCACTTGCAAATTTTTCTTCCAGTGTGTGGGTGTGAGTTGTTGTAAAATTGGGTAACATTCCTTACTGTTGTGTACACTGGATAGGATAGTCATTATTACTGCATCATTATATTTGATATTAAAGGTCCTTCTTATGGCACGACAAACTAGGCACAGACCAGGAACTGAATGGTACTAGAAAGGTGTCAGAAGAAAGAGGGATCTGTTTTAATGGAGCACTGGATTGTCGTTCAGTGTCTGGGTTATAGGGTGCTTCACTTAAGCAACAGAGTCCCCTTGGATAAAAACTGACAAGGCTCATTAGACAGGCTTTAAACAGGTAGGATGAAATAGAGAAGAATCTTTTCTTTGGCTGTAATGTAACACCTACTTCAATCAGAGGTGTTCTGCCATAAGATATGGCAAATAAGAAATGCATAACACGTTGTGGAATGGATCATCACTGCTTATCATTGAAGCCAAGATCTTATTAGGATTTGAAAAAAGGATTAGACATTTATATGGATGAGAACATCCACAGGTCTTTTAGATAAAATTAGGAAGAGCTATAATCCCTTATGCTTCAAAGAAATACCACCCTCTAATTGATGGGGAAGAAAAAAAACTTTCTTTAAGATGAGATGACTCCATTACTTACCAGTATTCTAATTCTGTATTTCTCTGAGGGTAGGTTCCTGGCTACTCTCAGAGAGAAGATACCAGACTAGAGATATTTATGAATACATGTGCACATACTGGCAATTTTACAAGTGTAGAGGAGTCACGTGAGAACTGAAATAAATATCATGTGACAAAAAAATAAGAAAATACAAAAGGAAATCAAAACATAGCATTGGAGTGTCAGTATGATGGTGTATGATGGAAACAAACAGTTGAAAGATTAGATACCTTCAGGACAGTTTGATGAATAATATCTGTTTATTTCTAAAGTTTCTTTGCCTTTTCCATCAATTTAGGAGTTTAGGGTTTTTTATTCACTTTGCACTCAACTGTTAAGGAGAATGTGACACAATGATAAACACTGAATGTTGTCCTGGAACCAGTTAATAGAAATTTGCATCTTCAACTCACACCATACAGTTTAAAACAATGATAAAAGGACATAATTTTGTATGGATGTTTGTTTAGAATGTTCTAACTTAATTCATAGTAAGTTCAGAAATAGAGATAATATAATTTCATGTTCTTACTTGTAATAGTGGTATAAGGTTGCACTATAAATTTCTAGCATTATCCAGTATTTATAAATGCCCTCTGTGTAATGCTGTAACATAATTTAAGTGCATAATTTGTTCATTTATATTACTCATCTTTGACCTCAATATGCATTAATATCATGATAAGAATATAATTGGCCACAGGAGATATTTTAGAAATATTTTTAGTATTTACTTTGTGCTTTCAGATATGCGGAGGGGAATCCACAGAACTGGGCCTACAAGGAGAAATTGACAATAGAGAGTGTGCTAATTAAATTTGCAAGCAATACCAAGCTAGGAGAGACAGCAAGTATATTGAAGGACAAGAATAGATTTCAAAATTATTTTGACAAATTAAAGCAATGGACTGAAAAACCTAAGATGAAATTCAAGAGGAAAAAGTACAAAATACTACATGTTAGTAGGACTAATCAGCTGCATAAATATAGAAGAGAGATCAACGGTTAGGTAGCAGCCAGGAGCTACAGTGGATCTCAAGCTAGAGAAGAGTCATGCTATTGTTAAAAAGTCGAACAACACACTTGTTCGCAGAAATAAAAGCAGAAATATAGGCTTCTGGATGCTCTTAGATTTTAGGAAAGATAGGACTTGCTTTCCAGTGGGCAGCTACCTGAAAGAATGGAAAGAGGTATAGAAAATGTGATTGGTTTACCCAGAAGACTGAAAGAGATAACCAAAAGTGAATATTTGAGGGATCAAGGGAATGAGAATGGTTTTAAGAACTGCAAGAATATTTTCTCTGTATGCATGGCAGATGGCAGATGTGCAGAGGGAGTATTTAGGTTAGACATCTGGAAAATCTTTTTAGCAATAAGAACAGGCTACACAAACATCTGTCAGAATTCACTAGTTTGCAGTTGTTCATGCCTTGAGACAGAGGGATGAGCAAGACAATCTTTTGAGACTCCTTCCAGGACTCCAGGATCCATTTCTTGACTGACAACCTAGGACTTCCAGCAGGAAGCAACCTGCAGTTGTTTCTGGCCCTCTTTACATGGAAAGAGCCATTAGGGTTCTGTGGAAATAAACAGTATATATGAGAAGGGAGGAGAGGGGAAAAGTGGCAGCAGCTTAGGAAAATGTTTGCAAAGGTAACCAATACTGATCCCAAAGATTGAGGTAAGTTCGGGATCTCTAGATATTTATTGGCTGAATCCAAACAGAAGTTCATATATAAAATTTTTGTAAAATTTGAATATGTTGCAAATATTAGAAGAAATCAGTTTAAAAATACTTGACTGAAAAGATTAAAAAAATTATGAATATCACTCCCCCAATTTTTTCCTTCATTCATGATTTTTGCAGTCATAGTGCATGATTCTTTTATGTTCATGTCAGTTATACTGTTTTACAATTTGATCACAACAGAAAAATGTCTCTCTGTTATCCAGTACTGAGAAAAAGAACACCAGGGACGACTGATCCTTCCTGGAAGAACCTAGCTAGTCACAAATATGTCTGGCACCTAAAAGAGCTAAACAGTCATATTCCCTCACGAGTATGGCTGATGATAATGCAGAGCTCACATTTATGACCTGATAACAAATAATTCAACTAGAATGGAGACATCTTGCATATATATCTAATATGAAAGATGGATTCAGAACAAGAAAATGTCTTGTCCATTATGTTCTGTCCAGCTAAGGAGACCTAAACTGTTTGGAAAACATGTGCTAACTTTTTAAAGGTAGTCAAAATTAAGTACTTACACTCTGTTCTACAGAGATTTCCTTTACAATCCCTTGCATATATTTAGATACTAAAAGTAGCCTAATTTTCAGAATTATGCAGTATTTAATATAGTTAATGCTATACAGATGGTAATACAGGAATACAAATACGTTTACTCTGTTTGAGGAAATACACAAGTCAATTTATATTTCAGTGAATATTTCAGTAATTGCCACATAGCTCAAATGTCTCTGTTTTTAAATGTAGATGTAGATCTGTAGGTCATTAGAATTCAGGGAATCATTTTTTAGACAGTGAAGAAATATTGGCTACATTTTGCCATCATTGTTGCTCACAGAATTAATCTTCGTGAGGTTCACACACTGTTCAACTTCAGTCATGCCTATAAGTACAGTCCTAACTGAACAACAGGCAGTGGATGGGAATTTTTGATCATTGAATCCCCAATTCTTTACTGTAAGGAAATCGAGGCATGAAAATTATGTAACTGATAATAATTAATCTCTGTTTTCTGAATTGCATGCAGCAAATCTCCTGAATTCACACAGTCTCAGTATTAAACACTTTAATACAGAACAAAAGGGAGGTAATAGTCTGCAGAAGAATGGAAGGAATAAATAGGAAAAAAGAGGTATTGAAGTAAGTAGAAGATGTCAGAAGATAAACGAGGCTGGAAATGAAAAATAAGAAGAGACAAGAAAACAAGAGTATACAGTCCATTAAAAACTTGCAAGCAAAAGACAAATAAAGGTCACAAAACAAATAATATTATTCGCAGTCAAAGGCCTTAGTGGTAATATGATGGGTTTTTACAATTGCATCAAGGGGAAAAAAGACCAGAGATGATGTCTTGAACTGACAGAGGCCTGAGACAATGACATAGTGGGTTTGGCTGGACTTCATGAAAGTTTTACGCTCCAGGCAAAATGATGCTAGGTTTTAGTGTTTTCCAGGCTAGAAAAGCCATTCAGTGGAAAACAAACAAACACACAAACAAACAAAAACACAGCCCAATCCATTCACCTTAATTAAAATATTCAGAAAAATATAAGTCAGAAAAAAACAGCAACTAGTTTATCCCAGTATCATTCACAGAATAAACCTACCCACTACAATTAATGGAGGTTCTTTATCAGCAAAGATCAGTAGAAGATGCCAGGCATACAGCACAGAAAACAAAACGTGTGCTATTGCTAACCAAATACATGTCTCACTGCAGCCTCCTTTAAAAGGTACAACTCTATCTGTAGCTGAGGAAGTTACATGAATTGTGAGAACCATGACGAGATTTGTCTACTTGTTGTAAGGATATCGGATATCACAACATGCTCACTCTACCCTTTGTCAAAGTATTGCAGTAAGCCAAATCTAAAAAGGTACTTATAAATTTAGTGATATTTATAGACATCTAATAATGTTGCAAAGATGTCAAAGAAATTAGATGCCACGTATATAATAGGAGCAGTACTTGTAACCTGCTGTAGCTGCATTTTAAAAAGTACATTTCAAGACAGTGTATATCTTTAGAAGCAAGGACACATTTGTAAAGTTCAACCACAATTCAAAATGTGGGAGAGATGATAAAGAGGTCATGTTTTGCACTGTTGTTCTTTCTAGGAAGCCCCCGATGGAATGGCCCATATGAGTTGAAATAAGAGACATCTGCCTGTATCCCATATTGTCTGTGCTTTGCTGGCATTTTCTTTAGTGAGTGTGTACATGCATGTTATCACGCTCTAGATGGGGAATGCGAAGGCGGATCTGTTCGGTGAAACTGTTAAGAAAGCAGATTAAGTGTCTATTGATAGAAAGCTCCAATGCTTGTCTTCATGTCACCACAATGTATCACATCCATTCATTACAAACTGATGCAAACTGGCAGGCAAAATTAACACATGTCAACTTTGTGTCTTCACTCTGAGGGCTAATAGGCATCCTAGGGTATTTTTTACTATTATATGTCTTCCTAACAGGCTGATACTGTCACAAATGAAAGGGATAGTCTTCTAGTGGAAGTAATCCTAGGCCCAGAACATACTACAGTTCTCAGAAAAGCCCACAGGCTAATCAACTGTGTGAAGATGTAAATGACAAACAAAAGCTTCAAGTCATCCAACTCCTGAAAAACATCATATACATTTTTAGAGTACAGGACAACTGGGATGAATGCGCAGAGCAAACCATCTAAACATTTAGGAAAAAAAGATGTGTGAGAGCTGAGGGGTTTGGGGGCTGCATTTGTTCACTCTTCTAGGCCCTGAGAAACTGGGGAAACTCATGAGTATACATGTTGAGTCTAGTTCAGAAAAAAAGTACTATTCAATTTGTGTAAGTTATCTTACACAAATTAACAGCCATTAAATGACCATACAGGACTCTATATACATCTGTACACAGCTTATATACTGCAGTAATAGAAACAAGTTCACAGCAGTAGAATTTTTGAAATAAGGACACTAACAACTTGCAATGGACAGTCGTCTCATTCATTTACTTGTTTTAATTTTGTGTTATGTTTCTAAGATTATCTCCCTGGAAAGCAGAGAAGGTTGGTCTTACTCTGAGGAAGCATGGAGCTTATTCAAGAGGAGATTTTGGAGGCTATAGGGTGTGGCAAATAAGAACGACACTGCTCTTTACTTTTAACAAAAAGTATTCTATTATTTCATTTTCTCACACTGTTGATAATATATAATACTTTTTCTTTTACTTTTTTTTTTGAAAGAAATCTTGTGACTAGATACAGTGGTACTGAATTTTGTGAAAAACACACAAGTGATATAGAAGATTAGGCTAGTAAAAACTGCATGAAATTTGGCAACTATGTCAAACACGTTTGCATGTCTACACGTGATTTTTAACAGTGAGCAACAAATACTAATGAAGCATGTGAGAGAAAGAAGGGAGAGAAAAACAGAGTAAACCAAAAGGTATCTGAGTGGTATAAATTTCATTTTTGCCACAACTGGAAAACAGTTGGGAACTCATCTGAAGCAGAAACGTGGTAATATTTTCTAGAAAGAAACTGGAAGATAGAAAAAAATCTTGGTTTACATAATGAATTATTGTTGCTCTTTCAAACAGAGTAGAAAAGAGTAATGAGTGCAGGAAACAGCTATAGGGTGATGAGATAAATTCATGAAGTAATCTGCATCAAATATGGAAAATAAAAGTAGCGTCATTTTAGTTTAGGTGGTGAACAAGGAGCTTTGAGGATAGACAGATGCAGAATAGGTTAATTGCTGTACATAATATTTACAAAAAAGTTACTTATTGATCAGTGATTTTAGCTATTTTAAGATTTTCCTGGTTCCGGCTGGGACAGAGTTAACTTTCTTGCCAGTAGCTTGGGGGGTGAGCTGTGTTTTGGGTTTGGTATGAAAGGAGCGTTGATGGCCCATTGAAGCTTTGGTTGTTGATGGGTGGTGCTTGCGCCGGGAGGGGGGAGCACAGCCGGGGTCGTGGACCCAGCTGGCCAATGGGGTATTCTGTACCATGTGACATCATGCTCAGTATAAAAACCAGGTGTGCGGGGGGGGCTTGGCCCCCGATCGTGACACGCGGTCGGCGGTCGGTGAGCAGTTGCATTGTACATCGCCTGTTTTGTATATTCTGTTATTGTTGTTGTTCTCGTTATTATTACTGTTCTACTTCGTTTTATTTCAATTATTAAACTGTTTTTATCTCAGCCCGGGAGTTTTCCTACTTGTGCCCTCCGGATTCTCTCCCCAATCCCACCGGAGGCGGGGGGTGAGCGAGCAGCTGCGTGGGTTTATTTACTGGCTGGGGTTAAACCACGACAAAGATATAGAATTTGTCCAACAGTATCTATTTTTTTTTTCTGTCATGAACAGACTATTCATTTCTATCCAGTATAGTATATGATCCCAGTTGTGTGATCTTCTTCAAAGATTAATTAATGAAAAAAAGATGCATCCATATCTATTACGAAAAAAAACCCTATATAGTTAATGGTCACATACAAACTTATTCATTGGCAAAGGTTTTAGAAAATATCCCACAATTAGTGTAAATATTCACAATGTTATGACTAAGCAAGCTTTTCTTCATAAAAGATAAAATATTTTTGACATAAGTAAAACATGATAAGAATGCAAAAATGCTTGCAAGATGTACAGTTTTCCTAGAAAAAATTACTTTTGACCATTTACCTTGTTACTGAATTTTACAAATATGCAGTTAATTAGTTTGCTGCTAGGAATTGAAAGATTTGTCCTAGAAACAGCTTTATAAATGATACTTATCTTTCAGAAAGCTCTACATGCAACTGTTCACAAAGTTGGAAAGAAATCCAATAACATTTTAATAGACCTGACTTAAGTACTCTTCTCAAACTTTGTAGTATAATCCTATTTGTATAAAACCACATTTCCCCACCATCCCAGCTTCTGCCATCCCCAACTACCCATTTATTGTTTATAGACTCTTCCCTCTCTTCCCAAGTATACAATACAGTAGAGAATCGTGCTGGATTAAGTTGCACATGTTCCATAAATAATTCATGCATCCTATGAAAATTGTAGCATTTAAACTCCCGTAGCATAAAGTACTAGGCAGAGAAGATTTAAATGTTTTGTAAAACATGCTTCTCAACATATTGAGAAGCAGGAGTTACTATATTAAAAACATTTATGCAGGTATAAGCAGGAAAAAAACTGGGCTGTGAGAAAGGTTCAGAACAAAAATCAGGAACCAGACTCGGTGAAGTGAATTGCATTTCGAGCCATCTTGTGACAGTTACAGTCAGAAATCTACTAGAATTGTATAGATTGGACCACAAACCAAACAGAATGTGCTATTTCCTAATGATGACAACTTTGAATATGAAGATTGAGCTCACAGTGAAACAGAAGTGAGCAAGTGAGTAGGTGTAAACTGCAACTGTTATAAAACAGGAATTTGAGGCATGTCAAATTTTCATATAATCTTCTCTGAACTCTTTCACCTAACTTTGGACTAATATGGAGCCTAAATTGTAGGAATTATAAAATGGAGGAGATCATGTAGTTTAATGTCTTAATTCAAATGCCTTATAATGCATACTCAATCTGAAACTCTTGACGTAGTTTACCTGTTCCAGTCATGACCACTGACCCATATATCTTGTGTCAATGGTGCAGTCATTACATATGTCAATGATGTAGATATCAACACACACAAACAAATTTTTCTACTTAAATCAAATCTTTCCACTTAAATAATAGTACCTTCCACCATTATAATATCACTGACGAAACTGCAGTGCTCAGCATTACCCAGCAGTTTCATTTGTGTCCATCACTTTGACAACATCATAATTAGAATGCTAAACAGATTTTCATGAGTGCTTTGACGAGTCACTAAGTTAAAATGTAGAGAATGCTACTCCAGACTATATTCTGTCTAAAATTTAGTATATATTGTACAAATGATGTTAGAATGAAATAAAAGACATACGAAGTCATCAATCAACTTCTTACTCCAGCCATCCAATTGGTTGGTAGTAACCATCCGATTTTTTTCAGCAGATTAAAATTAAAATGTGGAAGTACAGCTTTCATCATATTTCAAATATTTATTTCACATATCCTCTAAAAATGTAGCTGTCAAATGAGTTTTAAAGATTACAGTCTGCATGATGTCTTCATTCTTCAAGAAATTCAATTTAAATGAAATGGTCAAAATGCCGTCATCAAAGAATGTGACTGAAGAGGCAAAATTAAATCCGGTAATATTTTTAAAGGAATCTTAAAACACTTTTCGCTCACCATGCACAAATAAATACTTTCATGTGAAAAGGATACTTATTTTTTACCACTGAAGGATACTAAGAGTCATATTCCAAGCTCCAAACTATGGATGTGTGAAAAGGAGAATTTGAATGAGGCCTTTCTGCTGTATAGATGGAAAGTACATTACGGTGGCATATATATCATGAAAATTTACTGGCATGAGTTAAACTTGATTTCACAGATAGTAATCTCATGTAAATTAAACAAGTCCTCCCAAGACTGCCAATATTACTTATATACAGCCATGTAACATCAGATATTTTAATATGAGAAATTTTCACCTGGATTTAAAGAAAATATTTATAAACAAAATGCTGATAAAAAAACCCTCTAACTTTCCATCTATAAAATCATACTCCCTGAAGCTGGATTATACTACAAGAGGTTATATTGGCTTTGTGAAAAAAACAAGACATTAGTACCATTAATTCAACCATTATTATCAGCAAGGTAATGACAAGGAAAAAGAAATTATGGTCTTACATAAAAAGCACAATGGATTTGAAATACAATACTTACAGGCTCTCCAGGGCACTCTAACAATGCTGTGTGCATCGAGCTGGGGAGCTGGAATGTGCCCTTTTCCAACTGTACAAACACTTGTTTGCAGTTTTGTTTAGGAAAAATATTGTATCTTAAACCTGTTGTTGCTACAAAAGGGAACAGTGCTTACCACAGTCATAGAACTTTCTATTGCAAATATGAATGAGAGTATGGAAATTTTGGAAAAGTGGACAAGATGCATCTATTCAATGCTTTTTTCAAGAGCAGCTGCTTAATGTTTCTGAGAAGTAGTAGTAGACTTGATGAATAAGGGCTAAAGGTGATCAGTTGTGGTTTACAAGCATATAAGGGCAATTTATCACATTGCTTTTCTCAAACCGAAAATGCTTTGATTACCTGAACAAGAACATAAGATAGAGACAGAGAATTTCTGGTACTAAGTATATGAATGTAGACAAAATTATCTAAATTGGATATTAATGTGAGGTCCATAAAACAATGCTGATCTCATCTTGTTCTTTAAGTACTGCCACAAATCCCTAGTTTGTTTCTTGGTTTTGTGAGTCTTTCATAAATGTGGTCTAGAACACTTGTGTCCTCATAGGAGACGTCATTAACAAATGCTTAAAATGCTGATCTCTAGAGGATTGTCTCCATGGCCTTGTGTAGCAGAAAGAGGAAAAACAGAATTTAAAGGCAGAAACGTGAAATGTTAAAATTAAGTAGTTCATTCCAGAGAGTAACATGGCTCTTTAAAGCAAAATTTGTGTATTAAACTATCAGAATCAGATTTGTTTAATGATCTAGTAATGGGCTCATATATTAAGGTTATCATTCTCTGGGGCGCTTGTTTGCTAGAGCTTCCTGTTTCCCCCATTTAAGAAAATAAATAACGCAGTAAAATAGCTATTACTTTTTCATTGTACCTCTGAAGAAGACTTTCGGTTCATTGCAATGTGTTTAGAATAGATTTCCTCATAATCTTTTTATTTAAAGTTTTCAGTATGATGGATACAGTATCTCTGTTCTGGAAGGTGCAGTTTTATGTCTTACGTTCATACCGAGTGACTATGTTACTGTCAGTGGCTGTTTATGGGGGATAGAAAGTGATGTAGCTGTTTCATCCTATTTGTCAATGCATTTGTCAACAAAAGATCATAATAAAAATTGAATTCTCTTCTGTCTCACCATGAAAGCCATATAATGGGTGGACACAGGCACTCAATTTCCTTCTTGCTCCAAGAAGTATTCCAGAGGTCAAAATTTAGGCGCAGTAGCTGTAAATCGGATAGGAGATTAGCTGAATTAGCAATACATATCAAGTCCATAGATAATACTAAGGATTTTAGCTGCCAGTATTGTCAATTAAGTTCCTTCAGCACTAAAAATCCATGTAGAAAAATTAAAATTCCTGCCTCACTTCCTTGCCCTTCTGTCATGGTACTCCTTCTTTCTTAAATGTCACACTGGATGTATTTAAGTCTGTACCAGGAATACTAAAAGTGAAATTTTACAGTCCTTGAATTAAGACTAATTATGTTCTTGCTTGTATAGGGGTTTCATGTTTTTTGGTCAGACTTTCAATGAAAATATAACTTCAGTGAATATTTTTTTTTCTTGTTTAGCCACCAAATATAAAAAATGCCATGTATTCATTGTGTAATTGCTGATATTTGACATTTAATCTTCCTATTGAAATACATGGTAGGAATAAAACATCAGTCACAGAGAGAATATTGACATTTCATTCCTGCCTTGTATTTCAATGATGCAAATTTCATATTTGTTTACACAGGTACATCAGTGAAAATGGCATTGAGATAGAGTGGATGGAAAAAGTGAAGGAAATATAATTTAAAATAAAGTGGGAAAAAAGACAATTTTGAAAGGGATGAGGAAGGAACAGATAATTGTAGGTCTGCTGTGTTTAGACCTGTAATGCAGTTCTTTATGTGTCCTTATAGTATGCTATTATAGCTCTTATTTATGGCTTAGACTAGATTTTTAGTGTAAGGTATTTTCCATTTGAAGCTTTAATTAGTGTCTGGAATGTGATAATGTTAACATGTAAATTGACCATTCTATTGTGTTAATATTAAAACACAAACAACCTTTACTAGAAAGTTGTGTGAAATGGGAAGTCACTAGAAAGGTTATGTTCCTGTGGTGGGTTGATGCGAGCCAACAATAAAGCACCCACCCAGCTGCTTGCTCCCCCTTGCCCTGAGAGGAATCAGAAGAGCAAAAGTGAGGAAAACTCATGGGTCAAGACAAAAACAGTTCAATAAGTGAAGGAAAGATGGGAGGGGGGGAAATTTAAAAAGCAAGCAATACAAAGGCAATCATTCACCATGTCCAACAAGCAGACTGATGCCCAGCCACCGTGCAAGCAACAGTTATTTTGGAAAGACTACCACCCAGCTTTTATTGAGCATGATGTCATATGGCATGGAATATCCCTTTGGTCAATTCAGGTCAGCTGTCCCAGCTGTGTCTCAATCTCTTGACCACCTGTAGCCTAGTCACTGTGGGAGCAGAGTGGAAAACAAAGAAGGCCTTGATGCTGTGCGAATCCTGTTCAGCAGTAAAACACCGGTGTGCTATCAACACTGGTTTAGTCACAAATCCAAAACACAGCACCATACAGGCTAGTATGAAGAAGTTAAGCTCATCCCAGCCGGATTCAGTACAGCTCTTCATTCTGTTGCGTTTTCACCCCGGCTGGCAACTAAGCACCACACAGCTGCTCGCTCACTCCCCCCCGGTGGGATGGGGGGTAGAACTGGAAGGGTAAATGTGAGAAAAAACCTTCTGGGTTCAGATAAAAATCGTTTAATAATTAAAACAAAAAAAAATAAGGAAAGGGAAATAAAATAGAAAGGAAAATAAACCCCAAGAAAACAAGAAATGCATATGAAAAAAATTGCTTGCCACCAACTGACCAATGCCCAGCCAGTCCCCAAGCAGGCGCCTCCCCGCCAACCTCCCTCCCAGTTTTATTGCTGAGCATGACATCATATGGTGTGGAATATTCCTTTGGTCAGTTGGGGTCAGCTGTCCCAGCTGTGTCCCCTCCCAACTTCTTGTGCACCCCCAGCCTACTCACTGGTGGGGTGGTGTGAGAAGCAGAAAAGGCCTTGACTCTGTGTAAGCACTGCTCAGCAATAACTAAAACATCCCTGTGTTATCAACGTTATTTTCAGCATAAATCCAAAACATAGCCCCATTCAAGGTACTGTGAAGAAATTTAACTCTATCCCAGCCAAAACCAGTACATGCACTTAAGCTTTAGGACAACTCTATGATCACATCAGTCAAATATATTCTCAGACTGTGTCATGTGTCATGTGTCAGTGGAAAATTGATTTTCTTTAAAGCCTGAATTAAAGCCATCAGCTTTACATATTACCTGAATGTCAATGGAGTTGTCAAGTGTATGTCTAAACTAGATTCTGTCTGCCTTCTTTGACTGGAAGACACAGAATATGTTATGAATTAAAGTGATGCTGGCTACCGAAAATCCCATGCATTTCTCAGAAGTGACTTCTAACACCCAGAAAGATGTTTGAAGTTAGTAAGACAACCTTGGGATCAAAAGAAATGACAGCATGCTCACATTAAGCAGGTATTGTGCTGTCAGATCATGACACCAACTACTGTATTACTAAAGAAAACCACTACCCCCACGATCGTTACTGATGTAGAGCTTGTGGAACTGTGGAAATAAGTGAGCAGCAGTCATTGAAGAAAATACATCAACATTAGAAAGAAAAAAGAAGATATTACATAATTGATGTGGTCAATCTTGATTTCAAAAGAAATAGTAACTTCTAAGTATGTTTCTATGAGTTTTTGGCCATGAACTATTTACAAAAGGGCTAGGCAATTTATCAAAGATAAATGATTTTGTCTTTATAGGACAATGGATAATCTAATATCCTCTGACTTTTTTGACAGTTACTATGTCATCTGTGTGACCTGTGATACCTATTTCATCAACCAGTCACAAAATGCAATTTGGTTGCTCTTTTCAGTGATGATGGATAAAAAACCTTGGGTTTGTACTGTCATCACTTTCATTCTTAGTTTACTCCTTACGGTTGCTAGGGGTTAAGGGACACCTAATATGGTATTTCAGATTCTGGTTATGCCTCGAAGCCTGGCTGGTCAGGCTGTATAAGTTCTGAATGCTTTCTTAAGCATATTTCAAAACCCACTGCAATTAATAGTTTATATGTTAAAAAACATATACCTGAGTAGAACTGTTTTGATTTTTCTGTTTCCTGGGTTAAAAAAAAAAGAACAGTTCACATATTTTTTTAATTATGTGATAAGATTATTTGGATATAATGAAAAAAGAACTATTTTAGTGAGCATCAGTCCAACCTATCTAAGCATACTCTGTCTTTGAATGGAACCAAGACATTTCTTTTTCTAAAATTTAATCGCAATACTAAACCCTATTTTTTTATTTTATTTTCCACTGCCTTATGGGAGCTGTAGTTTCTTTCTCATAAAGAAACATGCAAATCTGCTAGCCAGGAACTGAATGCAAATTGCACAGCCAGGAACCTAAGTAGTGCTATTTTCCAGAAAAGGACGATTAGCTATTGTTGTAAACAATAGGACCATAACTGTGTGATTTCTATCTCCCCGTAATAATAAGTAGAAATCCAAGATGCAAATGCAGAATACAAAGACAAACACAAGCAAGAGAAAAGCAATCGGGGAATGTCATAAAGAACGCAAATATTGCATGGAGATTTGGGGGTTGGGTTTTATATTTTCTTTGTCTTAAAATAGAAAGGTACAAGTATCTTCTTTCAAATGGGGAATTATTTAAAAGTTTTACTTTCTTGCAGCTCTAATTCTTTTAACTGGCATTTGAATAAATCTGTATTGTTAAAGGCTTTTTGGACAAATGATGCCTCCTATTGTTGTATGCCACACTTTCATGTTTTCCTCTTATTTTCTCTTATCTTTTTAAATAAGAACTTTCTTACTTGTGTTCCCTAAAGCATAACATCTCTAAAAACAGGTCACACCTGATATTGCAAACTGTATTTCCCATAGCTGATCAGCAGTGAGTCTTGACTTTTACTGATCTTCAGCTCTTTAAAAGCTATCATCAGAATTCCATTTTTTTAATATCTAATGTGAATGTTAGATTGCAAGAGGTTATTTTTATTTCATAGTTAAAGAAATGTATGTAGTTGGGAAAATTCTCTTGCAATTATTTTAATAAGAATATAAAATTAACAAGATAGAATGTTTTTCATTGAGAAAATGCTTTCAAAGCATTTAAATGGGAAGAAACAGTATTTATGTGATTGTGAAGCAAACACAAAAATACATAATATTTATCATATTTATGAGAATACACCATTAGCCCTCCTGTCTGAGTGTCAGTATAGTTCTTATTTTTCTCTCTAGTTTATAAGAAAAGACTTTTTTAAAAATTTTGTTGAAGATTTGTGCAGATCAATGTGTGATACATAAATACTTGCATTTTATAACTTTCTTCAGTGAAATATTAAAAACAATGAATCTTGACAAATAAAACTGTTTTGATTATGTAAAGAGCAAAATTTTAACAAATAGATGCAAGAAGTAGAAAACAATCTTACCTCTCTGAAAATATGCTTTCAGGGAGAAAATATTCCTGATGTAAGCGTAGTGATCTGTTTCATCCTGCAACTGCTGTGAACTGTCAATTTCCTTGGAATTAATTGCAGGTGAGGATACTCTTTGCATTACTTTGATAACAGATAAGATTAAATGAATCACATTTATGAATTAATATTCAGGTCAATGTTGCAAAGAATGTATGTGTAGAAATGGCTTTAAAAAGTATTAGCATGTGCATATATATACATATGTGTATGTGTGTGCATGTAGTTGTATACATATAAATATTGATTAGATATTACTTAGAATTCCCAAGCACAGCAGCTATAGAAATACATATTTTATGCGCTTCAGGTAAGATTAAGTGTTGGAGAGGGCTGTTTCAGAAAGGAATAAGAATATACAGGGCAGAAGCTGATGAGTTCTCCTCTCTCCTGGCACTTGCAGAAGTGTAGTTTTGCTTCAAGATATTTCTTGGCCCTGTGTTCACTTTCCTGTCCCACTTTGGACAACAGTAGAAACTGAGTATCTGCTGTACTATCAATGGCAGAGAACAGGGTTTCCTGCAACAGTTTTCCTTAAAAATATAATGCCCATACAGAATATATCATAGTCTGGAATGAAACAATCATTAGATTCTCTGATTTGCCTGATGTGAAGCACCATTCAAGAGTAAGTAAATCCACCCCAGTCTCTGCCAGTAAATGAGAACACTTCTACAGCCTCTGAGTCTTTAAGTCTGCACTGCTGAGTGCTTTGAACAGTTAAGATGGAGCAAGCAAGGCAGACAAGGGGCAGGCATAAAGAGGGCTTTACAAGCTATTTTTAAGACCTTCAATTCAGATGCTGCACTGTGCCACAAATGTTGCAGCTAAAAGCTATTTCCATTTTCTGCAGACAGCCCTAAGAGACTATCAAAAGCAGAGTTGTTTGGCAACTTCTTCCTTCTGAAGGTCCTAATTATGCAGACCTTTGTGCTACCAGGCTGCAGCAAGACTATCCCTTGATCTTCCCCTATTAAAAAAAAATACACTGCAAGAGAGTAGATGTATGTGGTGAAGTATCAGACAGCATTCTAGCTGGGTTTTGGAGAGTAAGAGAGAGCATACTCCCAACTTTTTTTCATGATTTGTGTGCCTCAGGCAGAGACTTTTGTCTCGAAGTACAACCTTTGCATTGTATTTTAGCATATGACTTTAAAAATGCTACTCAGGGACATTAGCCAGTCTAGTAAAAAAAAATCCATGCAAAGCATAGCCAATATTTCCTACCTCATTCAGTCTTTTGAATCATAGCAGGTGTTAAGAAATAATAACAGACTGCTTTATTGTAATCGTGAATATATCTTTGTACCCTTCCAATGACATCATGAAACTGTTCTTGTTACTGGTGTTGGTAAAACTCCCAAACAAAATGGCTAAAACCAGATTTTCTCCCACAACTCTTAGGGGTTTTGTCTGTACTTAAATATAGATTGCATAATATAGTTTGCCTAATTTATAGGCGATATCAACTGCATAATATTTAACATAACCTTCTTGAAAACAATTTTATTTAAACTTTTTAAAAATTATGAATTGTTTTCAAAAAAAATTTAATTTCTTAATATTTAATTTGAAATAAAATTTAATTACCAAAATTTGTTAGCTACAACTAGGCTTCTGCAAAATGTTATAAAATGCATCAGATTCTTCTCTAAAAACCATCACTTGTTAGCAAGAAATGAGGTCTCTTTCATTAATTCATATCAGTATTTTACCCTGTATGACCACAGAAATGCGTGTGCTTTGTACACTACGTATACACACATACGCACACACATTTATATGCACACACACATATATAAAAAAATATAACCATTTACTTGCAGGAAGTAAATACCACAAAACAGCCATTAAGCTGCTGTGGAAGGAAATAGTTTGGAATTTTGTTTATTTGTTTCTGCTTTGTTTTTCTTGAAGGGGCACAGCCTTCAATAGCTTTTCTACTTTTAGAAAACTTGTTCTTTGATGACAGTTGGGCTATAACTATATTTCATAAACCCTAAAGCTCCCAAGTTGCTGGAAATAAATTGATTTTGTGAAAATATGCGACACAAGTTTTCAATATGGGTCCTGAACAGCCTGTCCCTAAAGTAGTTATTTCCATTTACACCCCTGACCTGCTGGTGTCTTCGGTGGTGCTGTAGATTTTCATGTACTTCAAAAGCCACAGATCTGTTTCCATCCTTCTTAATTTAATATAAACTGCACATGCTTCTATCAGTAAGGACTTTCATTTTTATACTTCTTCGATTTCATGACACCAATGGTTCTATATTTCACAGTGTAGGGAGCAGAATGAAATTACAGTGCTCTCAGACTTCAGCAATATCTGGTTTATGTGATTCAGGGCCTCCACACAAAGAAGAGGTCACTCTCAATATTTCTGTAAATGGCTCTTTCTGGAGGAGTATATATACGGTAAGTCTGACAAAGCGTGACTTGTTCGTTGTGTATAAAGTGGGGCAAAAGCCCCCCACACTTCTGTGAGACTGGTAAAATGCAGCTGCATAATCCAACACCCAATTATTTTGTTTTGACATAATTCTACAGAGGTCAGAAAAATTTAAATAAGAGTCTTGTATCTCACTATTGCAGTCTCTGCCAGCAGGATTTCAGCTTTTAAAAAGCCTCCTCCATTTACACTTGAGAGAAGAAGCTGGCCTTACGTCTATATATGTTCCAGTAAATGACTTGCTATACAGAATCTGAACTATCAGATTAAATTTAGAAAACTGTTTTTGTGTACCTAAGGAAATTGATATTTGTACTGAATATTTTAAATACTTCTTCAGTGTGTACTTTCTCAGCTCAGGTAATACCTCAAGAGTCTTTACTGTAATTGGTTCACTACAGAACTGTGATTTTTATTGTTTCAATGCCTGCAATTCTCATAGATATTTCTGTCCTCACTCCAGCCATCGAACTGTTGTAATTCTGACAAATGACTTATTTCTCTCAGTAGACTGACTCATGTGATGATTCTTCCACTACAGTGACAAAATAAACAGAGAACACAATACACAATAAGAAAAATATTGTAACAAATATTGATAGGAAACTATCTGAAGGAGTGGTCATTATAATCTCTTCTGGGTGATGGAATGTATAACTAGAGGGCCAGGTTCTGTCAGTGAGTGTAGCTAAAGGTAGAGGTTAACAGAGTTTCTTCAAACAATATTAATTTTATCATATTATTGACAACACATGTTTAAAAGAATCACTATGTATTTCTCTGGCAGCAGGGTTGAAATAACAACAATAAAAAATATTGGTTGCTTCTTACTTTAATGGGATGATAACCTCTAGCAAAATGACAGCGTAAGAATTACAGCTCACCTGCCCCTTTGAAAATCTCCATCATGTAGCTTATATTTCATGTTTTTGCTTCTGCATTTCTTCCTGGATATTTTAAGATTGTGTAGGAGAGAGTATCACATTTGGCTTGGGGAGAGTTAGAAGATTCAATAGCCGTTGATACTCTGTGTTAAATTATAAAAACATGGTCATACAATTTTTATTAGAGGGAAAATCAAGTCTTTCGGTAGTTTGCATAATTGAAAAATATAAAATGTGTTGTGTAGTGAAATACAGCTGATTTCCAGTGTCTTGAAACCATGAGAGTGCTTCAGGAAACAGATTAAATACTGCATATTTAAGAGAAATTCTGAATTTGTTTCTGCCATTTTGTGACCAACATTCTGTTTGTACAGACATGTAAAGGGAGGAAGAAAAAAATAAGTTAAAGGAATTAGTTTAAAGGGATAACAATCTGAGATGGTGACTATTTTTAAAGTTTTTTTTAGTTTTTTAACTTCTAAATTTTTTAGGTTTTTACTTTAAATGTCAAAACAGGTGTGTCAATAACTCATATGTAACTGGCATATTGTTATTTATTGAAGACAGCAAACAAAAGGATTACTTTTGGAATGCAAATATATATCAAGCTAGCAAGTACACAGAATACCAAAGGATGCAACCAACTAAATCTGTTATAAGTAATAAAGTATCAGCTCTTCAGTACAGTGAATTGTCTTTATGAGCTTTATTGTTTTAAAATAATCAGTTAATTCTAGGATTTCTATAATGAGTTGAAAACCCAACTGTAGCAACATGTGTTACTCTTATGGTTATATTTATACAGTTCTGGGACTTTGTATGTTGTTTTGCAGAATGAGTGTGTAGACCTTAAAGCCCTTTCTGGTTTACTTTCAGAAAGAATTCTGTTATCACCAATCATTACCGTATTTTTCTTATGTAAATAAAATATCATTTGATTTAAATGAATACATGAGTTAGTTCTTTTCAGAGTCTTTCATACAATGTTATTGTTCTTACACAGCAAACCCCTTTTCATTTCAATGTGGCTTAACTTTTTAAAGACCTAAATGCATGCATAATCATGGAAGGATGTCTAGAAACAGGTGATTTCACAAGCTCAGCCCTTTGTTGTATTGGAGAACAAGGGAACATGTAGTTTCATGAACCAGAAACCATAATTATTTTTTGATAACTTCCAAAGGAGATCAGTATCTATGGTAATTCTATCTCATTTTTTTTAAACAAATCAGTTCTGTCTGCCTATCCCATTTTACCTTCCACTAGTACAACTTCCTTAGACTGAACACAATTTCTTTTCCTACCTATCACTTGGGGGCTCTCAGTCATACTATCGTTTGCTACAGTTTGATATTGGAAATGTCATAGTGAAGAACTTGGATGAGCCAGGTTAGAAAAAAACAGAATCTGCTGTAGAATGTAGTTTCATGATTTTGCATTTAAATCAGCAGAAAACACACTTCTGAGAAGAAATCCTGCAAACAAATCAGTTATCGATATAGATTTTTAATATTCTATAATTCTATTAGTAGCAAGCACAACGTATATCCCAACTGCTATCTGAAGAACCTTCTACTCCAGAATAATAGAAGAAAAATATTTACTTGTCTACTATTGACTGAACCGTTTTCTTTTTTTTTTTCTGACAGCTACTTTGTTCAGAAAATGAAATTGCTGACCTCAATCATGCTTTAAAGTTTAGATGTCTTTCCAGCAAGGTGTGATTGACTTAAACACAATGTATATCAAGATACTGATTATCATAATCACATTTCATTTTTTTATCCCTAGTACTATGTTAAAACTGAAGATTTGGTTGCCACACTCTACTTTGTGTTATATCAATATCTGTACCTGTAAAAGTATTTTGTTAAGGGAAAACTCTAACCAAACATGACAAAGAGAACTGGAATTGGAAGGTACTGAGAAAATTTACTGTACTGGTGGACATTTGCTTTAAGTCTAATTATCTAATTTCATTTATGTTCAAAAAGAACTGAAGAGAGTGAAATATATTTTTGTTATCAAGTAGAAAAAAGGCCTTCAAACACTGAATCAGATTTCTTTAAAGTTTTTATAGCCAGTAAGTAAACAAGCCTGTTCTTATTGCATATAGCAACTTTCTTTTTTATGAACAAATTTAAAACCTTCCTGTTTGTTACTTCAACTTTCATGTATGGCAGGGAAACTTTATTGTGCACATTTGAAAAAACCCTGAAGTGAGTCATTGCCCAAGGTGAGGCAAAGAATTCAGAGCAGAAGCAGGAGGATCCATCTCAAAGTTGCCTGCTGACATCAGAACATAGATCTGCCAGGCTCTGTACAGGCTTCTATATATTTTCCATCCCAATTTCTTGTTTCTAATACCAAGTTACATACACAGCAAAATTAGTAATACAACAAATTTGTATTGGATTGTCAGATGCTCCGTAATTCTACAGTCTTCTGCTGAAAACAAACCTGTAACCTCTTAACACTAATAATGTATTCCCTGAAAGGGTTATGAGTTTTACTGAAAGGAGATTAAATTATAATTAACTTTTTACTACCTGCAGTGAAGCTGGAAAGTCCGAACTGAGTATTCTGATGTGGTAATCTTTCCCCTTTGTTACACTCTGTTCCAATCATTCTCAAGGGAGTGTTAAAAAAAAAAAAAAAAAAGCTGCTGTTAGATTGCTAGATAGGGTCATGAAGAAGGGAAGTGAGGTACCAATTCCAACTGTTCCTCAAAATCTTGGGCTACTAAAATTTTAATAGGAAATGCGCATAAAGGAGAATTTATTGTTTTGATTGTAGCTGGAGGGCTCACAATTGAAGAAACATTTAAGTCCCCTGGATTTCTTTATTTTTTCCTTTAGGGTTTGAAGATTCTTAATGATGATATTTACTTCGCTTTCATATCAATATCTCTATCTCTTGATAATGCTTCATTTGACTGATATTGTTTCTTTCTCTCAATGCAAAGAGAAAGGTTTGTATTGATGTTTGCTAGGGGTTAGGCTATAGCCCTTGGGACTGCAGGCTTAGATTTCAGGTTTAGTACCATAAATCTCTCTTTTGGTTATTGAATGTCTATTGAGGAAAACTTATGAAGAAATGCATATATAGAAATAAATTAATGAAATAGGTGCTGCTTCATCTGTCAGAATGTGCAACAGAGTACCTAGCGGTTGGCTGTAATGTTCACATTTTGTGGTTAGAATGTAACAGCTTGTCATTATCTCAAAAAAACCCTGCTCTGTTCACATATTTTAAACCAAATCAGGACAGAAATGGTTTCTTGATTTATTAACAACACATAATTAACTGGCAATCACTGAACTATACATTCAGGATGAGTATCAATAATTCAATAGATAAACAGTGTTAGTTAGCCACTTACAAAATGCTAATACAGCTACAAATTTCTACGCATATTTCTATATCTAACCCCAAACTGTTCTAATTCCACACATATTCATGCAGTTACGTTTGGGCTACCAGCACGCCCTCTTTTCTGGGGGATAGTGCCGGTTGCCTGAGTGCACACCCCTCCTGAGAGGGTGAGATGTGGGTGCTCCAGCTCTGTGTGTTCCCCTGCTGCTTCCTACCACCTGCTCACCAGCAAGGGAGCACTCCACGTATTCCCACATGCACGCCGAGGTGTGGGTCCCTGCTTGCTGCGTCCCGCACTTGCTGCCCTAGCTGCATGCAGGCTGCTCCCAGTGCCCCACAGGGAGGTTGCACCATCAGCCCTCGGCAGAGATTGCAATGCTTGTAGGGTGACTGCCAGCAGTCTCAAACCAGGGGTTGACTGCTGCTGTTTTTCCTGTCTGGATGGGTTTGAGATTTGTTTTGTACTTCTGTCTCTTCAGACAGATTATGATCAAGCTTCTGCTCAGTATTTTCATTCAAACTGATACAACCACCATTTCCTGAAAGCCATTACCATTTGGTTCAGAGTTTTGTAGTGACCAAAATGTGATACATTGGTATGTAAATGTCTAGAGACTTGCAGAATAGGCAGCAATATCTCATGTAGTAACTTCATTCCTTCTCTTGGTTCTGGCCAGTACTGAAAAGATGAAATGGGCACAGGCTTATGCCACAGGTTTCTGAAAACCCACATCGTGGATTCATGGAGTGATTAATGGTGTCCTCCATTGCCAGTAGAAACAATTGCAAAATTAAAAATAAAGAAGGTAGAAATAAGGGTGGCTTCCAAGGTCATGAAGGATGCTAGCACTCTGAAAGGAGGAATAACATTTCAAAGAGGAAAAAAATATATATGTTTCATCTTAATAACATGTTCTGGACAAGTAAACTGAGCAAACAAAATGTAAGAAATACAATGGTCATAATTTAAGTGTATGTCACTCTAGATTGCAAAAAGCAACTAGTTTTCTCAACACCCATAAAGAAAGCCCTACTTCATATTTTTATGGAGTTTTTTTAATAATTAAATTCAGAAATTTGGTATCTAATCATCAGAACTTATTCCAGTCTTGTTCAGTACACTTCATGTAATCTCTCCCCCTTGAAATAAAAATAGGTGCCTCAAAATAAGAGGAAGTATTCTTTGGGACATACTCTCAGTCATGAAAATGATTATTTTTAATCTGATGTAAGAGTTACAAAGGCAGTTGTGCTCTCCAGTAAAAGGAAGGGAAATGCTTGTCTTTTCATTTCATTATGATCCAAAGCAGCAAGTTATCCAGGAAGATTTTGTTGCTTACATTAATGCTTATTTATGTAATGACGATCTTGGTGACATGTTTAGGATATCTCCTCAAGGTACAATTTGAACAAAATTCTATTAGTAAAATCATTCCTTTTAAATTTATCTTCCATTAATTAAAGAAATTATTAATTAATTGACTGTAATCAATCTTCCCCATTAGTACTCAGTTCTATTTCAAAAATATCTCAAAGAAGGGAAAATTTGTACCACAGGTACCTAATCATAGAATCATAGAATCATAGAATCATACAGGTTGGAAAAGACCTCTAAGATCATCGTGTCCAACCGTCAACCCAATACCACCATGCCCACTACACCATGTCCCTGAGGGCCTCATCTACACGTCTTTTAAATACCTCCAGGGATGGTGACTCCACCACTTCCCTGGGCAGCCTGTTCCAAGGCCTGACCACTCTTTCAGTAAAGAAATTTCTCCTAATGTTCAATCTAAACCTCCCTTGGCGCAACTTGAGGCCATTTCCTCTCGTCCTATCGCTAGTTACTTGGGAGAAGAGACCAACACCCACCTCGCTACAACCTCCTTTCAGGTAGTTGTAATAAGTTACTTGTTGTAATAAGTTACTTGTTCCATTAATATGTAATGCGGGGTCCCTACAGAAATCAAAATACACCGAAATGCAAACTATCAGAAATAGTGTTATACATGCTGTTTTAAACTTCTGCATTACGACTTTTTACAGAACCATGAAAAGGTTTATATTGTAATTCATGCTTCTGGAGAAGAAAGGAACAAAAAAAAAAATTACTGCGGGATTCTGAAAGGCCTCTAAAGTATGTGTGGTTTGTAAAATGTTATGGCATAAATTTATGACTACAATTCAGTTATTTTCATGAGAGAAGACATAAACAAAAGAAGAATAATTGGCATTTCAGGGCCGCTCTTTAATGTTCTGAGATATCTATTCTGAAAGAATAAACTTAAGAGTATTCTGTTGGCAGACTCCACTAAGATGAAGGTCAGAAAATGAAGTCGTTTACTAAGTAGGTAAATAAGAGAGAAAGAAATAAGAAGTTTCTATTTTGAAACTTCAAGGGCACTTATGATGTCTTGAAAGGTAACTACTGATATTCCGCCTGCATTATATAATACAGCCAATAAAACATGAGGTTAAATAAGTATTGTGACCAAAACAAGGAGTAGTTCTCTGAAGCTTGCTTCTGTTGGAAAGAATGCAACCTACAGAACAGCTTCTGCCAGAGGGTGAACAACTTGAGAGAGAAATTGCTGGCTGACATCTGAGAATGGAATGAAGTTTTCAGGTAAAAATTAATGCCTTTGATTTTGCTGTAATATTATACAAATGCTGCAATGGGATATTTATATATTTTTTTACTATTCTTATTCGTAAATCTTCTCTATATGTGAAATCTCTGTATAAATGAGCAAGTGCTGGACACTGCTTTTCTGAGAACAGGATTTTCCCACCGAGTAGTATACTCAGCAATTAGTATGAACTGTAAGTGTTCTAGTACTATGGACTGAGATTTCATCCTCATGACAGGACCAGTTTGGGGACTAGCAGCCACGAAGAATCCCTTTTGGCAACCAGAAAAGAATGTCTAGAACATACTCATGAATTCACTAAAAGGCATGCATTCATCACAAGTACATTTCTAGAAACTTTCTATGCCTTAATATGGAATCACATTATTTCAGTTAAGAAAGAGAGGGAGACGGCTTGCAAAAGACTTGTCATTTTATGTTCATGGTTAAATTAAAAAAGCTGATTCTACTCATATTGAAGTTAACAGCAAAATTCCTGCTCATTTCAATGACAGCTGGATTGGCCTATAAATGTCCCTTTGTTATGCTTATTCTGCTGTGCATAATATGTTTTCCTTTAACAACATTCTGTAATTAACAACAATTTGACAGACTGAAAGATCCCACTGTTTCATACTTGTTATTGATGCACAAAGCTGAATTGTGGGTTTTGTTGATAGAGGGAAATTGCAGTTAAGTGAAATGTGCTCTCTTTCCCAGAAAATCGCTTTCAGTCTCACTGTATGATGCTCATACTAAATAACAACTTGCTGATTATAAACTCATAAGATTACTATGCTGAAGACTTTTTACTATGCAAACACAGAAGTATCCAGAATTTGCTGAAACTGGCAAATTCTAACTTAACTATGCATTAAAACAAACTTAGCATCCCTTCTTCCACCCAAGCTTGATCATCTGTTCTCATTACATGATTTTTCTAAGTGTTAAATTAAATCTTTTCTTGGGATAACTGTTCTATTTTTTCTACCTGGCAGGTGAGATTGCCATTTTTCCAATTAGAATTATTTGGACAATTAGTGATTTAAAAAGTTAAT
Source organism: Calonectris borealis (assembly GCF_964195595.1). Lineage (NCBI taxonomy): Eukaryota > Metazoa > Chordata > Aves > Procellariiformes > Procellariidae > Calonectris > Calonectris borealis. The sequence goes on from NC_134313.1 coordinate 88,768,770, forward strand.
TTAGTATCTTCATATTTCATTTCTTTAAGAGCTCAAGACATTGCTTTCAAAGCATTGACCTTGTTTGCAGAATGTGCTCGAGAGCGTTAAAAGGAACCAATAGACAAGGATTTATTAAGATAAGTCTTCCATTGTTTACCTTGTACTTTGAAATATATTTTCCTGTATTTAATTTAAAAGGGTATCCAATAAAATTTTCTTTCATAATATATTTGCTTGCAGGACAAGTAAGTAGATGACATTCCTCCACTCATATTTAAACACATCTAAGGCTATTTTGATGTTAAAATGTTTAAGAGAAGTTGAGTGCTTGTGCTTTTAATCTTATATGAACAAAGGTTTAAATATCAATATATACATTTTGAAACATCAGGTATTTGGTTAGATTAATTCATACAGATTAAAATTTGTTTAGACATCAATGGTCAAGCAATCCCTCTTTCTATATATCTCTTCCATAGTAGTTCTTGACCCTATTATCCAGTTTCAAAAAACGCAGAACATAAAGACTAATAAGTACTAATATATTTTATGAAAATACTCAGGAATATGAGAGATTTTTATGAGTATTCAGAATGTGAAAAAAATTGCACTGTAAATCTGCACATCCCAGGATTTGGTCTTAGTTGATATAAATTGGAATCCAACACTAATAATGTCCCTCACCTCTTCAGACGCACTTTTCCATACTGTCCTTTTAATCAGGCCTAGTACTCTTTCAGTTAGCAGGGGAAACAATTCACAAAATTATCTGGCTAAAACATATCACTTATTTTTAAAGCATTTTTCTAAGGGCCAATATGGTCAATATGAAGTCACATATATGCTGTTGATGGAATAGGAGAGAGAGGGAATATATAAGGTGGTATGACATGAGAGTGCAAACCCCAATGACAGTCTGGATTTAAAGCAGCTTCTGTTGTTGAGCTTCGCTATTAAACACCAGAGACTCCACTCAGATAATAAACATTGATTATATGGAAATGTCCACCTCAAATACAGAAACTCTAATAGGTTATAAGCCAGACACTAGGCAGTTCCACTCCTTCTGGAACAAAAGTCATTAAACAATGACTTCCTTGTTCCAGAGGAAAAAAAATGTCCTAACTGTATCAGCAGACTAATTTTCTATTGTACAGTAAAGTATGACAGCAAAAAACTTTGGTTTTGGAAATGAACCTCTAATCTCTTTAAGTTTAACCCTCACAGACAAGATAAGATAAGAGTTTAGGAAAATACCAAGAATGCTAAGTCAATCTATAATATTGATTCAGGCTGCAGCTCAATAAAGCAACAGTCAGCCTAAGTACATGCTTCAACTCATTTAGGTACATTTTAGTCCATAAAGAGTCTCACTCAAGCTTCTGTTTGGATCTGTAGAGGTGTCACGGTTTGTTTCTGCAGACCAAACTGCAATTATATAGCCACAGAGCTCTGTACCATTCTTTCTGTCAAAATGCTAATGAGACTAAAATTGTCTTTTTCTACTGAGACAACGTTAACATTTAACAACTCTCAAACAATGAGAAATCTTTTCTTTCACACCATTTTTAGAATCACAAGGATAATTTACCGTATCTAGTTCATATATTTGTCTTTTTGTGTCTTATTTCTCAAATGTTCTTTTCATCTGTCTTCTCTTTATGACTGTCTTCTCTGGCAGAGCAGGCAGTGCCTGGATATTTTGGTTCCAACCATAAGTATTGACATGAATTCTGCAAGAAACAATACACAGCCTTTATAATTTCAGAGATGTAGGTATATATAGTTAATGTTTATGGCTAAAGTGCAAAGGTCAGTGACTTCTCTTTACAGAGTTTTGTGCAAATATTTAGATTTGGGAAGCTACAGGCCAGTCAGCATGACCTTGATCCCTAGAAAGGTGATGGAGCAAACCATCTTCAAAGCCATTTCCAAACATGTGAAGAACAAGGAGATAATTAGGAGTAGTCACTATGGATTTATGAAGGGAAAATCATGCTCAAACAGTCTGGTAGCCTCCTATAATGAAATGACTAGCTTTGTGGACAAGGGGAAGGCAGTGGATGTTGTTTTATCTTGAATTTCACAAGGTTTTTAACATCATTTTCCATGAAGTTTCACAGACAAACTGATGAGGTATGAGACATTGGTTATACATGTTGGCAGTGGTGAGCTTGCAGAGAGAAGTCCAGAAGTGATCAAAAGGGACTTCAGGGAACTGGGGCGATTAGTTGAAGGATCAGGAGCACAGGTAGTGTTTTCTTCAATCCCTTCAGTGGCAGGGAAGAATACTGAAAGGAACAGGAAAACACACCTGATCAACACGTGGCTCAGGGGCTGGTGCCATCGGCAGAATCTTGGCTTCTGTGATCATGGGGAGGTTTACATGGCACCGGGCCTGTTGGCGACAGATGGAGTTCAACTGTCTCAAAGGGGAAAAGAATTCTCGCTCATGGGTTGATAGGGCTCATCAAAAGGGCTTTAAACTAGGTTTGAAAGGGGAAGGGGATAAAACCAGGCTCACCTAGAGATGAACCCAGGGGTGGCACGCTGATGTTGGGGGCAAAATCGATAGCCCAGCTCAAGTGCATCTACACCAATGCATGCAGCATGGGCGGCAAACAGGAGGAGCTGGAAGCCATTGTGCAGCGGGGTAGCTATGACTTAGTCACCATCACAGACATATGGGGGATGACTCCCATGATTGGAGTGCTGCAGTGGATGGCTATAAGCTCTTCAGAAGGGACAGGCAAAGAAAGAGAGGTGGTGGGGTGTCTCGTTATGTTAGGGAGTGTTTCGATTGTCTAGAACTCAACGATTGTGATGATGAGGTCGAGTGCTTATGGGTAAGGATGAGGGGGAAGTCTGACAAGGCAGATATCCTGCTGGGAGTCTGTTATAGACCACCTAACCAGGATGAGGAGGCAGACGAAATATTCTACCAGAGGCTCACAGAAGTCTCACAGTCGCTAGCCTTTGTTCTCGTGGGGGACTTCAACTTACCGGATGTCTGCTGGCAGAGAGGAAACAGCTGAGGAGGTTCCTGGAGTGTGTGGAAGATAACTTCCTGACACAGCTGGTAAGTGAGCCTACCAGGGGAGGTGCCTCTCTTGAACTGCTGTTTATAAACAGAGAAGGACTGGTGGGAGATGTAGCGTTTGGAGGCTGTCTTGGGATCAGTGACCATGAAATGGTCAGCAAAACCGCTTCCATGGGCACCCGGAGGGCAGACTTTGGCCTGTTCAGGACACTGGTTGAGAGAGTCCCTTGGGAGACAGTTCTGAAGGGCAAAGGGGTCCAGGAAGGCTGGACATTCTTCAGGAAAGAAGTCTTAAAGGCACAGGATCAGGCCGTCCCCATGTGCCATAGGAAGAACTGGCAGGATAGACGACCAGCCTGGCTGAACGGGGAGCTCTTGCTGGGACTGAGGAAAAAAGGAGAGTTTACCACTTGTGGAAGAAGGGCCAGGCAACTCAAGAAAAGTACAGGGATCGTGTTAGGTCGTGCAGACAGAAAAATAGAAAGACAAAACGCAGTCTGGCTACTGTCGTGAGAGATAACAAAAAATGTTTTTAAAAATATATTAATGACAAAAAGAGATGATAATGACAAAGAGAATCTGCATCCTTTACTGGATGCAGGGGGGGAACATTGCCACTGAGGATGAGGAAAAGGCTGAGGTACTTAAGGCCTTCTTTGCCTCAGTCTTTAATAGTCAGAGCCGTTATCCTCAGGGTATTCAGCCCCCTTGAGCTGGAAAACAGGGACAGAGGGCAGGATAAACCCCCCATAATCCAAGAGGAAGCAGTTAACCACCTGCTACACCACCTGGACGCTCACAAGTCTATGGGGCCGGATGGGATCCACCCGAGAGTACTGAGGGAGCTGGTGGAGGAGCTTGCCAAGCCACTCTCCATCATTTATCAGCAGTCCTGGTTAACTGGGGAGGTCCCGGACGACTGGAGGCTTGCCAATGTGATGCCAATCTACAAGAAAGGATAGAAGGAGGATCCGGGGAACTACAGGCCGGTCAGTCTGACCTTGGTGCTGGGAAAGATTATGGAATGGTTCATCTTGAGGGCGCTCACAAGCCATGTGCAGGACAACCAGGGGATCAGGCCCAGCCAGCACGGCTTCATGAAAGGCAGGTCCTGCTTGACCAACCTGATCTCCTTCTATGACCATGAGACCTGCCTAGTGGATTAAGGAAAGGCTGTGGATGTGGTCTACCTGGACTTCAGTAAAGCCTTTGACACTATCTCCCACGGCATTCTCCTAGAGAAGCTGGCGGCTCACGGCTTAGACAGGTACACTCTTCGTTGGGTAAAAAACTGGCTGGACAGCCGAGCCCAGAGAGTTGTGGTCAACGGAGTTAAATCCAGTTGGCAGCCGGTCACGAGCGGTGTGCCCAGGGCTCAGTTTTGGGGCTAGTCTTGTTCAATATCTTTATCAATGATCTGGATGAGGGGACTGAGTGCTCCCTCAGTGAGTTTGCAGACAACACCAAGCCGGGCGGAAGTGTTGAATTGCTCGAGGGTAGGAAGGCTCTGCAGAGGGACCTGGACAGGCTGGATCGATGGGCTTAGGCCAACTGTATGAGGTTCAACAAGGCCAAGGGCCGGGTCCTGCACTTCGGCCACAACAACCCCATGCAATGCTACAGGCTTGGGGAAGAGTGGCTGGAAAGCTGCCCGGAGGAAAAGGACCTGGAGGTGCTGATTGACAGCCGGCTGAACATGAGCCAGCAGTGTGCCCAGGTGGCCAAGAAGGCCAACGGCATCCTGGCCTGTATCAGAAATAGTGTGGCCAGCAGAAGCAGGGAAGTGATCGTGCCCCTGTACTCGGCACTGGTGAGGCCCCACCTTGAATACTGTGTTCAGTTTTGGGCCCCTCACTACAAGAAGGACATGGAGGTGCTGGAGCGTGTCCAGAGAAGGGCAACGAAGCTGGTGAAGGGCCTGGAGAACAAGTCTTATGAGGAGCGGCTGAGGGAACTGGGGTTGTTTAGTCTGGAGAAGAGGAGGCTGAGGGGAGACCTTATCGTACTCTACAACTACCCGAAAGGAGGTTGTAGTGAGGTGGGTGTTGGTCTCTTCTCCCAAGTAAGGGAGAAGCGATAGGACGAGAGGAAATGGCCTCAAGTTGCGCCAAGGGAGGTTTAGATTGGACATTAGGAAAAATTTCTTTATTGAAAGAGTGGTCAAGCCTTAGAACAGGCTGCCCAGGGAAGTGGCTGAGTCACCATCCTTGGAAGTATTTAAAAGATGTGTAGATGAGGCACTTAGGACTCATCTTAGGATGGTTTAGTGGGCATGGTGGTATTTGGTTGATGGTTGGACTCGATGATCTTAGAGGTCTTTTCCAACTTTAATGATTCTATGATTCTAACTAGATAAATGGACACAGAGGTGGACTGAAAACTGGCTGAACTGCCAGGTTTGGATATTTGTGAATAGTGCAGAACTGGAGGCCAGCTGGAGTTCAGTCCAGCGGAGTCCAGTCACTAGTGGAGTACCCCAGGGGTCTATACTGGAACCAATACTGTTCAACACCTTCATTATTGTCCTGGGCAGAATGCACCCTCAGCAAATGATACAAAACTGGGAGGAGTGGGTGATACAACATACAGATGTGCTATCATTCAGAGGGGCCTCAACAGGCTGGAGAAACGGACTGACAGGAACTTCATCAGTTTCAACAAAGGGAAATGACAAGTCATGCACCTGAAGAAGAATAACCCCAGATATCCAAACATGCTGGGGGGTGGCCAGGTGGAAAGCAGCTTGGCAGAAAGGGACCTGGGGGTCCTGATGGACAAGCTGAACTCAAGGCCGCAATGTGGCCTTGGCAACAAAGTGGCAAAGGCGGCAAACAAGCATCCTGGGCTGTATTAGGAAGACCATTGCCAGCAGGTCAAGGGAGGTGATCCTTCCCCTCTGCTTGGCCCTAGTGAGACACATCTGTAGTGCTGGGTCCAGTTCTCGGCTCCCCAGAACAAAAAAGACATGGACATACTGGAGCCATTAAGGGGCCATTAAGTTGATTAAGAGACTGGAGCATCTTTCATATGAGGAGAGGCTGAGAAAACTGGAACTGTTTCATCTTGAGAAGAGAAGGCTCTGGGGGGTATATTGTCACTGTGTATAAATCATAGCATCATAGAATATCTCAAGTTGGAAAGGACCCATAAGGGTCATAGAGTCCAATTCCCTGCTCCTCTCAGGACCATCTAAAACTAATCCATACGACTAAAAGCATCGTCCAGACACTCCTTGAACTCTGACAGGCTTGGTGCCGTGACCACTTCCCTGGGGACCCTGTTCCAGTGACCGACCACCCTCTCGGTGAAGAACCTTTTCCTAATGTACAATCTGAACTTCACCTGATGCAGCTTCATTTCATTTCCTCGTGTCCTATCACTTGTCACCAGAGAGAGGAGATCAGCACCTCCCCCTCCACTGCCCCTCTTGAGGAAGTTGTAGACTGCGATGAGGTCCCTCAGCCTTCTCTAAGCTGAACAAACCAAGTGACCTCAGCCGCCCCTCGTAAGTCTTGCCTTTGAGACCTTTCACCATCTTGGTCACCCTCCTCTGGACACACGCTAATAGTTTGATGTCCTTATATTGAGGCGCCCAAAACTGCACACAGTCCTCGAGATGGGACCGCATTAGCGCAGTGTAGAGTGGGACAATCACCTCCCTCGACCGACTCCTCGTTGGAGTGAGTAAAGAAGACAGAGACAGTCTTTCCTAGTGATGTCCTGTGACAGGAGAAGAGGCAATGGACAAAAACGGAAATACAGGAAATTCCATTTAAACACAAACATAAAAAATTATTGTGAGGGTGGTCAAACACTGAAACAGGTTACCCGGAAAGGCTGTCTCCACGCTTAGAGATATTAAAAAACTGACTGATCATGGTCCTGGACAACCTGCTTTAGCTGACCCTGCTTTGATCAAGGGAGTTTGACTAGACGGTTGCCAGATATCCCTTCCAACCCTCATGATTTTGTGATTCTGATCTACAGGTCACTATTACATATTCATTTTGAACAAATTGCAAATTTCAAGGAAATTAATCCACCTTTCACTATTTGTTTTGTGCTAAATAGCAAGTTACATATGAATCTAGATTTGACTCTGATATTCAGAAATTTAATATAGGACCAAAAGCATGACTGTTCTGGGGCAGACCAAATGTCCATCTCATTTATTGACTGCTACCTGACAGTGAGCAGGATCAGATATCAAGCAGAAACAAGATACAAGAACAGTCAAGCCTACAGTAACACTCCCATTGGTATACTTCCTCACACCAATTTGCTATATTACCTCTTTCTTTTTCTTGACATCCAAAGCCCTTTTATAGATGCCAGATAGGATTTTAAAGCCCACAGATAGAAGCAAACAGGTAAAAATAAGATTGGAAAGAAGTGAGGTGTAAGGAGGTATTAACACTCTGTTGAATTCCTCCCTCGCAAGGCAGCATATAATCAAAAGACTAAGATGACATACACTTTGAAACAGTGATAATTCAAACTATTGCACGCTATGTTCTTTGATGGTAGTTTTCCATCATCTGACCTGCACAGCTGTGGAATGGGTTTATTGAGCCTCAGGCAAGTATCCTAGTGAGTCGGTCTCTGCATGAGAAAGGAGTTCCTTTTCTTTTGGATGCTGGAGTTTGGAAGTACCACTTCTTCCAAAGAACATTGTCCTTTATTCCCTATCTGCATGATAAGTCTACATTTTTTAAATGGAAGAATGATCTCATTATATGATACCAGATTTACAGAGTTCAGTTACAGGTTTTAAGTGCTTATGACATAATGCAATTCTAATTCAGTAGTCCCAAATTTGTGTTTCCTGACTTTTCCACTTACTTCCAGAAGCCTTATTCTACAATGATCACTTTAAATGCAGGCTTTCCTCTTTGTAAATAAAAGTCAGACAGGGCCTGTTAATTTTAGCAACAACCAGATTCTGTATAAGTGTGTAATAAACTCAAGTTACTATAACAAATTCTGTGTACATAGTACCAGAATGCTTCCCATTCAGCTCCAGTTATACCTCAAGAGAAAAGAAAAGCAAAACTGTAAGAGAAATCTTTGAAATCACTGTCATAGATCACAAAAATTTCTATCAGTTAAATGATTTATTTTGTCTAAGTTAAGAAAATAGGATTGAAGCTAATTGATAAGCATATAATTCCATTTCTGTACGCAGCAATACCATATTGCACTGTGTGTTCAATACTCTCAGTCCTGAATCAGTGCTGATCTCTGGAAATTGTTCAAGCTAGGCAGGTTGCTCAGTGCAGTTTTTCTGAATGTCACGGGAGATGTTAATCCTTTTTCTGAAGGCAGAATGATGATGCTTAGGCATATGACTGTTTAAGTGGCACCAGGATGAATGCAGCAAAACTTAGGCATAAAGCCCAAGACACAAAGTTATGATTTTGGATGATAATCATAAGGCATTGTGAGTGGTGGTGGAAGCACTGTTTTCATACCAACATGCATCCGCTTCCCCTTCCCCTGTAGAAGACATCTAAAAGGATTATTTACAGGGAGCAAATATGTGTATGAGGAAGTTGTTAGAACTGTTTCCTGCCATATGGCAGTAGCTTATTGGGTCTGCTGTGCATCATTAACACCTTCATAAAGTTGCTTGTATGCAATTAATTATGTAATTGCAAATTGGCATTGAAAAGATTGATATCACGAAGCAAAGAAGTATCTTCATTTACTGTCAGATAACATAATAAAGATGTCACCGTTTCTAGACTTAAAGGTTTTTTTCCTAACATAAATCTTTTTAATACAAATATTTTCCAAAGACTCTTTTAATATAAAAATACTGAAATATCTGCCAATGAATTAATATTCACTATGAAAGAGTGCATATTATTATAAAAAGTTTTGAAAAGTTTTACATCACTGCTGTTAACAGATTTGTCCGCAAGCTGATTTCCTTCCCATCTTCCTGAAGAGCAGCATAGCTGATTACAAATAAATGGAATTATTTCTGAGTAGAATCACAAAGCTCATGGCCATGTATACTTAACATGATATACGAATGCCTCAGGCATTACACTTCTGCTACCCTGAGGCACTGATACTCAGTTTTGCTATAGCTAGTAAGAGAAAGCAATGCAGTATCCTTCCATAGCTTGATCCTTTAAAGTCTGGCTTTAAGAGTTTTCAACATGACAGATTTTTACTGTCAGCTTGGCAGCTCAAAAACCTTAGAACAGTTTGAGTTGCAAGCAAAAGACAGAGATGTGAAAAAAGGTACAATTCCCTTTTCCTTTGTACACGTTGTGACACATCCTTGCAAAACAGAAACTTTCCAGAAAAAAAGCCATGTTCCTGTTAAACCCAAATTGTTACTCTGTCAGGGCAGTCAGTTCCACTCCTCTCAGCAGAAACTCCAGAGAGAAGAGAATATATAAACAGAAGAAAAACATTACACTCCGTTTTCTTTCCGATCATGAGAGCAATAATATGTTCCAGGCGTTACAGTTTAATAACACTCAAATACTGAAAATTTAGATACAGTCTCTTATTTATTCTGGATTTTAAACTCCCAGTTCCAGATGATCTCAGGAAGAGGCAATATATCTGCATTAACATGTAAACACCCCAAAACTTTTCCCCTGAACTGTTTCATTCTCCTAGCATGTACATCACAGTACCCTTAGTGTTTTCTGAGGAGTTGCTATAAATTGAGGGATGATACCTACAGACTGCAAACAACATTTTTCTCTTTAGGGAAAAAAATAAATAAAAAAAAAAAAACAAACCAAAACCACGTTCATCTAGGACCTAAGAATACCATTGTACCTGCTTAAAATTTTCAGCAGATTTTTTTCTTTCCAGAACTCAGCATGTAGTTATTACTTTTGCCTATTGCATACATCAGTAATCTGAATTACTGCAGGATAGAGAATGTGTACCCAGTGTGCACAGACAGATACATAATTAAAATATCTGCATTTTCTCTATGATTGAGAAAGAGCTCAAAAGCCAAGTGGCTTGTAATGTGAAAACTGCACAGCAGTTAGAGAAGAGTGTTCAGACTGATGCCGGCTGGTGTCCTGCTAGCTTTGACAGTAGGCTAAATGATCATGGAACTGGCTCAAAAACATCTATGCAGGGATAGCTGTAATTTAATATTTTGGATGAGAAAATACAGAAGGACTTTGCACAGACACTTTTTTCACTTCTACCAGGGAAGTAATGAGTTCTCTTGGGATGGATTGGGGCAGAAGAATGGAAGGAAAAGAACTGAAGAAAAAGGGGAGAAAACAAGTCCTGGGCTCCTTGATTACATGCCACTGTCCAGGAAAAAGACATAGATCATAGAAATACTACTGTGGGAAATTCTTCTCAGTAAAATGAGGATATGTAGTCATGGTCTGGTTTGGGGCTGTGGTAGCCTCTCTTGCTTTAGGGAGAACTCTCATTCTCTTAGAGAATAAGCCAAATGCCTTCATAATTCAAGATCCACTGACATCTGCGGTTGACTGACAGGCTGGCAAAGCACTGAAAAGCCAGCTGCCCTCTGTTGCTGGTGAACAACTTGAGAGGTGTTAGAGCTGATATTTGACGTATCTGGGGACAAATCTGCCTCAGAGCAGGCTGCAATGTCCATCATGGTATTGATTTTTAGTTTAAATCTCTGCTTGAGAGGTCCAGGAAACTCAAAGATGAGTCTATAGTATCCAACGATGCAGGTGGTCTCTTGCCAGACCCACTCTCTCATATCCTTCAATGAGTAGTGAGCACAAGCAGTGAGTGTATTCATTTGTTTTACTGTCCTGCCTTCAGACTGCACTACATTGTGCTTAGTCCCTCCACCTCTCCCTCTACTTAGCCCAGAATATATCCTCAACTCTTGTTCTTGCTCACTCACTTGCTACTCACCCCATCCATGATCCTATACTGTGTCTAAAACGTTCAGCTAGTTGTACTGCTGTCTTTATTTAGTCTTTCCTATCACGTACTGATGTTAATCTGTGAAAATATCGTTCTTACCATCCTTTTGCTTTCTGTTAACCTGACTACCATGACGAATATACAGGAGCTGAGTTTTGTAGGTTGGTGATCAAGCCTCACTTTTGAGTTGTCCAGGAAAGTAGGTATGATTTTAGTATGGTCATACTAAAAATAAGAACATGTTAGACAGGAGAGGATCAGGAAGAAGTGTGCTCATGTATGTGAGAAAGGCACCTTAAATTTTTAGGGTCCTTTCTTTTCACACATCTGACTGTATCTAGCAGTACACTTCAGGTGGATGATGGGCCTGGATGGGTGTTACACTCAAAATCTTGTGATGCACAAAAGGGAACACACCATATATACAGTTAAGAACTTGTGAGTCCAATGAACGCTTTAACAATCGAATCATTCAAGCTGTATAATCAATACAGAAATACATAATACCTGATAGATGTTATACAAAAGCATGCTATTCTCAACTCCTTTTCTTTGGTATTAAATACACTCTTCCAGCGCTCCTCTGGGTCCTAAAGTTGACAGATTTATTCTTCCTCAACAAGTGGGGAGGAATATTTGAAGAGGCATAGGCATCCTGGAGTCTTTATGGGACAAATGTGGTGTTCTTGGTGAGGGCTTATTCTGCCTCACAAGGAGCTACATTTATAGATCTGCTTACCTGCATCCTTGTCTGGGCAGGTAGGTGTCCTGGTTTTGGCTGGGATAGAGTTAAATTTCTTCCTAGTGCTGTGTTTTGGATTTAATATGAGAAGAATGTTGATAACACACTGATGTTTTCAGTTGTTGCTAAGTACCCTCCTAGTCCAAGGACAGCTCCCATGCCTACTGACTGAGCTAGGTACACAAGATGGGAGGGAACGTAATCTGGACAGCTAGCCCAGCTGGCCAACGGGGTATTCCATACCATGTGACGTCATGCTCAGTATATGAACGGTAGGCGTGATCCAGGAAGTAGCGATCGCTACTTGGTTATCGGTCAGCGCGGGTGGTGAGCAATTGCATTGTGCATCACTCATTTTGTATATTCTATCATTATTATTATTATTTTCTCTTTTCTGTTCTATTAAACTATCTTTATCTCAGCCCACGAGTTTTTATCACTCTCACCCTTCCAATTCTCTCCCTGCCCCACCGGCAGGGGGAGTGAGCAAGCTGCTGCAAGGGGTTTTGCTGCCTGCCAGGTTAAACCACGACAGTAGGGCAGCGTGGCTGGCGCTCACTGGCCACCCCCAGTCCTTGGGACACCCAAGGCTGGAGTTTGTCATTCGGTAATGACCATGGCTGCTCACACTGTTACCACAGACGGTACCGCACAGCCTCAGCTCCCCCTGGGGAGGTGAGTCACTCATCCCCAGACAGATGGGGTGTCCATTGCCACCCAGATCAGGCCCAAGACCAGGCCCCGCAGGCCCCAGTCCCAGCACCCCAGGGCACCCCAGGGCTGGGGGCTTCTGCTAGTGATGGCAAAAATCACAATTACCATGGTACTGTGAGTGTCCTCCGTGAACTGATAGGCCCCATGCTCCTACCCAGCTCTGCCCAGTCCATCCTGGCCAGGCACCACAGCAGCACCGGGGCTGCAGCTGCTGGGCCGGAGCCAGGTGAGAGGGAGCCGGGAGAGGCCTCAGCTGGGCCCTCCTCCTGTGCTTGTGAGCTGCCTCGGGAGCCCTGGCCCCTGGCCTTGGCCTTGCTCAGCTCGTTGGGGTGCAGTGTCACTGTGCCCACTGCGGGGGGAGGGCACAGCCCCACCAGCCTGCAGCCTCCTGCCTGCCCACCTGGCCTATGGTGACCTCAACAGCTGCAAGGAGTACAAGTGATTGATACCACATACACAGTGTAATAGTCCTAAACACACACTGGGAGAGGGAAATATCGTAACAATTCCTGCCATTTCATATCTGATGTCCTAGTAAAACCAATACCTTCTAGCAGAACGAGGCAAGCCAATGCTTGGGACACACAGAAGGAATTGTGGGCTACTGTTGTTCATTGATCCCAATTTTGAGTAGCGCCAGATAAGATGATGCTGTAAAGGGGCTTCCAACTGTGAGATATTCTCTCTGCAAAGCTGAGGGTATTTATCTTGACCTGAGACATGTCAGGGGAGTAGGTTCCGTGTAAGAGAAGGTAAAGTTCATATTCCATTGCTGTGCATCATAAGTTTACAAATGTATTCCACTGTGGTGGGTTGACCTTGGCTGGCTGCCAGACCCCCACCCAGCCGCGCTCTCACTCCCCTCCTCAACCGAACGGGGGACAAAATAAGATAAAAAAGCTCATGGGTCCATAAGGACAGGGACATCACTTACCAATTACCATCATGGACAAAATAGTCTTGACTTGGGGAAAATTAGTTTAATTTATAGCCAGTAAAAATATGTTTGAGTAGTAGTAAGAATCAAAACCAAAAAAATAAAACAATACCTCCCGTCCCCTCCTTTTCCCAGGCTCAGCTTCACTTCTTCATTCCCCGACTCCTCTACCTCCTCCCCCCTGAGGAGCACAGGGGGATGGGGACTGGGGGCTGCGGTCAGTCCATAACAGCCCCTCCCTGCCGCTCCTTCCTCCTCACGCGTTTCCCTGCTCCAGCCTGGGGCCTTCCCACGGGCTGCAGGGAAACCCCTGCCCCAGCGGGGTCTCTCCCGGGCCCGCAGGGGCGTCTCTGCTGGGGCGCCCGGAGCCCCTCCGCCCCTCCTCCTGCTCTCCCCGCGGGGCTCGCAGGGCTGGTTCTCACACGGGTTCCTCAGCCCTGGCTGCCGGGCAGCGTTTTGCCCTTCCTTACCCGGGCTCTCCCCGAGGCGCCCGCCCGCGGCTGAGGGGCTCAGCTGTGCCCTGCGCTGGGGCCGTTGGAGCCGGCTGGAACCGGCTGTGCCCGGCCCGGGGCAGCCCCGGCCGCGCCTCTCAGGGGCCGCCCCTGCAGACCCCCCACTGCCCAAATCTTGACACCCATTTAGCCTCGTAAAGGTTGTCTTTATATATATAGTCTTTCACCTCTAATTTTGCTTGCTGAGAGCATAGCTGTGCATATGGACAGTGCAGGATCAAGCATGAATTTTTTTCCCATATTCCTAAGATGGTTTAGTATGTTGAATCCCAGACATACTGAGCCCGATCCTACTTGCCTGCCATTAACTGTTTGACAGAGTGGTGATATATTGCACTAATTTATTACTTTTTCATAGCAAGTTGTGGCAGTAATTTAGTAGCAATATACCATTGTATCCTTTTAAGATGCCAGTTCAAGGAATAGAAACTCGATGGCTTGTAGCACGTGTGGGATAGCTAGCCCTACCTGGTCTTTGCTGTCTATCATCAACTGCCCACTGGGAATTTCCTTCATGTTAAGCTCAGAATTTGCAATGAGAGAAAGATGGATGAAGTAGCCCGGCTGCAATGAGTCGTGGCTGTAGCGACCTTGGAGGCGGATAGAGGGGCAGGATGTACAACCAGCTATCTATCTGTTTCCATTGAGCTGTTTAGCAGGATCACAGGAAAACAAGAATGGTGAACAGGACTGTGCCTGGGTTTAGCTAACTTGTCGCTGTTGAGAATGATTCTTTCTTGTCATCGCTGATTGCTAGTCTGCATTGAGACTCTTGTCCTTTCTGATTCAGCCTTACTTTCTTAGTCTGTCACATACTATAGTTATATCTTCATATCTTGGACTGTTTTGCTCGTTTTGCTCTCCAGACTAAGGGAGGATTATGCCTATTATTATGTCCACTGCTGTCACATTCAATGTACTAAAAGTTGTATATAGATAGACACCACGTGGCTCAAAGTCCTTAATCCTCAAATAAAAATATTTTCATTCTTTTTATTCATTTATCATGCAGAGGATAGGGCCCTTCAAGTCTTTAGTTCAGCTATTAATCTAGATGTGTATGGGAAAATTACACAAAGAAATAAATAAATGCATTAAAGAAAACAAGGCCTATAACACAAAAGTCCCATCTTTCCACTCTGCTTTTGAAAGCTATGAAAAATATAACTATGGAATTAAGTCAGCGAGGAAAAACTCAGTAACTTCTAGACTAAACTGTTCTTTTTTAATTATCAGTTAACAACTTACAGAGAATTCAAATACAGTTAGGTTCCTTTTTTATGCCAATGGGAATGCTGTGCATTGTCTTCTGAAGTATGTTATCAGGAATATGCCTGCAAACCTACCTTCAATGGACTTTACAGGAGCTGACTGGAACTTACAGGGCAGTTCTGTTGATGAAGGAGGAAATACAGAACTGGAGTTGTTCTCTTTTAGCTGTGTTGACTTTCTGGGAATAACAGGATTAAAAATTGTGCAGGTGTATTTTTGCTCCTGAAATCAGCACACAGTTCTGAGGCGATACATGAGGTATATCTTCTGATTAAGACAGTGCCGGTTTAACAGCTATTCTTTTTGAATGGGACAGCATTTTAAATCACAGAAGATAAAAAAAATAAAATAAAGATAAGGTAAGAATGTTTAAGATTAATATCATGTCTCTCTACTGTCTTATTAAATCTTGAATGTTCTCTTAATTGCAATTTTACAGCTTATTTCCTTTTTATTTTAAGTCTTTCATATTGGTCAATCAAATGTGCATGGCACTCAATTCTAAGGACAGAAAAGTTTCATACATATTTGGGCAGCTTCTTAAAGACATTCTATTTATAAGAGACAAAAAAATCCATTTAATTAAATTAATTATATATTTATCAATTTCTATCTATTTTAAACTATAAAGGTGTATGGATTTATTCTTAGAGAATGAAATGTAACCATATTTATTTCTAAATAAACAGAAAAGTAATTTATTTTAATCATGTCATTTGAAGGGTTATTTGCTTATTTGAATCTTAATGTTCCCGGAGTACTCAGCACATTAATTTATTTATTTCAGTCTAATAATTTTTTTCTGCATTGATTAAAACTTTGACCCTACACACAGAAAAGAATAACGTTATTTACAGTAGTAGTCTAATTTAATTTAGTTGTAGCACTTGCAATGATAATTACCCAGCAGTCAATGATTTTAAAAAATGCAAATTTTAACAGTGTTATACAAATTGGCAAATAATTTTTAAGCATTCATAAATATATAAGAATGTTCAGAATTTGGCAAAGTATGTGTGGATAGTTATGAACATGTCAAATTCTACTTTTAATTATGTTTGCAAATAGTTGTTTCTGCAATGAAAAAGGTTTTACCTAAATGTAAAGAAAAAAAGGTTGAAATAACTTAGAAAGGTAGGTAAAATTATTTTTTCTGTCACAAATATGCTTTGAAATGTTTAGATGATATATGGAAAAACAAACCAAAAGGAAAAAAAATCATGGATATTAAAATATATTTACTTCCTTTTCACAGAAGCTTAGGATAAATTAGGCTGTAGGGAATAAAAGCCTTATTGGAGTAGAGGTTACCAAATCCTTCTCATCTGCACAGACAGTCATTTCACCATAAATCACAATAAGATTGGTCAAACATGCTTTTTCCCTGGTAAATCCACATAAAATCTTCCTAATTGCCTTCTTTTACTTCACATGCCTGGAAACGAACTCCAGGAGAAGGTGCTCCATGATTTCTCCAAGGATTGAAGCTGACTGGCTGACAGGTCCCTGGATCATCCCTTTTGTATATACTTAAGGATTGGTGAGTCCAATATCATCCTCTTTCTAGTTATGTGGGATTCTCCCCATTTGCTATGAATTTTTGTAGATGCTAAGTAGAGGCCTCACAATCACATCAGAAAACTTTTTCAGCACTTTCAGGTGAATTCCATCTGGTCCCATGGATCTGAACACATCCCTAACCTGTTGCTTTCTCACTTCTGTGACCAGACTTCATCTACGAAAATAGAAGCAAAAAAGGCGCGGAGTAGTTAGCCTTTTCCACATTGTCCACCACTAGCTTCCCTCCCCTGTTTAGCAACGGATCTGACTCTTCCCTGAATTTTCTTTTCCCTATGCCTATCTTGAAGATTTCTTCCTTGTTATATTTCATGATACTATCTCATTTTAACTTCAGTGAGTCTTTGGCTTTTCTGATGCCATGCATAAATGTCCAAGCAATATTTTTATGGTCCTTCTTCATTGCCTGTCCTTGTTTCGAATTCTTGGATGCATTTTAGTTCTTCGTGAAGGTCTTTATATAGCAGGGTGAGCCTTCTGGTGAAATCCTTCGTCTTCCTGACCACTGAAATAGTTTGCTTATAAATTCTCTCTCTCTCTCTCATTTTTTTCTTTTTTCTTTTTTTTTTTTTTAATAAAATAAGCTATCTCTTACAGGCACCTTTTCTCTCATGGCAATTTCTCAGGGTATTCTGCCTAGCGATTCCTTAAGCGAACTGAAGGCTGCTCTCTGGAATAAGTCCATAGTCTAAATGATACTGTTTAGCTTCCCAGATCCTTCCTCTAGATTCTGAACTCAATCGGTTCATAGTTATGAAGTCCCTATTTGTGAGCACCAGGACAAGTAGGCCATTAGAGTAGTTGACTCCTCTAGCACTTGCCTTGGGAAATAATCACCAGTATAATCTAGGAACCTCTTGAATTGCTTGTACAGTGCTGTGTTTTCTTCCCAGCAGCTGACTCTGTGGTTGAAAACCCCAATAAGAACCAGGTCTTAAGATCATGAGACTTCTAATGGTTGTGTACAAAAAGCCTCATCTGCTCCCTCCTCTTGTGGAGGTTTGTCATGGATCCTCACCACAACACTGCACTGCTACTTATCCTCTGATCTTGACTCACAAACTCTCAGATCCCATGTTTCACAATGGGCCACTTCACAGTTGAGGAGCTGCTTTACTCTCTCTCTTATAGTTCTCTACCTGTCCTTCCTAAAAATCCTGAGAAGTTTATTTTGTTCTTAAGAAAAGATTTTTTTTCCCCTCCTTCCTCTCTCCATGTCCTTAAAGTGAAACTAATTATGTTTTGAAGCACAGATTCTGACAGCAACTTAATGAAAGAGAACATAAAAAATTAACTTAATTATCTTGTTAGTTCTTGATGAGTTACTGTCCTGTTATTCATGCAAATAGTGTACCTATAGTTATTAAATCTTGTAAATTTTCTCATCTCAGTGTCTGATATGTGTTTTGGAGATTCTTTTTCTATATTTTTAAGACTATAATATCTAATCAATTACTGGGACTAACCTCTATGCAAGCAAAATGGTAGACCTTAGCAAAACCCATCTTTCACTTTGGATTCTTCGGATTTCTCAGAACTTCCCTTTCTTTTTATCCTTTGTGTTTCCTCTCCTTGTAGACCACAATAATATAATATATATTATTTTAATAATTGCTTGTGCTAATATCCTATTAACACAAATGTGTTAACTAATTTACTGAATCTCCATAAGCAATGGCAGAACATAATATAACCATGGAAACACCCAAGATCTCCCTCAGATATCTTAAAAGATTTCCTTGCTCATTTAGATTTTCTCAGTATTCCCTTGTGTCATTTCACACAAGCTCTTTGCAGCTTTATTTATATTACAGTACAAGTAGAGAGAATTGATAATGGGTAAAAAGATTTCAGATAGAATATTTGTCATTTGTGATTGAAGACCAAGGAATTAGATAATGAAAAATGCTATTTATACATTACTTTATTCATTATATAATTTAGAAATTAGCTATCTGATTTCATTATCATAAAATAATCTCAAAGATTTGAGTCTCTGTATAACAAAGCTTTAAACTTCAGGAAGAATAAAAACACTGGATTGTGCTGCTGTCTTTAAATCTAACGTTCTTCAGTCTATCACTGATAAAGCAACCTACTTGAATCTCAGAAGTTTTCTAGGATTTATAGGATTTATATATAACTTAACATTCACACTGATATAAATATCACTCTTGCTTCTGGTTAGTACTGCTATGGTGTTTTCTTCACCGAAGAAAGACCTGGTGTTTTCATACATCTTTACACTTTTATTTCTGTTCAGCATTATTTGATTTTATTGAAGGTAATTTTTACTATTATTCTAAGGCCTGGAATTTCTAAAGCACTGTGCAAATACTTAGTACATCCCTATCAGATAGATCGGTAGTATTATCCTTATTTTTCAACACAACAGATTGAGAAAGAAATGTTTCAATTCAGGTTTGGACTCATCTCTTTCAAGTCCTAATAAAAATAAGCCATCTTTGTCCTTGGTCAATTTTAAAAGTAGCTGAATGTGGATCTTGAATGCCACTGTTCAAGACAGTAAATCCCAGGAAATGGGCAACATTTATCCCTGCTTGGGCTATCACCATAATTAGTTTGTTTTAGCAGGAAGATTCCAAATTTCTTTTTAACTTAAATTTATTGATCGTATTACTATTGGTTTTGCAGACTAGCTTAATCTAGTTTAATGTTCTCCTTTGCCACCTTTTGTGATTTTAATCAGAGAGTTCAGTCATTTTGAAGCTCCTCCTTACCTTACTATAGATTAGTCTTGTACTATGCAGGAACATTCTTTCTGTTTTTTCTACTTCTACCATGCTTCATCTTCTTTTTGCATGATTCATATTTTTAAAAGTTTGAGCTGCCTTGCCATCTGCGTTATCACCTAGAAAAAGTTCAGATATTAGGTGCAAATCTTCAGAAAATTTTTTGCATAAAAACTCAGTAAATGCAAAATGTTTTGACAATTTTTTCACCATATTATATGCCTTGAACATCCAAGGTCATCTATAAAGCCTTCTGTGGTATCTTCAGGCTTTCACCCCTTCAGCAAATAGATGCAGTTATGCCTCACATTTCTATTTGTATGAACTGTGTACTACATTTTTTCCTAGTGAATGAATCAACATAAATTGGAGACAACATTTTCTTTTATTTCAGAAAATAATATAACTTTGTTTATATATGAAAGAACTTGTATCATCTGGAAGACTCATAATGATATCTTAGACACAGATGAGAAAAGCTTTGCAACCGATTTAAGTATATATGTACAAATATTTTCCAGTATCTGCAAAAACAGGAAGTGAAATGGGAAATACTTTTTTCAGTTGAAGATCAGGGTTCACGACCAGAAGAGGGGGTAAGGAAGAAGAAAAAAAAAACTACTTATATAGCATTAGATCTAAATACACTGTTTCTGAGAAGAGTGAAAGAAGTGGAGAATTAAAAAAAAAAAAAAAAAGTAATAGGGGCTGAACTGAAATGCCCATTCAGAAGAAGGAAAAAATTTTTTGGGAGACAGGTTGAAGGTACTACTAAAATAGATTTATTAAAAGAAAATAATATTCCACCTCAAATTGTGTTTGAATTGTGTAGAAAAGATGCAGTTTAGGATGATACTGGTTACATGGTACTTACAAGAGGTGGTGTCAATATCTTTAATACAAAATTCCATTAACGTATTTCTTTTTTATAATCTTATCTTTTTTCACAGAACAGAATAGTGTTATTCACTTACTCAGCCATTAGAACGAATAATTTACTTTCTAGCAAGCTGGAGGAAAACCAGTCTTGACAGAGAGCAGGGAAGTGAGTTGTTGCTAAGGCTTCCAGAAGGATCACCCTGCTTTCATTATTTCGGGGCAAATTTAAGAAATAAGGTATTCTCAGTTGTCAATGTCTGGCATGCCTGGGTCTTCACCAACGAAGTATTGGGACTGGAAGAGATATAAGACAAAAGTGATATAAGGCTGTGGTTTCTTTTAAGATAGAAAGCAAACAGGAAACTGTTTCCAAATTGCTTTTTTAATAGAAAACCAAGTAGTTTGCAAATATTACATGAGGAGAATCATATTTCTATAAAAGAATTGCGTAAGGCAATGATGTATACTATAACTTCTGCATATGTCTGTGTATAACACTGAACAAATGTAGAATGAAATTATTAAAAAATTGTGGATCTGATACTGTCTCCACTAAGATGGCTTTTCTTTTCTGGAAATAACTTCAGGGTGAATGAACTTCCAAGTTAGAGTAAGCTGGCATAAAGCTCTTCACTGGCTTTTTTTCACAAATCCTGGGAAACAGCTGAAGAAAAAAAAAAGAAACAAAAAAACCCCTGTACAAGTAGCCATGCAAATTTCAAAGCTGGAAAGTTCCTTTTTGTTGGTTCAGGGCAATATAACAGAGTCCTTATCCACACTGAAAAGGAGCTACTGATCCAGAGAATTCCAGTATCTTTTCATATAACTTTCATGAAGATCAGGAGCTTCAAGGAATATTTTTCTAATACTTTTTTATGCTTTGCATTCAGAAGTTTGTGGTTGTACTGGTTAGTTAATTTTCTTCATAGAAAAGACAGAGTTAATTTTTTTCATAGCTGGTACGGTACTATGTTTTGTATTTGTGCTGGAAACAGTGTTGATAACACACTTCAGCCATTTTTCAGCCATAGCTGAGCATACACAGCGTCAAGGCCTTTTCTGCTTCTTGGACTGCCCACCAGCGGGTAGGCTGGGGGTGCACAAAAGGTTGGGAGGGGACACAGCTGGGACAGCTGTCCCCAACTGACCAAAGGGACATCCCACACCATATGATGTCTTGTTCAGCAATAAAAGCTGGGGGAAGTAAGAGGAGGGGTGGGACATTCAGAGTTATGGCATTTGTCTTCCCAAGTAACCGTTACGCGTGATGGAGCCCTGCTTTCCTGGAGATGGCTGAACACCTGCCTGCCGATGGGAAGTGGTGAATGAATTCCTTATTTTTGCTTTGCTTGCATGCGCAGCTTTTGCTTTACCTATTAAACTGCTTTTATCTCAACCCATGAGTTTTCTTACTTTTATCCCTCCAATTTTCTTCCCCATCCCACAGCAGAGGAAGTGAGCGAGTGGCTGTGTGGGGCTCAGCTGCCTACTGGGGTTAAACCACAATAAAGGTTCATGTAATTCACACACATAGTCAATATCGATGCTCATCAGGCCTATGGAAAGTTAGTTTTCTGCTGTTCCTTTTGGTCTGAAACCATCTTCAATCCTATCCTGTTCAGTGCCAAATTAACCAAGAGATGTATTTCTTGTACTGGCCTGGAAAGAGGAGGGAAAACCCCCCCCGTATGAGTATCACTAGGGACACTGTCAGGTGCTCTATTACTTGGCTTTAACAGGTGTAAAGGTAGGAGATGGAAAAAAACTTCCTCTCACTAATGTTTTTTCTGAGAAACAAAACAAAGTTTTGATTGAACAATTTTAACGGAAAATTGGAAACTCACAAAAAGAAACGGAAACCTTCCACAACAAAACATTAAAATGAGATTTTATAAAAGTGAAATATTTTATTATCAACACTTTCCTTTTTAAATAATAATAACCCCAAATCTAAATTAATCTAAATTAAAAGGTCAAAAAGAAAAGCAAAAGAACTCTAATGACCCAAAGTAATCTTTTACTGCAAAGTACCTGTTTTTGGAAGAGATAATAGCTATCTTGAACCCTTTTAAGTAAAATACTTCAGGAAATTGCTTTTGAATTGCTATGATAGGTGATATAAAAAAAACAATTTCTCCAGCAATGGCACTTTCAGTATGTGAAATGGCATATCTAAGAGGTACTTGCTTGACGGCACTGTAGTAAATTAAGTGGTCCAATTAACAGCATGGGGCACCTCTAGGATTAATTGAAAATTATTAATTTGTTTATTGGGTTGGTTTTAAGTATTTGAAAGTGTATGTTGTATTAATGTTAGATTTCTTTAAGTGATTCTGTAACTAAATGGTAATAAGTTTGTTTTGTTTGTTTGTTTGTTTGTTTGTTTTTTCTGGAAGGTAAGATGTTGACGTAGGGACTATGCTTTTTATTGCTGCCTCCCTAAAGAATTGTACAGCTCTTATGTTTTGCACAGCTGTTGTAACAGGGAACACAGTAAAACAAGTATCTTTTAAAGGTTTTGCATGGAGTGATCAGTGAATGCCACAAAAGTATAGTCAGTATAGCTACAAAAAGTTGTATTTTCAAATGCATGGGAACAGACACATACACAAATACAGACATGACAATAAAGACATTTAGGTAACAAATTTCTCAGAAAAGGCATATACATAAATATGACACTCCTTCATTCAACATGATAAACCATATACACATAGTACACAGACAAAAAAAAGTCTAAAATACCAACAGGCACTGCCACTTGAAATGTTGAGATTTTTATAAGTCATGCAGATATAAATATGCAGTAACATGGGGAGGACTAGTCAGTTTTGGAATGTGTCCCACTACCTAATCACAGTAACATAAGCTGGGATTGTACTAAGAGCATCTACTTGATTGTAACATAAATTTAAGCTTTTGTAAAAAAGGATAGTCCCACCTACCTCCTTCTGCCTCTAGCCTGGCATTTCTTGCATTCCTGTGTCTGAGCACCAGCAATTTATGCAGTTTTTCAATCAAGGAATTGATCCCTCTCAGAATTAATAATTTAGCTTACTGATCTGGCTTGTCACACGTACAACTGCTTATACAGACAGAACAGCTGTCTAGGTTCAAGACTACTCCTTGCAACAGCAGCCCATACTTATGCCAGCGTGAACTGGGTAAGGAATTTCAACACGAAATGCAACACAGCCTAACCGGAATGCTAAATCTGGTTAGATGATAGTTAAGAATCCCCATCATTTCAAGCATAGATTAAAAGCAATGAAAGTATGCAATTTATGTCTGAGCTATGAACTGATAGTGATGTTGCAAAGTATTTGTCGTGCTGTTATGGATTAAATAAGTACAAAAAGTAGATATATAATGCAAATTTAATAACTAGGGATTCTAAAAGCTATAGGCAGGAATAACTCAATTTATCATACCATGTGGCTTCAAAGTATGGTTATAAGCATTAGCAATGTCCATAACATTCCTGTGAAAATAATGTGCCCGGAAACTTGCTTTAAACGCTAAGGTAACACATACCTACTCAGGAGCCAAAATTAGGATTCAGGAGGTCTTGAATATCAGTTCTGTATTCAGACCTTTAGAACAGCCAATTCGTTAAAGCAAACATATGCAGAGATGAACATTCCTACAGGGCTATAGAATTCAGAAAAAAAAAAACATTAAACAGATCACACAGGGTGGTCTTTTCCACCAACATGTCTTCTAGGTGAGTTATTTGTCTGGCAATGTAAATATGTGCAGGTAGTATGGAAGAAAAAAAGATTGTGGTTTTGTATAAACTAACGTATGGACTTTGAGCATTACTGTTCTTGAAAGTACAAGGGCAGTGTGGTGTACATGAACTTAACCACCCTGAAGTCATATGGCAAAACACTGAGTAGTCATCTATCAGAAAGACCTTTATTAGGTGAGAAGCACATGTCCTTTTGAAAAATGCTAGCCTTAAGACATTTTTTATCCAGCACAGTTCTGTACTACTCCTATACATCAATGCCTATATTCCAAATACCCAAATGTACACCAGCCTATCCACAAGTTAAGTACCTATATTGTTTTAAAAAATCAGAAATATCTGAAACCATGTGTAAAGATATACATTTGAATTATTTGTCCATATTGTAGTCTTGTCTTCCACTTTTAAATCTCTTTCCTCCTTTCATATTCCTGTGTGTTGCTAAAAGCACCCTCTTCTGTGGAAATAGTAATACCATAAAAATTGTAGTAATATTATGAAAAAAGAGGTAATGGTTAAAAAGCCTTACTCTTTGTGTATGTAAACACCTAAAAGAGGACTGATCTTTTTTTCTACAGGTAGTAAAACAGCCTATGAAAAATACTGAAGAAGCTAAAACAGATGAAAAAATATTTAATGCACACCTGGTATTTGAAAGTCTAGAAATATGGCAAAGGAAGAGGTCTACTGCAGTAGCTGGTGATGATGATGGTCACAGAAAAACAAAAATAACTCTCAGAACAAAGTTTGGTGTGTCAAAAATCTGGTAAACTGTTGGGAAGGGGTTTAAGTTAGTCTACAAGGTCATTTACTTGGTTGAACTATGAAAGGGTGAAGTAGCTTTTAATATGGCACTTGATGTCCCAAGTTAGCATTGCCATAGCTTTCTGAACTCAGTCTAAATATCTGAAGTGGGCATCTTTCAATAAATCCTTTTAGATTGCCATGCCCAATTCCTTTAGCAGTAAAAACAATGCTAGAAGTCTAATAGTAGAGAGACACTGTTCCCACCAACCACACTATATCACTCTGCTTTCATGCAAGTTCTGTGATCAATTCTACTAATTTTTGTCTTACATTTAAAATATGATACTGATAATTTACACTATTTGATGAAGTACCTATGGTACTGTAGAACATCATTATAAAAATTTCATACTCTTTAAGCTGGAATTTTAAATTCACAGATCTAGATACACTTTGAGGGAATCTGGAGGTGTGACCAAATACAGATTTTTGTTCAATGACAGAGGAGTTTTATTTTATTGTGTGTAAGCCATGAGAAATTCCATTGGCATATTTTTGCCTGGAAAGTAGACAAAAAATTCAATAATTTTATCTTAACTTTTTTTTTTCCTTTTGGATTCTTCAAGCTAAAATAAAAATGCCTTTTAAAAAATTCAGTCAATGAAAATATCTCTTTTCATTGTTTTACAGCATTTAGTTCAGAGAACACTGGTGAAGGATTCATGTTAGCTCACTTGAGCTGAAATAACATTGTGAAAGAAATAAGCACTGATGTTTACCAATATTTACAAACACTGAAATGCTTATCAAAACTGCTGCTAATTAGAACCACAAAAACGCAGCTAAAACACTCTTTGTTTTCTTTTAATTTTTTTTTTTTCATAATTGCCAGATGGCTAAGAATTCTATGAACAAACTAGAAGACAACAAACGAGCAGGTAAGTTACCAGATTTGTGCAGGCAGCAGTAGCTACTATTTTAGAGAACTCAAGTAATTATAGGATAGCCCCATGGCAGCTAGATTTCACTTCACAAAAGTGACGATGTTGTACAACAGCTCTGGCATGCAGTGAGGGAAAGTTCACTTGCCTCAGGTGTCCTAGAGGTTGTTCATCATTTAGATCACTCTGGAGGTTGGTTAATTCACTACTCACTCTCCAAAGGCCTTCAAGGAGCTATTCATTCAGGGAAAATTCAACCCCTCTTAAGTTCTTTATGAAAAAAAAATCAGTGAGGATGGACAGCTTTGAAGATTTAAAAATTACCATTTATCAAGTACATTTTATAAAGAAATTAGATTTCAGAAAATCCTCCCTCTGCATCCCACCAAGTAAGTGTAATAAACTTTCTTTTACGATGGCCTTGGGAGAAAATACTTCACTAATTAAAAGTCACGATTTGTCTATTTTATGTTGCCTTAAGGACATGTCCAGTGCTGTTAAGATTGCTAGTCCCCGTCTGAAGAGTTTGGATATCGTTATTCTTGATATATAGGTACCATATATTAATGCTCACTTGGTCTTCAGAGATATGCTTTCATATAGTCGGAACAGTGTTACGTACTTCTTCACTTCTCCAGGCGTTTCCATAAATGAAAAAATTCAGTCAAGTCATGTGTGAAACAGAGAGAAGGAGTAAGAAAAATGAAGATTGGGTAGCAAAGAGCTTCCTGTGTTATGATGTTAAGTTAACAGATTTGACATGTGTTTGCATTATCATATTTTGTGTTCTAGATAACCTTTCTCTTTAATACTCACTGAGGATTTATAATTTGGGGTTTTATTCTTTCCTATAATATTCTGCTTTATGGCCCTAGTGGGAAAAATCTTTAGCTGAACTGTTTATATTTCCAACAGAGAGCACCATGAATGAAGCTGCATGTCTGTTGATTGTTGAGGAAAGTGGACTTACTAGCTCTAGTCTAGTTAATAGAAAAAATGAGCATAGACTCCAGAGACAGACAACCTCAAGTATTTGGAAAAATAAGAGAAATCCACTACTCTAAAATTGTATTAATGGTTAGAAATAGACAAACTCACTCGTAGAAGTGCTCTCATCCTCTTGGGCCATTTGTAGCAGTCTTTGTAGATAGTTAGCATGACATGCTCTTAATTTCTTTCCTCCTTTTCAGGGTTGCAACAAATTTCACTGGCTCCCTCCCCGTCCTTTAGAAGAGCAACCCTTGTTCTATGAATCACTAAGCTAATAAAAGGTTTCTGTCTGGACCTCAAGAATATTGGCTTCATCCAATATTGCCTTATATAATCTCTTTCCACGTGTAACCTCTTATCTGAACAGAGCTAGGTCATGCAAAATCCACCTTCTGCTTCCAACTTCCAGATAACCCATCTTCTAGAAGCTAAACTTGTCATATCCCCTTCTTGTTTTTAAAAGCAAATAGATAAATTCTGACAGTCAGGTGTCATGAGACAGCAGCATCTCTCCATCATGTGCCAACAATACAATGGTTAATCTTATACTGTTCTATGCATTCTAGCCAGTAGATAAACACTTATAAATGATGTTTGATTTTAGGACTGTTGTTATCCCCAGCTATGAAGAAGGTTTCTAGCTTATTATATTAGCTCTCCTATCTGCTTATAATCCTTTGAACAAAACTTGTATTGCTTTGTAGCAGCTCATCCCTCACATAGTAAAAAAGAAATCTCCTGTAAGTATTGCTGCTTTTGACAAGGGCACCACTAGACTATGAACTAATTAATTTTCTGCAATACCAAACTTTGGCTGGAACCCCTGAGTCATGAAAATACTGTCATTTGTTGACAGAGTTTCATATCATTCTTTCAGGATCTGAATTAAAGTTAGGTAGAAAATATTATTCTACCTAACATTATTTCCATCTTTATTGCATGTCAAACCTTTGCTTTCCCCATGGCAGGTCCGTATTGTTAGACTCAACAAATATTTGTTCAATTAAAATATTTTTTTCAGTCATTTGCTTATGCTTCACCGCTTCTGGTTTTTTGCTGCAGTGTGGAGCAAGAGGGAATGTTCCAATCTGAGACAAGAAAATGATTTTGCAAAGATTTCTTTCAAACTGTGTTGCAAAGACATTGTTTTTATTCAAGGGTACACTGCATAAGAGTAGGAGAAATGGCTCTATGTACATCCAAGGGAAAAAAAAATTCTAAGTTCCTTATATATATGGCATTCCTTTAAGATCGATGGGAACTCTGTGTGCATAAGCACTGCATGAGTGGACCCTTAAAGCACGCTGAGGAGGAGGCTGTGTAGTAATTTAAAATTCAAACACAGCTTCATCTTGGCCATTAGTCAAGATCAGGCATTTTGGAAGGCTTCCAGTTTCACAGAGTAACCCCTGCGAAAGTTCTTTAAAGCAATTCTGTCTTAGAAAAGATCCAAACAAGTGATGCTTTGATCCATAAATCGTCAGAGAAAGTGGAGAATGGCAAGCTTAACTTTATATTTAACAATAGTCTCTGATCTGAAAAATCATGTTGGGGTGAATTCAGAAAAACATCTGTTCTGTCTTAGGATGTGGCCCTTTGTAATATCTATTTTAGCATTTGAACAAAAAAGATGATTTTTTAAAAAACGCATTATTATAAATAATGAAAAATAACTTTTGTTTGTGTCTCAGAATTCTCTTTAAATTCTTCTAAAACTCTAGTTCACTTTAAATTGTGGACAATTTCCCATGCAAATAAAAATAAGTGTTAAGACTGTAGTATGTAAAACATTTGCTAGTTTTGCGAAAGACTGGTTAATTCCATGCACTAGTGCTATGGTGTAAATGGGATGAAAGGAATTACTCCTATGCCTTGTACTTGTGTGCTTTTCCTACAGGTCTCTTCAGACAGAGAGAAGGCCTCTGTAATCTTTTTTCTTCCTCCATATTTGTGGATGCTACTGAGAAAAGTACACAGCTTCGACATTGCTCCTCACTGTGGTCATGCCAGTCTGCTGGGGTTTTTCATAGTGTTACAAAAAAGGACCTGCTGCAATGTACTTTTTCCCAGAGTACTACAAAATTGCATTTCTCTTGCCTGTGGCCTTAACTGCAAACCGATCGTCTAACTGTGAATCCTAATTCCCTTTTCTTCATTAAAAATTATGATCCGGAATTTTTACTGTGCTATTACTCAAGA
Organism: Calonectris borealis; assembly: GCF_964195595.1. Taxonomy (NCBI): domain Eukaryota; kingdom Metazoa; phylum Chordata; class Aves; order Procellariiformes; family Procellariidae; genus Calonectris; species Calonectris borealis. The sequence goes on from NC_134313.1 coordinate 88,797,706, forward strand.
TGGTAGTGCAGAGGAAATGCTGTTGTATATATAAGCAAAGTCTGGCAGTTCAGAGGTCTATCTGAAGTCACTTAAGAGCTCTGCACATATTACATGTCTGACATGCAGTTCTTCTTGTGGCTCAGCGCACCCGTTTTCCACTCATCCAAAGGGATTTTCATTAAGAGAGAAGGATGGGGGGACCAGTATGCCATCCAGCAAAATAACCTACATAGCCAAAACTAGCTTTCTGTCTCTACGTGGCAAGCTCTCACTTGGCAGATAGGAAGGAGTCACTCACAGGTTGTGTGAATTGTCCTGGTGTGTTATATATAGGGTAGCAGCAAAGCTGCTCTCCCCTCTTTCCCAGGAGCAATGTTCTGAGTATTATCAAGCATTATATAGTCTCTAAAACCACAAGAGAATTTAGTCATAAAGGAATAGGCACCTGAACACTTTACTAATCCACAAAGTCCATTAAACCGTGTACGAAATAATCCTGCTGAGAACTCAGCTTGCATTTAGTGCCTTTTATTAATAATAATCTTTTTCATGCTGCGTGGCTGAGGAAAGGATAGTCATTTCTCAGTTGAATGGTATAAGTTTGTGATATATATTTTCTTTCAAAATATATTATATTTAGAGAAATGTACTTTTAAAATTGTGTAATATGAGGAAAAAAAGGATTAAAGTACAGCCTCAAATCTCTCACATGTTTAAACGTATGTCCTAATACATCTTTTGGAAAGATTTAAAGAACACAATACTGTCCATTCCCTGCTCTGAAAAATAATTTCCTGGACGTTACTGTGGAGAAGCTCTTTATAACATCTCTCTCACCTTCTTCTCAGTGCCACCTGTGGAAGCAAGGGTGAAACAAATTGATGTATAAATTGAACCTATATTTTCTGCTGGAATCATATACTGGGAGACAACAGACGATAATTTGTGCAACAGACACTAAGAGGTAAGGAACCACTCATCTGGCAGTTCGACAACTGGACTGTCAGTCACGATCCATCTCTAAGGAACTTTAGCAGCAGAGTGAAAGTCCAAAGCAGAGGTGGTCATTCCCTTTCAATTCCTATGTCCTGACTTATTTCCTATTAAAGGAAGCCTTTGAGTGGTCCTATGGCCTTCCTAAATTCTCTGCAGTAATTTTAGCCGTACTTCAAGAAAAGCATCCAGAAGTGGATTTTAGTCTCTAACACACTTCTGTACAGCAGAGAAAGAACTCAGGAACCCCAGAGGGACACTAGGGAAGTGCCATTTAAGTGTACCACCTAATTCGCCATGAGCTACTCCATTATCCTTGCTGTAATCCTGTTTGTGTGAGAGCTATGGATAAAGAGACGTCTCTACACTGTAAGACTGGGCCCATGTTCACATAAAACATTATTATCCAATTTACCAAACTTATTATGCGGTTTCATAATGTCTTCTCAGAAAACTTCCTTTCAGCTCTGCATGGGTGACAACTTCCCCCCTCTCCCTGTGTTAGACCTGCAAATGTAATATGAATGCTGAGCTTACTGCTGTTTTATGCACCCAGCTGATGGTCTCTTTGCAACTTCTTTCCAAAGAGGTAAGACTGGAGAACACACAGACACGGTACAAGTGACCTGCTCCTTTCTGTTATTAACAGAGACAGAATTCCAGGATTTTTTGCTGATGCTCTGAAGGAGCAGGTTATGAAGCAGCTGTAAATATGATAGGATACAATTTCATCCCATTCACCTCTAGTCCTCAGTCAAGGCAGGTGGAAAGTACTGACGTCTCCTTGCAGCCAGACCATGCAGGTGAGGCCAGCAGCATACTAAATTAGCATGCATGTGTGGACCGACAAACCTGTTGCAGCTATTCCTAAACCAATACTTTCAACTTTGCTGTCTGAACAGCATACATGTCTGGTTTAAATGTGACCATAAGATTGCTTTAACTGTATGCTTTACAAGTACCTCATTACTTTTTAATCTGATAATTTTTTTTTCCTTTTTTTTTCCTAATAAGTGTCACAAATGTCATTCTGGGCATAACTGGAAGTGGACAACAGAAGCCTCATTTACAATAACCTCTGCACACATATTGAACCCACATACCTCTGGTGGAACTAAAAAGTCCAATGAACTGTGTGGGACATGACAGTGATTCTTTCCTTTGCACAAAATAAAGCCTGTATGTCATATAGAAGGTTGCTGTAAAACTGACATAGAGATGCCAAAATATTATTTTAGAGTTTTATTTTTAAGCATTGAACCTGCTGTAAATGATAAAGAGCAGGTAAATTCAGGAATAAGTTAGAAGTATCATTTAGAAGAAATGTTGACAACTAATATTGAAATAGCGGGAGGTGGATTTCAGTTGCTGCTCAACACCTTGTATCCTTTACTGGTCTTAGCTAAAAAAAAGACCACGGCAAAATAATAATAATAAAAAACCAAACCAAAACAAAAAACCCAAGGATTGTATCTCTAGATAAATTAAAAAAAAAAAAAAACACAACCAAACACAAAAAAACCCAACCCCCCCACCAGTCAGTTGCTTTCTTGTGGTCTGAAATTTAAGCTGCACAACTACAGGAAAACCTTAAATAAAATATTTTCCTAATTCTTTCAAAAGCCACTACACTAATATCTAATTTTTGAATTGTGCATACATTTTCAAGTTTAGGGGAGAAATACCTGTCATAAAGAAAAACTAACTGCAGACATTGCATTGCCCCTCTTCTCTGCCCATTCAGCACTGAATTTAAACATTGTCTAATATCCTACACAGACTGGTGGTTCCACATCACATTGGTTTTATAAATTTTAGGGCATACCCATGGGTATAAGAGTCAAGCAGACTCAAAACTTCAAAGCACAGCTTCTTTGAAAGCATTAAGTTTCAAATAGTTCTCAGTTAAGCAATATATATTTTTAAAGTAGTTTCTTTCCTGCTCATATGCTTCCATGTCACTCCCAAGTTTGTGTGATTTTCAGGTTCAACCAGTCCCCAGTAATCATGAATATGCAAAATTACACTCCAGTTTTAACATCTGCTGAAATCAACAACCTCATAAAGCCATATAGTAACAAAATACATCTGAATAAAATTTGAAAAAAAAAAAGTTATAGGGGACCTTCTTGCTTATGCTTATATTCTGTGGGTAAGCTATATTGATACTATTGCTGACAGATGAATAGCTAACTCTTTTTCAAAGTCTCTCTCATGAGAGATACTCCAGTCTTCCAAGTAATCTGTTCCAGTGCCTTGTCTCTACCCTGAATCCTTCTTGTTGAAATTTCAGACCATTCTTTCTTTCTTCTCCATATCTGCAATGGAGAACAGATTATTTCTGATGAGTAGTTACAGGAATGGGACAGATGGTATCTTTGTATCTTCTTGTTTTGCATGTTACGCTCCTTTCAGGAGAGGGATTAACTCAGATACTTATCTGGAGACAGAAGAGACATGTTTCTTCCCCGGAAGCAGCTGAATCTGGCAGAGAGCAGGGCTCCTGGAAACTGCATGCTGTGGCAAGCAGAAGAAAGGAGTGAGAAAGTCACTTGAAAGATGTAGAAGTCTGCAGGTGGAGGAGAACCTGAGCTGCTGAGAAGAAGCAGGGAGCAGACAGGAAATTTTCAGAGGTGTTGGAGAGGGAGCACAGGGAACTCGGCACGATTTGCTGTGACAGTCACTGAGCAGGCTGGAAGTAAAGAAGCAGTGGGCTGGGAGAGACAGCGCTGTATATAAATTCTGTATATTTTTAATCTGTCTGTATTTAAAAAGCTAGGAATTATAGTTAATAGTTTAATAATCCCTGGATTTTGTGAGTTTAAGAACAATTCATTCTTCTTTGGGGATTTCACTATAAAGAAAGAAGTAGGCACAGACTCATTCCAAAAGCCTGACTGACTTAGCATCCTACCTGAGGAACTTCCTTAATTTTTATCATCTTTGCTGCTGTCTTATGTTTTTCACAATAAATGCACATCTTTCCTGAAGTGCAACATGTAAAACTGCATACACTATTCCAGCTGAGGCTTTACCAATGTGCATAAAGTAGGAGGATGTGTAAACATCCGAATTATTACACAGATACAAATAATGTGATCAGTAGTCCGTAAGTCAGTTCATAAATTTTTGTGAGATGTTTGTCTTTATTGTAAAAGCATAATGTCAGTACATTGGCAGCTAGTCATCTGCCAAAAACCCCAGATCATTTCTTGCAGAATATGAAGTTCTAGATTATTTTATATCCTATATCAGTACAGCTGGTTTTATCTGTTCAGTGTAGTATTTTGTACTTCCACCATTTAATCTATTCCTATTTCTATATTTCTATTTATTCCAGCATCCAGGTAAATAATGATAACCAGAAATGAATCAGAGTCAAGGTAAACTCCTTTTTGCCAATGGACCAGCTCTACTCCAGGAAAATTAACTAGTCAGGTTTGCATATTACAATGGTTTCGTCTTTATTGTTTTTCTGTGGTTTGCTCATGGGGATGTCATATGAAGTAGCATCTAAAGCCACCATGATGTCATAAATTGCCTTTTCTTTTCTGAATTTGAGGCTACTAAATGTCACTGACCAGTCAGTGCCAGTGACATCTAGGCTACTCACGCACTTCGGAAACTCCTGTACTCCAGTTATAGGCTCTTATCATTTTCATCCATCCAGGGTGTTATTGCTCAGATGCTAGCCTCAGCTGTCTGCTTCAAAATCTGTTCCAAATATATTCCTTTCAGGGAACAGTTTGCCTAGCCACATCTAATTCTCCTTTTCAAGTATTTGGTTATTTCTATCACATTGCGTCATATGTCCTTCTCCTGGCTATTATTGTTTCACCTATGTCTGACATGGATTTCTTAGTTTGCTCAAACCTATATTCACCCACCAACATGCAGCCAATCATTATTAATATCAGGTAATACAGTCCTCCTTTAACCCCTGACTATCCTATATGATATTGACAAATTTTTGTGTCTTCAATATGCAATTTTGTTTCTTGCCCATACTCGGCGGCTTCATTTTATTACTCACTTCATCACATAGATGTAAGGATTTCACCAGATAAATAAAATAGCTCTTCTTAAGTAATACATGTACCTCATATTTAGCTGTCATCTGTGTAAAAACTAAATCATATACACATTAATTCCCGTTTTTCAAGCTTTTATATGTAATGTAGCACTGTAAGCTCCAGATTTGGCCTGTATAGCACTGCTTCATCCTTGCTTCCTAGCTTACATGTGACATCTATTAATGCTCTCCTATTCAAAGGCCTGTTGCCCTCTCAGAAGAGGAAAACAGACTGGTCTGATAGGATTTACAAGTAGTTTGGGGTTTTTTTGCTTTTAAAAAATCTTTTTTATTGTGAGGAATGAAGACAGACTAACTGCTGTATAATTCTCCAGCTTCTTCATTTTTCTTCTTTTATGTACAGGGTTTTTTTTCAAATCATTTGGTACCACAGATATCTTCCAAGACTTCTCAAAGATAACCACTAAGAGTTTTTTGATTGCATCAGCCAGTATCTTAGGATGAAGTTCATCAGATCATGTTGATTTAACTTACCTAAGTGCTCTGCAACTCATGTCTTTCCTATTCCATGTTGAGATCTTCCCCTTTTGTTGCTGATATTAATTATGCTAGGCACTTCTTCTTAATGGATGTTTTTACTGCAGATTGATGAAAAAAAAGCTATTAAAAGCTTCAGCTTTCTCTGTGTTATCTGTGCATAGCTTTCCTTCTTGATTAGTAGCAGAACAATGCTTTATTTGGTCGTCTTATACTTAGAAACTGATTTCTTCTCATTCTTATGCCTTTTGCTAATTACATCTCATTTGTGTCTTGACCTTTCAATTTTTTTCTTCTACACCTAAGTTTTACTTTTGTCCTCAGTAATCTGTCCTAATTTTTAGTTTCTAAATGCTTCTTTCTTATATTTGAGGCCAATGAAGAACTCGTAATTTAACCAATGTGATCTCCTACTAAACTTTCTATATTTTTCTGATTTTATACTTTTGCTCTCAGTATTATTTCTTTGAACAATTGACAGGTTTTTCTTTTTCCTTAGTCTTACCTACTAAAGGAACTACTCACTACCAAATTTCCAACCTTATTGAAGTTTAGCTTATTAATAGATCAGTCTTCACAGTCCAAGGTGACTCAGGAAGAGTATTGGGTAACCATTTGTGACCTAGTAACATTTATATGATGTTTTATTACTTGACAATGAAAATATTAGAAATAATATTCCTTAAATGTCCTGCATCCATTCAAACTTGACATTTTTACAATGCTTTTCTTTTTTATTCCAGTATTTTTACTGTTATGATTGTATTCTCTTTCTATGAAGTACCAAAACCGTTAAATAAACTTCTGTTTTTTAAAGAGGATGTCACCAACTAGGACAATCCATACTGTTTTCCAAGGGAGACCTGTTCTGACATCAGTTGTGAGGACAGAAATGTATTATTAAAAAAGCCTTTTGTTTCTTTTAGAATTTTTTTTTTTATATTTGCTCTATAAAGTTCTACATTTATTTTCAAACATGGATATCTGAGACAAAAATTACCCAACTGATTGGTTGTGATCAACTTTGTTAGAAGGCTGACATATATGTTTAATGGAAATAAATTACACATAAATACATCCAAATTTGTGGTACTAATTTCTTTAGTCTGTGCTATATGTTTCTGCATATCCAGCGCTGCTTTGTAAAGGGGTGTATAGGGTTTGTGTGGCAAACTTTTGGTAGTGGGGGGGCTACAGGTGCGGCTTCTGTGAGAAGCTGCTAGAAGCTTCCCCTGTGTCTGATACAGCCAATGCCAGTTGGCTCCAAGATGGACCCACTGCTGGCCAAGGCTGAGCCCATCAGCGATGGTTGTAGTGCCTCTGTGATAACATATTTAAGAAGGTGAAAAAAAAAAAAGCAATTGCAGCCAGAAGAGAGGAGTGAGAATATGTGAGAGAAGCAACTCTGCAGGCACCAAGGTCAGTGAAAAAAGAGGGGAAGAAGGTGCTCTAGGTGCCAGAGCGGAGATTCCCCTGCAGCCCCTGGTGAAGACCATGGTGAGGCAGGCTGTCCCCCTGCAGCCCATGGAGGTTAACGGTGGAGCAGATATCCACCTGCAGCTGTGGGAGACCCCACGCCAGAGCAGGTGGATGCACACAAAGGAGGCTGTGACCCTGTGGAGAGCCTATGCTGGAGCAAGCTCCTAGTAGGACCTGTGAACCCATGGAGAGAGGAGCCCACGCTGGAGCAGGTTTGCTGGCAGGACTTGTGACCCCGTGGGGGACCCACGTTGGAGCAGTCTGTTCCTGAAGGACTGCACCCCATAGAAAGGACCCACACTGGAGCAGTTAATGAAGAACTGCAGCCTGTGGGAAGGACTTATGTTGGAGAAGTTCATGGAGGACTGTCTCCCATGGGAGGGACCCCACGCTGGAGCAGGGGGACAGTGTGAGGGGTCCTCCCCTCGAGGAGGAAGGAGCAGCAGAGACAAAGTGTGGTGAACTGACCACAACCCCATTCCCCATCCCCCTGTGCCGCTCAGGGCGGGGAGGACGTAGAGAAAATCAAGAGTAAAGTTGAGCCCGGGAAGAAGGGAGTGGTGGGGGGAAGGTGTTTTAAGATTTAGGTTTTACTTCTCATTACCCTACTCTGATTTGATTGGTAATAAATTAACTTAATTTCCCTTGATACCTGGCTATCTTGTATGTTCAGAGATCCCTAAAATGGAAAATTCTGCTGGAAATTATATAAAAAAGACCATAAAACATCTTTGTTTCATGTTAGGTGCTCACTTTATTATGATACTTAATGGATGTTACAATGACAGAACCTTCTTTGCAGTGAATCTGTTGAGAACTTTTCCTTATTGCTACCTCCCAAAAGAAGGCATGAAATACATAATCTATATTTAGAAGTTGAGGTTGTATTAAAATAGAAATCACCATACTTAACATTTTACTAATCAAATCAGAACAGTCTTTGACTCCAGGCTAGGTTTCTTACTGCCTTTTTTGAGTTACAAGAAACTTTATCCAATTGCTCCTCATCCCAATGAAGACTTCTGTCTATCCCCTCAGAGGTCTGTCTGTGGCTATTCCCTGTTCCCCACCACAGTCTCTCTACTTGTGTTGCAAGCTTCCAGCTTTGGCTCTCTCAATGTTCCTTTTGCACAGTTGCACTCTGGAACCTTCTCCCCCAGACTCAGCTGTTTACCAGGAAAGCAATCTCTCTTCTAAGGGTCAATCTAACCCATTTGTTTTTCTAACAGGATATAACAGGCAAACTGAGATCAAACCAGTCAAACAATCTGTCACATTGCCCAGACCCTTTCCATCTCATTTAGAAATTATTAAGTCCTTATCAGTACCATATATCCTGATTCTTGTCTGATAATAAAGTATAAATGCTTACATGATACTGCTTGCAGGAGGAGAAAAAATCTGGAATGAAAACATTCATTTATGTTGCCATACATACAAAGACATTAGTCCCACCTAGAAAATCCTAGGAACCATTAAGTAGTCAAGCTGGTGTATTTATTTGTATGCTTGTAAGCATTTGTATATGCTTACAACCTATCTTGAAAGCAGATGTCTGGGAAAAACCAAGGGTATATAGAGGGCGATCAGTAGCACAGGAGCTAAATTTGTCTGATGTAAGTTCTGAGTCTATCAAAGGAAAGAGGGAAGGGAAAGAAATGTATAAGTACAGGGGATGGAATTAAGGCTGTGTAACTAGTAGTTAAGTGTTTTAGCATAAGGCATGTAGTGCAGCTTTTCAAAGCTCTTGACAAAACAAGGAATACTTAGCTTCTGGTTTAACTTATTGAAATCTTTTGTTTGTGAAGACTTCTGTGTGCAAAAAGGGATTATAGGAGGCTGAGAACACATAGATACTGTCATTTCCTCAAGCCATGGAAACTACAGGTGAAACCTAAATGCTTGGGTACAACGTGACCTTTCTCTGGAAACTGAGGAAATCATCCCTGTGAGGACTGGGCAGCTGTCACAATGGCTTCCTCTAGAAAATAGCACAAACAGGAGTAGAAGCATTTTGTATGTGAGATTTTTACAAGAGCAATGATAGCAACGGCAATAACTTCCTTCATCCAGGAAAACAGGTGAAAGGAGAGTGTGATGCTTCTTGGCAATGTTTTTTTTAGACGTGAAAAATAGGGATGTTTTGTCAGGGGACTAGACCTAATGTTTCCTAAGGCTCATTTAATGGAAGTATGAGGAGCCTCAGTATCTACTGCTTTGATCTACCAATCTGCTCCGTTTATACGGAATTACTTGATAATGCAGGTATAGTCCTAAAGAGGCAACAATATCTGAGGGGAGGTGAGGGGCTTGGAAGGGTACAGGGTGGTGGTAGATTGGGAAAACTAGTGTTGTCAGCTGCTATGACTGCACTCAGGAAACCTCATTTATCCATTTTTAATTACATCTAAAATTAGTTTGGTATTTCTGACATACATTTCACTGTTCTGAAAGTGCAGGTACCTGCATGAGACATTCCCATTCACAGGGCTACAGCAACTGATTGAAGGAAACTCTTCCTCCTTGTTTTTGATGCCTCAGGGACTATCCAAAGTGACATATGTGAATCACTTCAGCTTTTGTGTCAATCTGAATCAATTAACACCTCTTCCACCTCATCACAGAGCACAGCTCCACACCAAGTGTTGCAAACCTTGTTTTTCAGTTGTGTATGGAAAATAAATTAAGAACTGATTTGCTAAAGTAATACATTACTTTGCCTTGAAATATGAAAGCAGCACTGAATATATTCATATTAGTGAGAGGAATGTTTTAAAGGAATCTCATGAGCTCTCTATGAGAAAGCTCTCATTTGAAGATTTTGTCCTTCAATAGGTCTGATTATTTTATGTTTAATTAACATGGGATAAGTGACAGTTTAAAATTAAAACTGCTTATATTTAACAGCACTAGGATAAAGAAATAGCATTCTTAAATTAAAATTTTAAACTGATACTAGTGTTGAGAAAAGAATATTTCAAATAGCTGAGAACTGGCATGTATCACTGTCAAAAGAGAAACAAATGCTGTAGTATATTTCCATTAATTCATTTATAATATATAAATCTAGCTTTAAACTCAAAAAGAAGAATAAACTTCTATTTGCCACTGAAAACTGTTGTTCCTCACTGTAGTTTTAGTAACTTATAGAGGAATGGTTCCAAATAGTTACTCTGAATGGTTCCAATCCTGTTACTCTGAAAAAACTTTACAATCACTTTGAGCTTGTTCCTCACAAATCACACACCCTCCAAAAAAGATTTGGTCAAAAGATACAAGGTTGGTCTGTAAAAACAGGCTTTGTTCTTAGGATATGATTGATTCTCTTCCAGAAAAACTTAAGTACCCTTCAACCAGCAATCTCATATGTTATAACTGTACCTGATTATTCTCTTTGTGTGTATGTTTGTGTTTATAATAACAGGCTGCTTTTAAGGATTAAGAACAGTAAAAATTTATTTTAGTCATACAAAGTGACTGTTAAGTTCTGTCTAAGAATAAGAAAGTTATAGCCTTTGCTCTTTTTTAATAGCTCAATGACATCATAATGAAGTTTGAATTTATTATGTTTATCGAAATCAGAGATTACGTTGTGTTTGAGAACGCATTACTGAAGACAAGATTTTTTTCCTCATTGCTGACAGAGCCAGTAGGGTCATAACAACAACGACTGCAGGTTGCGTTAGGACAGCATACATGTTACAGTCCTATAATCAAGGTGCCTATAAGGATTTTGTTCCATGGCAATTTCCATGATAAATCTCCTGCGTATACCAGCCCTTGCAAAATGGGACAAACCTAGCTTTACTCTTGGACATAAAGCAGGGCTCATTAAGTAGGAGAAAAATGAGAAAATATGACTCTTCAGAAGCCATTTAAGATTTTTTACTCCAAAAAATGTTTCTCTTCAGAAATATATATTATGATTAGAAATACTTTTCTAGTTACTTGCAGGGTTCATCTTGTGTCCCACTTCCCCATAAGCAGCTGGCCTTATGGAATTAAATCTGTTGTGATAAACTGTTCCTTTCTGTTGCTGAGCATTTGTGCACTGTAAATCCTACTGTTTTCACACAGATTGGAAAATACAACCTGGATGACTTAAACTCATAGGGAGAAAAAAGGGGACTGAAGCAGCTGTACATGATAGCGGAATGTTTTATTTCATGCATTTTCTTTGTTTGTGTTTTTCATCCTTTTTCTTCATTTCTGTTCATGTTTCTGATGAAACAGACTTTTTTCCATGAGGCAAACTTGCTGTGAATGATGTTGGAGAGGGTGTGAAGAGCAACAACTGCTAAAATTCCTGGATTTTCAGCAAAAAGCAGTTGATAGAAAAACCTTGGAAATACCCTATCTTCTTCTTGGAAAGCAATTGCTTGGCATGAAAATAAGACAAAATCAGTCTTTGAAATGCTGCTTTTATAAAATAAGGTCTTATAAAAGAAGAACTGACATTTAACATGATGAGTTATGAGTAATTCCGGCTGAGATGAAAGGATTCTGTTTTCCCCTTACATTCTCAGTTCTGGAGTTTGTTAAATTTATCTGTATTGTAAATAATGTTCACAAAAGTATGTTTGTTTTGAAAATTTTTATATTTGTCTATCTTTTTTCTTTTGATGAGTAATGACTGCATTGTTTCTCAATCTTTAGTTGTCACCAAAGTATGCTTACATTATCATAATTTAAGTAAGGAAAAACAAAGTTTTGTTCTTCCTGAATTTGAGGGTCCATTGATCAAGCTACCTAACTCCAACTGGTCTGCAAATTCTTTGCAAGATTTTCTTTATCTGATGCCTCTTTTCCAGGTTACTGATGACATAGACTTCAAAATTGTGGCTGGCATTAAAATGATGGCGTAAAGGGACCAACAATTTTTTCTAAGAAATTTAACAATTTACTTTATGCTTTTAATATTTCATAAGCTAATGAGCTATCACAAACTATCTGGTACATATTGGTATGAGTTGTGCATTTAGTCCTTGCAGGTAAGTCTGGATTATTTGGAAGAAAATTTACTTTTCATGGTCTTGACAGGACTGTTTTAGATACCAGGAACTTCAGGCCTACATGTAAATATGTATTTACAATAGAGGAATAAGGGTTAACATTCTATTTGAATTAAAATAGAATTGATTCCTGGATCAGACAATTATTTAAATCTCCCAGAAATTTGGCAAAGAGAGGGAAAACTGACCATTTGGAATTGCTGAAGTTATCAATTACAAAAAAAAATTATTCATCTGTAAAGAATACAATAGTTAATAGTTATACTGGAGAATAAAAAGGGTGAATATCAACTTTTTTTCTCCTATAATGCAGTTATTTCATTTTTAGCTATGTATTTTGTGTATTTCTATTTTTCTACACACCATTATGAAATTCTAAAGGAAAAATAGATTGCATAGAATGAAGAAATGAGAAGGGGATATTGACACAATTTGCTTCCTTAAAATACAGTGAAATACCAAGCATTACTATAGTATTATGATAGCAGTTATGATATTAGCTTGAGAGGGGGAAGAGCTGAAAAACAATGTGAAACTGAAATGAAAAGATGTTAATACTATCATCTGTGAGTTCTGAGTGACTCAATAATGAAGGTGATCTTAGAGAAAATATTTCTCTTCATCTTAAAAAGATGCTATGGGAGAGCAAGTACTCTAGAAATACATATACATATGAAAGCTTAATTGGTACAATGTTTTAAAATATTTTGTTCTAGATAAATGTGGTGGGTTGACCTTGGCTGGCTGCCAGGTGCCCACCAAGCTGCTCTATTACTCGCCTTCCATCAGCATGATAGGGGGAGACAATACAATGAAAAGCTTGTGGGTCAAGATGAGGACAGGGAGATCACTTACCAACTACTGTCATGGGCAAAACAGACTCACCTTGGGGAAATTAATTTAATTTATTGCCAATTAATTGTAACAGAGTAGGATAGTGAGAAATAAAACAAAACTAAAAACACCTTCACCCTGCTCCTCCCTTCTTCCCAGGCTCAACTTCACTCCTAACTTTTCTACCTTCTCCTCCCGAGCGGCGCAAGGGGATGGGGAATGGGGCTTATGGTCAGTTCATAAAGCTTTGTCGTTGCCGCTCCTTCCTTCTCACACTCTTCTGCTCCAGTGCAGATTCCCACACATGGGAGACAGTCCTTCATGAACTGTTCCAATGTGGTTCCTTCCCACAGGCTGCAGTTCTTCATGAACTGCTCTAGCATGGGTCCTTTCTATGGGGTGCAGTCCTTCAGGAACAGACTAGTCCAGCATGGGTTCCCCATGGGGTAACAGGTTCTGCCAGAAAACCTGCTCCTGTGTGGACTCCTCTCCATGGGGCCACAGGTCCTGCCAGGAGCCTGCTCCTGCATGAACTCTCCACAGGCTGCAGCTTTCTTCAGGGCATGTCCACCTGCTCTGGCAACGGGTCCCCCACAGACTGCAGAGTGGATACCTGCTGCACCGTGGTCCTCCATGGCCTGCAGGGGGACAACCTGTGTCTCCATGGTCTTCACCACGGGCTACAGGGGAATCTCTGCTCCGGTGCCTGGAGCACCTCCTCCCCCTCCTTCTTCACTGACCTTGGTGTCTGCAGAGTTGTTTCTCTCACATCTCCTATCTCCTGTCTCCCAGCTGTTGCACAGCATTTTTTACCCTTTCTTAAGTATGTTGTCACTGAGGCGCTACCACTGTTGCTGATTGGCTCAGCCTTGGCCAGTGGCAGGTTGCTCTAGGAGCCTGCTGGAACGGGGTCTGTCCACCGTGGGGGCAGCTTCTGGTATCTTCTCACAGAAGCCATCCCTGCAGTCCCTCCATCTCCCTGCTACCAAAACCTTGCCACATAAACCCAATACAATAAATTATTTAAAGAAATACTTTCTTTTTCAGTGGTCAAGACCTTCCATATATCTTCCCTTATATGCACTAAAATGATTGTTATACAGTTGTTTGTCACAAAATACTGTGATTTTTCTACCAATGCAATCTTCACAGCAAACCAGCGTGGAGAAGGAAATCCATGTTCAAATGTAAATATCCATTTGGAGAGAAATTTGCTTTTGAATCTGAGTTGTTGCATTTAAAAATCTAGAAGTTCAAGACTAAGTTTTGCAGCTATTGTAGTCATTTAAGTCTCTTTCTGCTTTGTAACACTGGTGGCTATTAATAGCATGCCAAACACATTTACAAATATTGCTTACAACTGGCCATCTCTATTCCCCAAAATAAAGAACCTGATGACTGTCAGCTATGATATAACACAGGAATTTAAGAGTTAATAAATTAATATAGGACAAAATGTAATTTTTGCCTGTCCCATAAGGAAAACATATTTTCCAGGTGTATTTATAACTATAATATTGCTGTAGTATTGCTGTTTCTATACAAGTCTTCTCCTCTAAACTTTATTGACAATGTTATAAAAACACTCCATCGGTGATCCATCTTGCTTAGACTGCCATTCTCATCCATTACTAGTAACTTACAGGTATGGTAAGTTAAAACATATTGCTACAGGAAAAGGTCAGCAGTGCTATCTGACATAACATTTTCTTTGTGTTTTCTGAATTTTTTTCTCACCCTATACAAGTTATGTTTCAGTTTGCTGAACGTATTGTACATACACAACATAGATTCAGTCTTACTATCAGTTGCTCAGGTATAATTGACAGCTGAAAAGTACCATAAACAGACAAGTATTTTGTAGTGTAAGTTATGTTTTTAAGATGTGGTATTTAAGTGGAAGCTGTGATATCTCTGGGTCAGACAAGTTCATCCTTTCTTTTTTATTTTTTGATTCTGCTTCATTATTTCTATTCTCCCACTTATAGGTGTTACAGCTTATTATTTCAGCAACTAGTCCATGGCTATTTCTCCATATTTCTGATTGTGAGATGAAATAGCATTCAATCAGTGTATTTTCTCTGTCATGACAGCTATGGTTGAGAAGGCATTCATTGGCTGTTAGTTTCAAATGCTTGTAACTTTGAAGGAGTTACCCTGTGGCTTGACATTTTATTATTAGCTCCTAGGTAAGGTTGCTCAAAATTGTGATGAGTTATAATACCTTTTTACTTAGATTTTCATTAGCTTATACACTTTAAAGCCTTTCCTCTTTTTAAGCTCATACACACTAGCACATAAAAGATAATAGATTTGCTATAATTTTAGCCTCTGATAGACAAGGTATTTTTCCTACATGTAGAAATCCTAGACTTAAAGGAGAGAGGATGGTTGTAATGCACTTTATTGAATGAATAATTATAATTTAATGGGAAAAGAAACGAGGATTCAAATAAAATTGCAGGAAAGAGGAGAGAAGCCACTATTTACCTGTGCAGGAATGTCAAAAAATAGAACAGAAAAAATCATCACCTGCTGCTGGGGTTATACAGCCATTTTAAATATTGCTCTGACTGAGTAGCTGGATGATCAAGTAGGTGTACACAGACTGAATCATTATCATTGGTACAAGGTGTGAGGAAGGGAAGCAGAAGTGTGAAGGCAAGAAAGCAAATGGGAGACTTAGAATCATAGAATCATAGAATCATAGAATCATTAAGGTTGGAAAAGACCTCTAAGATCATCGAGTCCAACCATCAACTCAACACCACCATGCCCACTACACCATGTCCCTAAGCGCCTCATCTACATTTCTTTCGCTGAGTTAAATCACATGACTCCCATTGCTTTGCATTCATGGTCCCTCTCATTAACTTTAATGTGTATATTTTGGAAAAAGTAATATGAGCTAGAAAGTAGTGACAACTCCATTTTAAATTTGGGGAAATGAGTCAAATAAAGGTAAGTAATCTGAGCTTTCTGAATTCTGCCTGAATCTGAGAAACTCCTTCAAAGTCTTTGTCTCATCCCATAAACATTTTATTTCCTGAGCTTTTACCAGAAAAGCTTCCTGAATGCCTGAGTAGCCTCCTTCACCGTGCAAAAGTGCAAGCTCTTGGCAGTGTGAATCAGTGCATTTCCTTGTTTAGTTAAACAGGCTGGTGCAATCAGCATTCAAAGAATGTAAGAGAAAGGGAGAAAAGTGTTTGTAGCCTATAGCCAGATGTTAACCAAGACGCTGTTCAGTGAGGGAGAAGATGAAGTTATGAATTCTCACATGTTTAGGGGGGCTGAGGCTGTGTGTTTTCTGTATTTGAGGAAAGCAGTTTAACAAACTTTTTCCAAGCTTTAAAGAAAGGAATACTCTTTGAAAAAGGCTATCAGTACCTAACTCTGGGACCAGATTTTGGAATATGAATCTCAAATGGAGTTAGAGTACTGACCTTTGTAAAGAGGTAATTCTGGAGACATTTTTTCTTTCTATGCTTTTTCTTATTTTAATGGTACCGTATTCTACAACTGTTGAATATCTCTGAGTTATCTAATTCTTCCCAGATACTACACAGATTTTTTGATACTCTGTTCAGAGCATTGACTAGTCTTTGGACCAAAGCCTTATAGTTGGTTACTAATACATTTGGAACAAAAGTATGTGTTCTGGATATAATTCTGCATCTTCTTTTAGAAAGAAGCTTGTTTCAAGGCAAAATATACAATCCCAATCCAATTCTGTAATGTTCTTTTGAATTTCTAGAAACGGACTTTATCTAGCACTTATGTTACTTGTATGTAAAGAAGTATCATTAGGAACTGGTTCCTGAAAGTCTGACTTCCTTTCTCTTCAGTCTGACCTTGAATTTAAATGCTATTTTTCTCACAATCATATCTACAAGCAATTTAGATTTTTAAGCTGAAGTTTAAGCTAGAAATCAGACCTTTGTTCCAAAGGTATTCTAACAGATGCAGCTGATTCTGCCTTAACTTAGCTAGACTCCAGCTGATCCCTTCTGTCAGTTCTAATGTCTCACTGAAATCCCCTGCAAGATGAAGGAAACAGCCGAGTGACAGCAATATCTGTGACAGTCAGTAGCCAGAAAACAGATGTCAGGTGAAACCTCTTCACTGTATTCTGAGAAACTTCTAGCTGTGAAATGCATCTTCTGACTATGCTCTTCCAATTCATGGTAACAGAACTTGTTCAAGGTTAAAAGGTACATATCTATAAGCCACAGTTTGTTCTTGGCTTTGGCTCTGTACAAGAGGCAAATACCAGCTGCTACAGCCTTATGATGCTGCACATGAAAAGCTAGCATGGCATGATAAGCAACAGTAATTCATATGGCTGCATCCAGAGCAGAACCACCTTCATATCACTGAGAGCTACAGCATCTGTTTCTTAGGTCAATGTTCAATTTCATGTTTCCTTTTTGACAATGAACAAACACTTTCCTATATGTAAGAGAACAATATTTCTTTTTTTTTAGAAACAGCTTTTGTAAAACTCTTCTAAAGATAAAAACTAATGCAACCAAAGAAAGGACTACTTAGGTCCTAGGTCTTATCATCCATCATCAAGTTCAAGTCCATCATCCTAGGCAATACCCCCACAAAGTCTGGTGGTTTAGAATTAGTCTTCGCTGATAAAGACAGAGTATGGAAGAAATTTCAGATTGCACTAGTCAATGTCTATCACAATTGTGGAGGAATCAATGTCTGAGAGTACAAGCAGTATCATAGCGTAGGTAAACAAGAAGCCATGGGAAGATGGGAAGTGAAAGAAGCCGTGGGAAAAAGGGAGATAAGAGGTGGCAGTTCACGGTTCTGAGGGCGTGACAAAGATAAGGAAATTAGCGGAAGAGTGTTGAGATGACCTTTGCTTAGGGGATATACTAGGGAATTCTTTGAAGTGTATACGTGGCATAATGTGACGTATAAAAAGGCGCTTGTGCTGTATAATAAAGTTTTTTCGTCTTCATCTTCGTGCCCTCTCAGACGGAGTCCGTGTCCTTATTCGCCACAACAATCTCGTTGTTGCACAAAGTCTTTCAAGAAACTTTGTATCTCTACCAAATGTTGGTTTCAGGCTTGAGACACTGTTGATTTCTGCCTGGTATAAAATTAAAGGTGTCTGATGGCTGGTATTGCCTAGCAAATCAACCACTTGGCATTCTGTTTTAATACAGCCTTGAATGTCAAATTGTATCCTAGTTTTGTTTGTTAATGTGGAAATTCTTTCTCTGGTCATGTTACATGAACAAAGAATGTTTAATAATCCCTCACTGTACTGATAAATTCTTTCCTCTATGGTGGCATCTGCCAGGTTTGCCATGTATGGACTTCATATTTCAACACTGGACAGACTGGGAATGGTGGCCTGCCTGCCTCCCCACAAGAACTTTGTATCATCAGACATAATATTTGGCAACGTATTCTTTAATGTTTTGAAGCACTGTAAATCTTATCTCCTTTCATTATATGTTCAAATCTCATGTATTACTAACTTTCATTGCATGCATCCTCTATGTTCGGATATTGTATCCAAATCAACCATTCAGTGAAAAAGGGGGAGGACATTTGGAACACTGGAGATGCTGCTTGCTTGTAGGTTTTAATTCTGTTCATTTGCATTTTCTCGATTGTATAAATATAGCTGGATGTTATTCTGCTACGATTATCTACAATCAGGAGCTCCATCACTGATTCTCTTTTATCAAACATATTTTTCTGTGTGATGCACAGAATTGTAACAAAAGTGTAAAATCTACTCTGCATGAAGACTGGAAGGAAATGTCTGGGTGTAGAAGCAACAGAAAGAAGGGAAGCATGGTTAAAATGGCAGGGGGAGACAACGCCTGGAGTGGCAGGTCATCAAGATCACAACATGTTGGCACATAACACTGAAACACTCATGGAAAAACACAGGACTGCCTTCACTTGGTGAAAGTCAAGGACAGACTTCAGACATGGGTTATTCTAAGATATCGGTGGAAAGGGAAAGGACATAGCTGGAGCCCTGACCATCCCCTCTGTCCCTAAGAAGGAAAAAAGAGAAATTCAAATGACTCTGAAAGGTAGGACAGGATGGAAAGATCATGATCACTGTGAGCACCTCAAGGGTACAATAGGTGTATCCAAATGCAGCACTATAGCCAACTTAAGAAGAAACTACAAAATACAAGCTGGATTAGGGTGGTCAACAACTGTGCCATTGCAGGGAATTCCAGCCAGAGCTCTTGGAGATGGATGTATTGGTGCTTGTAAGCCTAAGCAAGTGAGCATGAAGGGAATCAGTTTTCTTTTTAAGATGCAGTTCCCTTCTACAGGGTCATTTTCCTCAATTTGTTGGTGGCAAATGTGAGAGGTTGAGAAATGTGTAGTAGAGTTTGATGAGTGTTTTCAGGGGGTAAAACCAATTTGAATCCTTGCAGCTTCTTAGCTGTTGTTAGGAACAGCAGTGAAGCCTACAAGCTGAGGGCTGCTCCCAGCTGGAAAACACAAATGTATGATACACATAGAGAATGGTAATTTGGATTATCTCTATGTTTACCTTAAACATCATTAAAGACAGACCCCTTGAAATATAGCAAAGGCATTATACTTTGCATTATAGTCTCTTTGCTTCCATTTTAAACTGAAGACTTTTATACATTACTGAGGTACTATTGTAAGAAGAAGATTAATTTAGCTTAGCAACTTCTGACTCTGTTTAGAGGTGAACTTTTTGAAAAGAAAGCAGCTTGACTGTCCTTTTTGAATTGTTATCCCATGAAAAACTGTGTGTGGGAGTTGCTAATCTATTGAGAAAAATCTGTTGCTGATATCCTCAGCACTTCAGTGTCTAGTTATCAGTTTTGCACTTTTCCTACAATTACCATTTTATTCACAATCACTACACTTCATTTTTTTCCTGGCCTCTTGTATTTTATCTGTTGTAAATTTCCTTATTCATTTTTATCTTTCATCTTCAGAACTTCATGCTTTATTTCTCTAATTCTCAGTAATATTTTGCCTTTGTCACACCATGTAGTCATTTATTCTTTACTATAAATAACCTTCCGATTTCATTGTGGCAGGCCTGTGGAGATGCATCCCTTGCAATTACACATTTCTTGTAGAGAGATAGCTGTCCCTTTCAGGCAAAATGTACAAAAGATTCTAATATAAATATAATGTGATACACATTTTAATTTGTCTTTGAGCTCAATAGGGGCCTTTATCCCACACCCTTTATGTAAAAAGCAATGGTACCAAACAGTTTAATCAGTTATAAAAGATGATAGCCTGGCATGCATACTTATCTCAGGCTAGGCAGCTGAATGGTCATAATCAGCAAAAGAGTAGGATGGGCATGGTTAGAGTGTGCTATTTGGTATTTTACCTGATATACTGTCGTGGTTTAACCTGGCAGGCAGCCAAACCCCACGCAGCCGCTGACTCCCCGCCCCCCTCCAGTGGGGCAGGGAGAGAATCAGAAGGGTGAGAGTGAGAAAAAACTCGTGGGTTGAGATAAAGACAGTTTAATAGAACAGAAAAGAGAAAATAATAATAATAATAATGATAGAATATACAAAATGAGTGATGCACAATGCAATTGCTCACCACCCGCGCTGACCGATAACCAAGTAACGATCGCTACTTCCTGGAACACGCCTACCATTCATATACTGAGCATGACGTCACATGGTATGGAATACCCCCATTGGCCAGCTGGGCTGGCTGTCCTGGCTGTGCTCCCTCCCAGTCTAGCAGAGGGTAGTTGTCCTTGACAAGGTACTTAGCAACAACTGAAAACATCAGTGTGTTATCAACATTCTTCTCATACTAAATCAAAACACAGCACTAGGAAGAAATTTAACCCTATCCCAGCTGAAACCAGGACATATACTTTCCAAGGATATTGATCCTAATCTCTCAGGGCCTGTAGTTTCCTTCACTTCAGTGAAATTGTGCCTTTTGCCTCAAGCTCACTCCAGATTAGGGGTCAGGGAGCACAAGCACCTCTTCAAACCATGCTAGGAAGACAGCTATATAACTGCCAGACCTGGAGTACAACTCTGAGCGCAAATAACTGAATTCATGCAGAGGGGAAGTAGAAACTTTGCTGAAGGTGGTGGAACTGCTCAGCAATGTTGTGCCACACCACAGGATACTGGAGCAACTATCCTTGCACAGAAAAGGCCTGAACCCAGAGCAGGTCCAGAGGAGAGGGAGGATGCAGCTTCCCAGATCTGGGGCTGTAGGGAGTACCCAGGGCCCCTCTCCATGGCTGGAGGAGGCAGCGAGGGTGTGCCTGCCCACAGAAGGTGTGTGCTGTCTGAGGGGCTGTTACCAGGTGAAGTGGCTGTGGGTGGAGGTGAACAGACTGTGAAGCATGAGGGAAGGTGAAAGGTTGACAGGATCTTCACTGAGGCCCTGCATAGACAAGACTGAAACCCCAGCTGCACAGATGGAAATGGTAGCCAACGATTCTGCTCAATTGAGTGGCAAGTTGTAAGGCTGGTGCTTGTGACTTGTGGCATCTCCTCCCTTGCAGATTTGAAACTGCAGAGCATGTACAGTGTCCTGGTAGCAGGCAAGGGGCAGAAAGTCATGTCTGGGGACATATTAGAGCCAACTATGAGCTTGAACCATGGGTCTGCACCAAAAGCAAGCAGCAGGAGGTAGCAGTGTGGAAACTCCTTGCAAGGGACAGAAAGCCATGTCTACTGATCTGACTTCCCCAAAGGGGGTTTGTTGCTTGCCAGGGACTCAGATGTGCAATGTTGCAGAGAGATTGAGGCTTGTCCAGTACTTGCTATTCCAGTCCACATGGACACCAAGGATTCTGTTAGAAGGAGTTCTTGGGTGTATCAAGAGTGCCTATGCTGCTCTGGGAGCAAGAGTCAGGGACATTAGAAACCCTGGTGGTGCCTCATGATTCTGTCAGTTTGGGAAGGAACAGATGGATCCTGTGAGTCACCATCTGTTTTTACAGTTGATGTTGTCAACAGGGCTCTGCATCTTTCGGGATCCAGGACTGCTGGGGAGAGACAGGATCCACCTGTCAAAGCAGCGCAAGAGTGTCTTTGAACATCCTGGTGAGGAGAGCTTTAAACAAGGACTGATGGCAGAGGGCAGAATACAACAAGCAATTAAGCGTGGTAGCAATGAATAGAATGGCAAGCAGAGTAATAGGAACCAGACACACCTAAGGAAAGAAAGGGTGATAAGACACTAGCCTTAAGTGTGTGTACAAAAATGGATGCAGCCTGAGAAACAAGCAGGAGGAGCAAAAGCTCCATGTGCAGTCACAGAACTACAATGTTGTTGGAATAACTGAGATGGTGAGAACAGCTTGCACAAATGGAGTACTTCAGTAGACAGAAACAAGCTCTTCAGGAAAAGCAAGGAAGATGAGAAGGAAGGTTGCCCTCTATGGTAAAGAGCAACTTGGATGTATGGACTCTTCTGTGGGATGCACAGTGGACTCATTAACAGCTTGTGGTTCAGGAACCAAGGAGAGGCCAGTGAGGGTGATAACATGACGGGACTGTGTTTCAGACCACCAGATCAGAGTGAAGAAGTGGGCAAAGACTTCTTTAAATGACTTGAGAAAGTCTTGGGATCACAGTTTGATGCTCTTGGAGGGCTTGAACCTCCCTGACATCTGCTAGAAGGGCAACGCAGTGGAAACTTCTGGAGGGTGCTGGGGATAACTTCTTCATACAGGTAATGAATGGGCCAAACAGAGGTAATGCACAGCTGGGTCTGCTATTCACTGGCAAGGGAAAAGCTGATTGGATGGTTGGACGGATTACAGCTTTTTCTGTAGTGACCATGAAACTGAAGTGACTGTGAAGCTGAAGGTACTTGAGAGAGTAGCAGAATATATATCCTGGACATTAGACAAGCAGACTACAGCTTGTTCAAGGAATGGATAGAGCTGCATTGGAGGCAGCTCTGAAGGGTAAAGAAGATAAGGGAAGCTGGCAGATCTTCATGGACAGCTTCCTTCATGCATAAAAATGGTCCATTTTGACAGTCAAAAAGGTAAGCAGATGTATCAGAAGACTAGCCTGGCTAAGCACGCCAGGCTCATGGAGAGTGTCTTGTGCAAAAAGACTATATATGCAGGAAGTAGAAATAGGGACAGGCTATAAAGGAGGAATTTAGAAACCTTGTCAATAAAGCCAAAGCTCCTGAAGAGCTGACACTTGCAAGTGAATTCAAGGGCAACAAGTTAACCTTACCTCCTACGTTAAACTAAAAGGCTGAACAAGAAAAATGTGTGCTCATTGCTCAATGGGAAGGGTTATTTAGCAAGCAACAAAAGGCAGATAATGCTGAGGTATACAATGCTTTCTTTGCTTCGGGGTTCAACAGCAAGGGTAGGTCATGACTAACCAACCTGATTGCCTTCTACAACAAAACAACTGGATTTGTGGATGAAGGATAACATCATAGAATCATCACACAATCATCATAGAACAGCCCAGGTTGGAAGGGACCTTGAAAGATCATCTGGGCCAAGCTTTTGCCGGAAAGAGAGTCTAGATGAGTTTATCTAGAGTATGTATCAGATTATCTAACTTCAGAAAGGCTTTTGACACTAATTCCTACTCTGAATGGGCAGACAACTAGCTGGCAAAGAACTGGCTCCACGGTTGGGCTCAGAGGGCTGTGGTTAATGGGTCATAATCTACCTGGAAACCTGTGACAAGTGGAGGAGGTTTGTGAGAAGTGGAGTGCTGCAGGGATATAAATTGGAACCTGACTTGTTTAACCTCTTTATCAATGATCTGGAGGAGGTAATGGAGGGTACTCTCACCAAATTTGTAGATGATAGTACTTTAATGGGGTGAGTCAACATGCAGGAAATCAGAGCTGCTATCCAGAGGGACCTAGGCAGGCCTGAGGAACAGGCAGACATAAGCCTCATGAAATGCAACAATGACAAATATCAAGGGCTGCCCATGCAGGGAGCACCAGTGCAAGGACACAGGCTGGGGCCTGGCTGATTAAGGGCACCTCTGTGGGAAAAGATTTGGGTGCCTTGGCAGACACAAGCTGAGCATAAGCGAGCAGTGTGCCCTAGCTGCAGAGGTGACCAGCAGCACTCTGGAAGGTATTCACGTGGGTACAGCCAGGACATTGAAAGGAGGGACTATCCCCCTCTGCTCAGCACTCATGAGATCCTGTCTGGATACACTGCTCAGTTTTGGGGCCTTCTAGTATAGGAAAGACACTGACCAACTGCAGCAAGACCAGTGGAGGGCCAAACTGGTAAGGACTGGAGGACTTGCCCTGTGAGGAGAAGCTGAGAGAACGGGGTTTGTTCAGCCTGGAAAGAGAGTGCCTCAGGGTGACCTAACACAGCCTGCCCCTACCTGAGAAGAAGTAAGCAAGAAGATGAAACCAGGCTCTTTCAGCTGTGCATGGTGGGAAGATGAGCCAACGAACATAAGTTGAAACATGAGTTTCATGCAGCATATAAGGAAACTTTCTCACCCTGAGGACAGCCAAGTAGCAGAAGAGACTGCCCAGAAGCCATGCAGTCTTCTTCCTTCAAGGTTTTCAAAAGCCAACTGGATAAAGCCCTGAGCAACCTGGTCTGACCTCTTGTTTTGAGCAGGAAACTGGACTACGGATCTCCTGAGGTCCATTTCAACCTGAATTATTCTGTGATTCAAATTACTCTACCCAGTGAACTAGAGCTGCTGGATGGCATTTACTGTGATCTGTGTTTTGCTAGCAGACATCACCAGCAGAGCAGTGATCACCATTTTGCTGTTCCTAAGATTGTTTTGCATTAGAGATGTGATGAAACCCCCTTATTTGGATGTTCAAAAGAAATACCAAAAAGCTATTCTTTGACAAATATGTGTATGAATAATTAATGAATAATTAATATTCTCAGGATGTTAAGTTATGCTACAGCAGGGAGATTTGGCAGGCAGCTAACAAGGTAGAACGGCTAATGCTGCTGACTTGGTAGCCAGAACAATGATCTGTGATAAATGCAGGCACTAACAATACATTTGCCTGGCAACTAATGAAATACTTTCAAATACTTCATTAATATGGGAAGAACTGTTAATTGTTCTTTTTCACCTTTAGGTTTCAACTCAGATTTCATTGCAAGTCTTGCTGTATTTAAGGATTTCCTTAGTCTTCCCTTTTGGAAACAACTATGTAATGAGCAAACAAAACCCTCTTTCTATATCTGTTTTCATTCTAACAAAAGTACATACTGTGACTCACGGATAAAGTACACTGGAATTTACAATGCTCACTGGTTACAAAGCTAAACAAAACAAAGGAAGAAAATGTGTCTTTACACTGTGCCTTGCAAACTTGTGTTTTTGAAAACTTATTGTGGTGGATATTCACAACTGGAACACTGTTTTTCTTTGAAAAGACATGGAGGAGAGCAAGGAAAATCAGTATTGCATTCTATTCTAGAAAATTATCAGAGGTGGAGTCTTAACGCTTCTTTAGACCATGGGTATGTTGCTTGCTATCATCCTCGACAGCTTCAAAGATTTCAATTATAAACCGTAATTTATTTGCTTCCTTTCTGAGCCACCGGCATTTACATTAGCAAGCTTCTCTCTGAACTCATGAATTCTTTTTAAAAGTCAGAGTTGAGAATCACCAGGACTTGAAAAAAAGCACAGAATACCATGAGGTTCACATAGAACTGATATTGGCAGCACTGATTTTCATTTTGTAGGCATGTTTACATTTCAATACCGATCTAAGGAGCTGAATAAGTGCACAAAATTCTTTATGAAATATTATTGATTGAAAGACTTAAACTTGTATTAAAAAATGCAGCTCTGTTCAAATTAAAGGATGTATTGATGTCTTAAGCTTCAAAATAGGAATCTGAAGCTTGTGGATTGTCTACAGGTTGTAATGAAAACTTAAGCAGGTCTTAAGGTTTTTACATTTCTATTTATACTTTCATACAATTTACTCTTAAAATCGAGAACGTTTTGCTCCACCAGGTTGAATGAAGATTCATGCATAAGTACAGTGTAGTTAACTAATCCTAAGATTGTCAATTGTCTAGTCATTTGATTTATCTTTCTATTTCGGATTTTTAATTTGGCAGATTTTTTTTGAGACAGATTTTCTCTACTGACACTTTCTTTACTGACATCTTCTAGCAAATACCCTTATTCATTTATGAAATGCCTGCTGCATTATTTGGTTATATTGCTATTCTCTTATCTAATGTAAAAGAGACTGCATTCTTTTCAGATGTGGAATTAACAATGGCTTGTTTACTTACACACATTTTGTGCAGAATTAAGTACTCTTAAAGGCAATATTCCAGCTGTCCTGGAATTAGTTCAGTTACTGCAATGCTTTTAGCATTTCTTTTTGGAAATCTAAATTTTTCCATTTTAAAAGAATTTTCATTTTTTAAATAATTATTTAAAATATAGATACATGTATAAACGATATATACATTAGTGCACTTGAGTTTCACCTTGCAGTAAACTGGCAGTCAATGCACAGGCTGTTCCACAGATAGCCTACACGTTTTCAAGATTGCCAGATATACGAATTGGCAAAATGTTCAGCACTAGCTTTAACATTTAAGAAAAGCATTGCATGACTAATGAGAATAGGGGAACAGTGCTAAAAGTAGAGATTAGCACCGAGGGAGACAGAAGAGAGCCGTTTCCTGGCAACAGGACCGGAATCAGTGGCATGTTAGCTGGAATTTCTGCAGATGAAATTTCCTAGGTACACTTTCAGCTGTCTGTTGAAGGTAAAATGGGATTTGTTTATATTTTGTAGCTAAGTTACAAAATTGACAAATTCAGCATGTTTTACAACTTTAATTGTTTCTCAGTTGGAAATCAGTCCTACAAAACCATGGGCTTTCTATCATTCATCAAAGGAGGAATAATAGTTTGGACACAACCCACTCAAAGAACTGATTTTACTGAAATGTGGCTGAACGGTTTTAGAGAAAAAAGTGCTATTTATTGTCTTTCTACTCCTTCTGGTATATGAACAGATTTCAAATGGTGGAGATTCTATATTTAGCATAAAGGAGGATTGGTTTTGTGCTCTTTGTTCTTTTCTCCAGAAAAACGTTTTTGAGTGGTGAACTAATAGGATTAAAATATTACACCTTTTGAGTGCCAGTCCAGCACTGGGAAGTTTGCTGAACACATCTAGCCTCCCAAAGACTACAGGGAAGGCTACAAAACCGGGATTAAATACTGCAATTTCATGCCAGAAAAAAACTCAGAAAAAAATAAATCATGAGAGATCTGATGAATATGTAAGATTTTTTCCAAAATCCTCAGAATTCAGAAAAGAATATAGTGAATTTTAATTTGAGTTTTAAAATCTGAGTGGGTAAGAACAGGGGTTTTTTTTAGAAAGAAGTTAAGATATTTATCAACTCATCTGTTTTTGTATAATCTGAGACATTTGAGCATGGTGGGATCAAGGAAAATAAAACTTTTCTGACATTTTAAAACCAGAAATGGGACAGGAGGGAACCCTCCCAAAATTACTGTTAAATAAACCCCAACCTCTTCTGGCTTCCTTTTTGTATAGTACAGCATAAAGAAGCCTCTTGAGATATCACTTCTTTAGAGAAGTATCAAGAAATGAGCAAAGAAGAATCAAAATTAGTTGGTGTTGCCATTACAGCTCTGAAAACTGATTCAATTCACGCTACTTGCAAGAAAATGTGTACAAAATTAGTATGTAACCAGTCGCAATTTGAATCAATTTAATCAATCTCTCAAGATAACAATTCTGCTTAAAAATCAGTTTCACCTGCTAAGGTCATTAATGAGGTGAATCTCATCACTATTCATTAGATATGATTCACCATATTCCATAAGAACTCTTACAACATTAAGTGGGTGATTATACTCTAGTGGAAGATATTACCTGTGGAAGAATCATTATGATTCATTTGCCTTTCTATCTCTTTATTATGCCTTCTGTCCACTAATGTATCTGTGAGGCTACCCTCCTTGTTAATTCCTTTCCTATTGTAGAGTACCTACAGTATGCTGAAAGGAACACTATTCCAAATGAGTGAAAAGACAATTAAAGCTTTCTCTCTTCATTAGCCAAGACTGAAAAAAAAACCAAAACCAATCAAACACAACCCCCCTCCCAATACCCCCAAAACTCAAGCAGCCTTTGTTCAATTACCACAAGCCTAATCATATATCCAATGTCAATGGACATATCTAATGTCAATGATGCACTGATGACTTTAACTGTTCTGAAAATACT
The DNA here is from genome assembly GCF_964195595.1 of Calonectris borealis. Taxonomy (NCBI): domain Eukaryota; kingdom Metazoa; phylum Chordata; class Aves; order Procellariiformes; family Procellariidae; genus Calonectris; species Calonectris borealis. Next base: position 88,825,837 of record NC_134313.1, read on the forward strand.
ATCATGAAACAGATATTTAGGCATAATGAGGCTTTCTGAGTTATCTTTTGAGTCTGTAATACTTTATTAACGCTCATGACAGACCAGTTGTAAAGCCATACAGAGGTAATAATTCTGTGCTCTAAAAACATCACCTACTCTTAGACATAAAATAGGTAGTAGAGCTGAAGGACTATCCCATGTGTTAAGTATTTCCAAGTATTTATATAGAAAGTCAATGCTGCAATAAATCGCATTTTTAAAGCACTCCAGCTTTTCATTTTTGCATTTGGACTGTCTCCAAAAGAAACAAGGTCCAGATACTGATAACAATATACACATACCAGTTCTTTGTATACAGCAGCAACATTGTCTACTGCTGCATTTTTATTGTGATGCTTCAAAGAAAATAGCTCTAAAGAAATATATTCTTAATTTGTGGAACAAAAATATTCACAAAGCATCAAGTTGTCATGGTTGCTGGATGAAATGATGGCAGAGAGAAGGAAAGATGGTTTAGTTCATTCACCTTTGAACTTGGAAGCAGAAAATTTCTTAGATTGTATGGGCACCAATGTTAGTGGAGAAATTATTCTGGAAATTAATTGTGGTACTTGACTCCTAGCATGCTTTTCTATCACAGATATTATCTTACATAGTATTTAGAACGAACGTGCTGAAAAAACAAGTCAAGCAGAAATTCAATTTGCATTTTGACGTTGACGTCATTAATGTTATTAATAATACTTAAGTTTCAAATTTCAGAGCTTCATGTGTGAACAAATATATCTTAGAGTGCTGAAACTTATTTGGAGTTTTAAAGTTTGATTTGCTATTCTTTTGATCTTAGTTAGATTTAAATATATCTGCAAAATTAAAATATACCAACGTAAAATGCTGTTACTGATAAATCATAAGAGTGATTGAAGGGCTTCATCCCTCTCTTTTTAAAAGCCCACATGAAATGAAACATTTGTTTCAGTTCAGTGAGAGTAGAATTCTGTATCATGGTATCATTAGTAACTGTCACAGTAATAACTGAATGCATACTAAAAACCGAAACAGTTGTTCCATTTCTGAAATCAGAAATGCAATTTGAGATTTTTATTTATTGCACATACTAAAATTCTTCAATGAGTAAATATAACATGTCACTGGAACTGTCAATATATTTAGGAAACAGTCTTGTGAAAAATTATAGTAAAACATTCTGGCCAATTAAACAGAAGTTCATTTTCAGGTGTTTCAGCTGTTTGCTGAAGTGGCCAAAATCATCATCTGAATGCTGCACCACTGCAGAATATTCTTGAAAAAAACTATGGTGAATTATGTCTCCTTATTGAAATTTTATCTGCTTGTGTATTTACTTACATTTGCTTATGCAGCAAATCCATTTAGAAACTCAGTATGATTATTGGACTAGTATAGAGGGATTTTAAAAGGCTGTTACTGTTTTGACTTGTACTTGTTGTAACACTTCATAATGTTTTCTTTAGCCCCACTCTTTAAGATCTCAGAAGATCTCTAATGGGGGTTCCATCACATGTTGGGGTGAGTGCTGCTTGGTGAAAGCAGATGCAAAGCAACAAAACTTGATTCTGAGCACCATAATTATAACTGCTTATTGACTGAATCTTCAGACTTTGAGATTATGCTGTAGCCTACATTTCACAGAGGGGTTTGGGGTTTTGTTTTGGGTTTGGTTTGGTTGTGGGTTTTTTTGTTTGTTTATATTAAGAGGTTTATATTAAACCTCTTGATTAAGCTTCTGGTGGTCTACACAAAAAGAATCAAATTTTGAAATTTCTTTTGAAGGCAAAGCAGTCAACACTTGAGTTGCACAAAATAACTAATTAGGTTCCACTAAGTTTGGGGAGCCTCCTTCATTTTCTAGTCAATGAAGAGCTAATAGATTTCAGGCAATACAGGTCTTTTTGGCAACATGTTTAAAAAATCATATTGTTATTTTAATTATATTAAATTATTATTTTTGTCAAAAAAATCCAAGCAAACAGTAAAAGTACTCCTTAATTTGAAATCAGAATAGTGAATAAACATAGAAATCAGCTGTGATAGGAATGTCTTTTTTTTTGTTTTTTTTTTACAATAGCCATTTTCTCTGCACAGATAAGGAGGAAGGAATAGAAAGAGCAGGAACCCTAGCAGTTTCCTCCTTAATTTGTTGAACATATTTAAGTAGTAGCTTACATTAGTGTAAATGGACAAATCATAATTGTTTAATTTTTTAGTAAATTGAGAAAGTTAATCCGGTCCTGTTAACAGAAAACTGTTGGACATGAAAAATCAAAAGATCAAAGTACCATGACACAATTCTTCCACCTAAAATAAACATAAACATGAAGATGTCCAAATTAGCAGCCCTGTGTGAATCCTTTCTTCTGCTCTGATGTCGCAAGGAAAGAGAAACCACGTGGTCCTGTAACACAGCACTGCCATTGTTAGTAACAGCCTGTAAGCTCTGCCCTGAATCTGCAAGACTTCAGGACTGAGGCTTATCCATGCTGTTCCGTCTGAACTTTGTCTGACCTGCCTGTAGCTTTGTTTTACTTGATTTAGCTGTGATAGAAATTTCTTTAATTTACCAAATGTCTATGTCAAATGTACTTTACTTTTTTTTATCTTACATGCTACAACCACAGTTTTATATAGAATACCTGCTTGTTACTACTATCTATCCAGCATAAGAATTTTACAACTCTAATGCAATAATGTAGTGTAGAGAAATGCAGGTCTGGTATGATTGTAGAGGCCCTGAGAAGTGGAGACACAGGATGCAATGCAGAGGAGTAAACAAGAAATGGGATGAGAAAAAAGGGGACACAGGCTTGGCATTGGAGATCCCACAACTACCAACAACTCTCCAGTGGTCAGTTAAAGAAATGCAGAGACAGGGCTGGGCACACCTGGTTTTAGGGGTAACAAAGAGGACATAGAAATAGCATCTGACATGTCAAATCCACCATATATAGTAAATTTGTAACATGGTGCTGCAAAACAATGAAGAAAGAGAACTGTATAAAAGCATGTTAAGAAAATGCCTTTCAGCAGTCTGCAACCACTAGTCTCAAGACCCAGAGGAGCAGAGGAAGGGTAAGCAGAACAGCAGAAAACAAGGATAGGAATGGAAAGTGTGTATTACAATTTTAACTGTATTGTTATTGATATTGAGATTATTTCTGTATAGAAGTATTATAACTGTCTTATTCTTCTTTACTGCTGTAATAAATAGATTTGTACCAATGATTTTTGAAACATTTTAAAATATATTAAGGATAAATAGATATAGGTATGCTTTCTCTTTGCCCGTAAACAGAATCTTGAGCAAAACAAAAGGGAATCATTCTCTTAGTGAATTTTGTCCTTTTCAGACCTCCTCTCTGTTAGCAGTCCCTTTACAGAGGTTTGCAGTTGTTGCGTTGGTGGGTCATGAGGAAGTAATTGCTCTGCTGAGGAATATTTTCCAATAATTTACATAGGCCTGTAGCACATACTTAAGGAGTTATAGACAGCACTGCTTTACTGAATGTGGGCTAATCCAAAGTATATATTTCATAATGTTTTCCAGATTAGTGTTCGATTTTTCTGTGAGTACCCATATTCAGCTATTCTGTACAATGCTTGCATAGTGTCTATATGAAGTGTGCTATACCTAATCTATAATCAACTAATCTATAACAAACAGAAATTGTTCTCATGTTTAAACTGTGGGGTACATGCAAAAGCAACTGGGGAATCTTGATGGAAGTGTTTGTTTCAAGAGGCATTTGAAGTGGGAATACTGGCTGCCAAAGTAGTTGTAGAAGTCAACCAATGCAGAAAAGTCCCTCTACTCAGTCTCTGCAAATGCAAGAGCTCTGCTTTGCTCTGTTTAGACCATTTCATATCAATCTGCATGTCTAACTGCAAGTGGTCAACTGAATCTGTCAAAAGCGTCCTAGTCTTCTCTTCATCCCTCATTACACAAAAATCTGCATAAAGCCTCTTACTAACTTCTCAGCCGCTCCAGTGGAAATAAAAGTGTTCTGATCACCACTTTATGGTCCACGTCCAACATCAAACAAAAGAATTAACTGTCATTTGGACTCCCCATTGATTTGGTAGATACATCCAGTACTTGTGCATGTTTTATAATCACTGGTTTCATATTGAAGATCTGGTTTTTTCAGTCAAAACAGCAAAGTAGTATAAATAGAAATATGTCACGGACAGCTGAAACACTAACTTTTTTTTTTTTTCTTTCTAACAATTTTTTCTTGTCTATGTATACGTAATATGTATATATGTCTCACAAAATACATACATCACCAGTTACTTCCACAAGGACAGAGCAACTAAGTCAGTAGTCCAGAATTTGTATTTGTGTATACTATTTTAGTCTATTATATGCAATCATTCCTTTATTAACTGAAGTTCTCTCAATAAGCATTTATCTTTAAGAAATTTTATTTCTGCTTGTCCTTCAATTCAACATATGGCATGTCATTGTTCCTTAAACAAGGCTTGCTCAGGGTTGCTTAGCAAAGGGATCTTTGCTGTCACTATCTTATTATAAGTAATTGTGTCTGTCTTTGCATGTCGATGTTGAAAGATGTAATTCCTCCTATTTTAAAATCGTTCCCACTCTTTCTAATTGACAAGTGCCCTTATCCAAAAAAACCCTATTTTTTTTTCATATTTAAAGGTACCATGTGTAACTGTAAAGGTATACTGTAGGACTGGCAGATTTCTAGGGATTCAGCATGAATGAATTAATCAACAAACAACACCTTCTACTAAACTGCTCGCATTTTTTAACTGTCGAATATAATTTGATGTTTTAAAAATTCCATCAACCTGCCAGCCCATGTATTGATTGCATGTTCTGCTCTTTGCACATGCCAGTTGCTATCTTCATTATGAATGATAATCAGATCAGATGAATGATTCAGTTGTTTGTTTTACCTCAATGGATAACTGCAACTTCTACATAGTGTGAGAAATTGGGGCTGACTCTTTGGACATATTAGAAAAAAAGAATGGAAGGTGATTCCAGGGTCAGGAGGACTGTATAGGCATACATATTATACAGCCTGATTTATTTTTAATCTTAGATTTTATTAGCTATAGTTTTTGTCTGACTCTTCAAAGCTATTTTTTTTTTCCTCATTTTACATGAGTTACATGTGAAATTAATCTCTTCCACATACACCCAGGTAATATAAGCCCTTGTTTAAAAAAACGTGGATTTGGTCTTCATTGTAGTGTTGTGACCCTCTCTACATGCATTTACATATTTCTTTGCAGGATTGACGTTGTACTCACTTAAGGCATTTGATCTTGAAAAGACATCTCGAAATACACTGTGGTCTCACGATATTGGGCATTGCTTGGCGATATTTCTGATATCCTCTGGGTGCATTTTTGATCCTTTTTTTTCCTCTTGCTTTGACTTTGTTCACCTATCACCCTAGTGACTGTCAGATAAACTGGAAGAAATAACATAACTGTGCATATGCAGTCCTAATTTTGAAGCTTTTCTTCAGGATTTACAGGATTTATCAGTTTTAGACCATTGCTTAGGGGGCAAGAGTATTTTTGTTGTCCTGTGATGTAAATAACTGACCTCTGATTAAAAAAAAAAAAAAAAGTCCCCTTTACTTATTTTGATAGTCTTTTTTCAGCCGTCACTATTTGTTATGGACTTTTACATAAAGTAATTGGAGAATGCATGTATATGAATCAAGAACAGTGTGATGGTGTGTTTTGCAGCAACACCTAAGAAAGCTAAAAATGAACAAAAGACCACCCCCAAAAAAAAAGCTCCAAAACATAGCGTTTAAGTGATCCTTTCCTATGTGCCTTGCCTTTTCCAACATCGTTCACAAAGGTATTGAAGAACAAACATGTAGGAACAGAAGAAACAAAGGCCTTGCCAAAAAACATCTGATTGTGTCTAATTCAGATTTCTCTAACATAGACTTTCTTGCAATAGCTTTATTGCTGTACCTGACAGTACCAGCATGGTGTCATTGTTGTACCTGGCCATTTTTGATAGCAGATAACTATGATAAAAAAAAAAAAAAAATTATGCTTTATCAAACTAGGAAAATGAATATAATAGACTATTTTCCACCTAACTGGATTTTTGGCACCAAAAAATTATTTTTCAAGTCAAAGTGAAACAAAATTTTTAGTCTTCATGCGGACGATTGGTGAAAGCAGAATAAAAATTTAGTTTCTAATCTAATTCCATACTAAACTGCTTCCTTTGCTTTTCCAGTTCTAACTGTAGGAAAAGAGAATAATCCACATGATGGTAGTGGTGCTGGTGTGTATTATATTTGAAAACTGAAGCGCATTAAAACATGAAGTTTTTTGAAATGAAAGACACAAATTGGTTTTCCTGGTTTTAGGATCAGACTAAAATATCTTTTGGATGTATGCTTTAAAATGACCAAAAACCTCAGGTCGAGCTCTCAGTCAGAAACTTGATATTAACACACATTTTCTGACTGTTGTTAATAAATTATTCCTTCTCAGAACTACTGAGTGCTGTTACAGAAGAAAATAAATTTTATTAAAGACAAATAACAGAGCATACATAGGAATGTCATCAAGATGAGTTCAGATAAATGAGTATCTACACCATTATTCTGATGTTTAACAGTCCTCTTATTTTCCAGGATATCCTGATCCATGGTGACTGAAATAGGAAAACAAATATGTGGATGTAAATCTGTGTTCAGTGAAGTCTCCCAGGCTTCTAAACAAAGAGATGCCTCCCAGTAGCTTTCAGCTGTTACATAGCTTTGCCATTACAATACATCTCAGTGGTCAGTTTCAGGGTCATATGAAATGTCTGTGTTTTCTGGCTTCTAATGGAATAATTGTACTTTTCACTTCTATAATGTTTTTTCTTGGTGTCAGCACTAACTCAACATAGTCACTTTAGTTCCAGTGACGGTGAGAAGTAGTTAAATTCTGGCACAAGTTTATTCAGTTTTATCCTTCTATTGGAGACAGTTCAGTGAGAAGTAGGACTCAAACAGAAGTTCTTCTGCCAAAGATTTTCTCCTTTTCCATCATGCAAGTATCTCTTCCTGATCTCCATTAATTTTTGGTATGACTAAGGTTCAAGTAATACTTCTTTTTTTTTTTTTTTTTAATTATTTTTACACATACAGATCAAGAGATTCAGATGTGTGCTGCACAAAAAAGCTTCAGCTCACTCTGCCTTTTCCTTATGCTCACTGAAGGAGAGATTGTCTCTGGTGCCATCTCCATGACTTTAGGAAAGCTGATGTGGACACTGCCTCCCACATTTTCCATATACAACTTCACCTCTGCTGGAGTCCTGTCAGCAAATGTACCTTAAAGCAGCATTTGGGCTGCTTTGTTTTGTAATGAAAGGATAATCAGGGCTTGAGCACATAGTCTATGTTCACCTTTGCTCTGGCTTGTGAATCCTGGAACTATTTGGTCCTGTGGGTGAACATTGAGATTATTGTCACTGCACTGAGTATATATTCATGTTACTACATGAACCTTTGCTGTTTTGAAAAATCAAAAGTTCTTTCTTTCCTTTTCTTTAAGTAAAAAGATTAGTGTAATTACTCCTGTGTTGGCTGTATGCTCATTTTCCTCTCCTCAAAGAAAATAAGGTATTTCAGGTCTAACAGTTTTAAGTTTGATAATGCGAAAATATATTTTTTTAAAAAATTACATAAGCTGACATATAACTGAGGAGAAAAAAACATTACATAAACTGTAGGAAAAGGTTAGCTATATTTTACAGCCCAAAGGTTTAATCAATTGATTTTTAACCCTTAGAGAGAATAAAGTATAGATCTCAGTTAGAAGTATCATATGCCATGCACACAGTTTATATTTATAAATCGGAAGTGTATACATTGATTTCATTGGCTCCTGATTTACAGTCATATAAAGAAGATCATAATCCAGATGTATGTTATTTTCTAATTCTGTTACAAGGGAAAGAAGAGCTGGGAGAGGCTTGCTTGAGAGCTTAGCTTGCACTAAATTGATTTATAGTATGGTTACATTAACATGACTATGCAGACATTGGCATCATTTTTTTATTGACATAACTTACTTTCTTTAAATTGCCTAAAGGAGCAGCTCTGTGAGTTTTATTTACAAGCACTGTAAGAGAAACTTTTTTTTTTTTTGAAGCCTTACCTTTAGATGTGTGCTTACTGACATTCATCCTTTCTATCTATTTTGTCTGTGTATCTTCTGTGGTAGATGGTACATCAGATAATCTGTGACCCATACTAACTTTTTGTCTTTCTTTCGCTGGGATTACTCTGAGTTGGTAAATTCAAAATGGTTTCGCTAACAAGGATAATAAATTTTATGAATTATCTGGATTATCTATTTTTTCCTTTGCACACTTAAGGTATGTAACACACATTTCTAGATCAGCTTTAATTTGACTTATTTGCTGAACCGATTATAAAATCATTTTCTGAAACTCCAAAATTATTTTCATATAAGACTCAGGAACACATTTTATTGTATGTATTTCTGATATTCATTTATTATGCAGTTATAATTTCACTGGGAGAAAAACTATAAATCTATAGATCAAGCAGAGTAAGCTGGTTTAGTTATGAGGAGGTGACAACTTCTAATCTTTCTGCACACTAATTTAAGTTTTGTATTATCTTATAGAATGTTACACCATGTCTTCTGAACTAGGCATGGATTCTATGAAATGATTAAAAATAAAAATATATGGATTACAATTATATTGTGGAGTGATAGTTTCATTGGTATCAATTGAGGACTCTTGAAAGTTGCTTCCCCTAAAATCTCTGCTTAGAAATGCTAGTATTTGCTTTTTTGTGCCCTTGTTAATTCTCTTCAGGTTTTTCAGTGTCTGACGTTCTGAATAAACTTAGCCATGTTGCCTTTGTCTGTGGTGAGAAAAAGTGTTTGCAACCCAAGAAAATGTATTTATATGTTTGAACCCAATTTAACTTAAGCCATTCTAATGTTGAATATACTGTTGTAGATCCTTTTAATATAGTCACATTCTGCTGTAAGTAATATGATCTCAAAGACAGCCAAAACTTCAAATCTGCTTTAGAGAATACATTCTTACTAATAGGGTTTCATAATGGTGGATTCTGAAGGTCTGGTCTCACTTCTGTTGAAGTCAGGATTGGTCAAGCAATGGCTAGAACTGTCTTATAATCAAAAAGGGAGGAGATTTGGGTGCTAATGTAGTTACCTGTACTGAATTTCTTATGAAATTGTTGCAATCTCATTTCAGGTATGTGACACAACTCCCAATAGCTTTGAGAATAAGGAAGACCTGGCAAATGACTGAGAGCATAAGTTTTTAATGTCAGTTCTATGCCAGTTCCTGGCAGACTTCTTGATCAGCTTTTTTCATCTTGTGTCATTATGCAGTGCTGCAGGAGGCTGTCATTGACTGTTTCCTATTGTTGCTTGAAATCTGTTTCTCACATCTATCATCAGTGCCTGAAATGAGGTACGGACAATAAAAACAGAAAAGACATTTTAGCAGGGCCTGTTGCGACAGGACAAGGGGGAATGGTTTTAAACTAAAAGAGGGTAGATTTAGACTGGATATAAGGAAGGAGTTTTTTACAACGAGGGTGGTGAAACACTGGAACAGGTTGCCCAGAGAGGTGGCAGATGCCCCATCTCTGAAACATTCAGGTCAGGTTGGACGGGGCTTTGAGCAACCTGATCTAGTTGAAGATGTCCCTGCCCACGGCAGGGGGGTTGAACTAGATGATCTTCAATGGTCCCTTCCAATGCAAACTTTTCTATGATTCTATTCGATGATTCTATGATATCTATCAATTTCTGTAACCTTGTACTGCTACTTAGATCATATTCTCCACAGCTACAAATTGGACCATTCCTTGAGCCCCAGACTGCAGGAGGATAAGATGCAGAAATGAAAGTGGGAGGGAAAAAACATTTTGGTGTTGAGTTTGTTGGAGTTGAGAGCAGGGGTGGCATAAACCGGGGCAAGATGTGGGCCAGATGCAAGGCATAAGATTTTAATATCAAGAAAATAGGAATAAGGCAACCATGCAGGCAGAAGTTAGACAATGGACAATTGTTTGGAAGTTTCATCTTCCATCCTCCGAGAGTGGTTAGAAAACTGAAATTTTGCTGCTCTGAATGAAAGTAGACAAAAATTGTTTCTTGAAAGGAGAAATTAGTCTATTTTTACATCCTTACTCTATTCTTGTCTCAAAGAAGAAAATTCATGTAACTATATGCAGAGATATTGAGCTATGGTAGAGGAAATAAATTTGGGAGGGACAGAGAATAGCATGACCCTGAACAAGGCTGACATAGTTTTGGATAGACATGCCAATTCTGAATATTTAGCCAAACCTTAATGTTTCTGTCTTTGATACTGTTCTGATCGTACTACTACTAAATAAAATGTCATACTTGGTATATTCAAAATGCTGATTTCTGGTACAGTGAAAACCTAAACGGAAACCTGGTTTTGAAAAATGTTGTAAACGTTCTGTAACTTAAATCTTTTCTCCTAACACTGAGGACTAGGTATTGCTGGGGGTATTTCTTCTCCTTCCACCCCACCTGCTGTTTAGGTGCTGCACAGTATGGTTGATGGAATGAACCTTCTAAATTAGACTTCCTAGGAAATTCTGCAAATGCATTGGCATGTATGTTATCACAACACAGCTTGTAGGTATATAAACATATTAAAACCGATTAAAGTGTACTATTTCTTTTGGTCTTGTTCTTTCTCAGAATCATTAAACACACTAAAGGAATTTGGAAAAAAAACCCAAAAACAAACAACTAGAGAAGTTAATTAAGCAATCATCCTTTTTGCTCTTGTCCTACCCAAAGGCTTGTTTTTCTGATTTGCTGGTTTCACTATATTTTTGAAACAAAACTATTTTGAGTTTTGTAGGATTGAAAACAGAGAAATCAAAATACTATCGAGATCCATGCAATTTCAGCTAATGGACGCTTTCTTACATTTAGTATATTAAATTGCACAATTTTACATGGCATTATTTTAAATGTGTATTATGTTATTCCCCCTCTACAATGTCATATCTGGAAAAAAAAAAAAAAAGAATGACTTAAGAATGTCTCATTGTATCTTAGTTAAACTACAGGCAATAACTGGATCTTTAAGATCCTGCAGCTTGAAGAACCTGAAATTTCTGCTGCAGCAGAGGGGCAGGAAGAGCCTGCAGCTATGAAGTTGGAAAGTGGAAACTATCATCAAGACTAAGGCTGGAAGCCAATGACCTCTTGTACTAGGAGGAATGCTCTTGCCCCACCTTATGGCTTACAATTACAGAATGGATTCATTGCCATTGTAGCTGATGAGGAACTTGGAGTGCCATCAAATGGAGCCTCTCTGGGAGCTGTGTCTGTGATACTCAGGACCACCAGAAGGAAGCAGTGAATGATAGGAGTAGGGGACTACTAAAGAAGATGGATGCCCCTGTCTGCTAACCTGATTTATCGTGTAGGAATATTTGCTGTTTCCTGGGGGGTCATGTTCTGGATGTTGTGGAGTGGTTGCTTAGGCTCATCCAGCCTTCCAACTACTATCCCTGCTACTTTTCCATGTAGGTGCCAATGATACTGCCAGGGTGATCTGGAAAGCATCAAGCATGACTGCAGGGTTCCAGGTGCAATGGTCAAGGACATGGGGGCCAGGTATTCTCTTCAATTCTGCTGGTGAGGAAGAATGGCCTGAGCAGGACTTGACAAATTCTGCAGATTAACAACTAGTTGTGCAGCTGCTGTTGGCATCAGGGTTTTGGTTTCTGTGACCCTCTTTGAAGGTGAACAGCTTCTTAGAAGAGATGGGGTCCATTTGACTAGACAGCACAAAAGTATCTTCGACAGCAAGCTGGTCAACCTGGTAGGGAGAACTTTAAACTAGAAACAATGGGGGATGGAGTGGTTGCCCCAATGAACAAATAAGGAAGTTGGAGGATATGGTAGGCAAGCCAAGGTCCAAGGATGATGGGAAGGGAAGAAACCTAGAAATAAACATAGCTGAAGTGCAATCACTCTGAGTTTTAAAAGTGTGTTACTGTGGAGTTTTGTTTTGTATGGTAATGAAGGGTGAATGTTGTAAATTAGGCAAGTCACATAGGAGTCAAAAATATGATAGTTTGACTCTATTATTCCTTATAGTTTCAGGCATTCTAATACCTGTTTTACAAATGCACTGGTGTGTTTTGCTTTTAATTGCAATCCTCCTTCATCAGAATGTAATACCTTGCAGAAGCTTTGCTCTTTCCACTCACCTGCTGGGGCAACCATTATTAAGTTTACAATGTGACAAATTCTTCATTTTCACCTATTCTTTCCCCTCCAACACAGAAAATTCAGGATTGCAAAAGCTGTCATTCATTTCCTGTCTTTTGGTAATATAATGAACAAAAGGTGGTTTGTGGCTCTTAATGCCTCTAGCAAGAGTCTGTTTATGCACTCTAACAACTACAAAGACTTGTAATTCTAAGAGCTGTTTCCATCTGGTTCATTCTAATCACTAAGACTCTGTCTCATTTTGTCTTAAGTCAAAAGTTGCCTTCTCCATTCTTTTTATAGTATCTTCTATATTTTAGATGTCAAGCTGAAGTTTCAAAACTTAATTCCAGTCTACTGCCTCATTTCCTACTGGAAAATGCTCTTTTTTAAAAACAATTTCTGGTTTTCAACAGCTTACACAGTAAAATATTGTGATAGGAAAAAGTCCTGAAATGTAATGTCATATTGAAGCTACAGAATTTTGCTTTTACAGGGTAAAATTTCAGTTGTGATTCAATGTGGAAATATTATACAAATTGTCCTGGTTTCGGCTGGGATAGGGTTAAATTTCTTCCTAGTGCTGTGTTTTGGATTTAGTACGAGAAGAATGTTGATAACACACCGATGTTTTCAGTTGTTGTTAAGTGCCCTCCTAGTCCAAGGACAGCTCCCGTGCCTACTGACTGAGCTAGGTACACAAGATGGGAGGGAACATAATCAGGACAGCCAGCCCAGCTGGCTAATGGGGTATTCCGTACCATGTGACGTCATGCTCAGTATATGAATGGTAGGCGTGATCCAGGAAGTACCGATCGCTACTTGGTTATCGGTCAGCGCGGGTGGTGAGCAATTGCATTGTGTATCACTCATTTTGTATATTTTATCATTATCATTATCATTATTATTTTCCCTTCTTTTTCCCTGTTCTATTAAACTGTCTTTATCTCAACCCACGAGTTTTTCTCACTCTTACCCTTCCGATTCTCTCCCCGTCCCGCTGGGGGTGGGGGGAGTGAGTGAGCGGCTGCGTGGTATTTGGCTGCCTGCCAGGTTAAACCACGACAGATAATAATCTGCCTTTCTTATGAGACACACTGCAACTTGCCAATATTTTTAATGAATTTGATTTATTTCTAAATCTAGTTTTAAATACATCTTTGGCCTCTTTTCAGTTTGTGTCGTCATATAGTAAGGAATAAAACAGTCTCTCAAATGTTACATTTGGCTTCTGTGTAGTTATTTTAAGTCCCAATTTAACCATGAAAAATCTATACTTGGGAACACATGTAACATTTACACATGTGTAGGAAAATGTAGTGATACATACAAATACCTGCATTTACATAAAGAAAAAATAATTTTATGTATTTTTGTGGAATATTGCCTTTAACTTATATTGTTAACATAATTTATACATATTTCAAGTACTTTCTGCTTTAATGCAGAATATTAAAGAGTAATTGCAAACTTGTTTAGCCTGCCAAACAATAAAATACCAAGCAAAGATATTACACATAGACTGAGCTAACATATTTCTAATATCCTAAATGCAAATTCACATTTAAATTCTTGATTAAAGATGTATAATAAACAATGAAAATTCCTTGTGCAGCATTCCCTATTGCTTCGTAATATAAAGATCTGTAGAGAACTCAAAGTACTTTATTCTACGTGAGTGACAAAATGTGATATTAGCAGTGTTTTAAAGTGAACACTAAACTAGGTGAAGGAACTGGATAGACTCTGGAAAGTAAGATTTACAACTTAGCATTTGAAATTACAAATTTTCTGTCAAAAAGAAGTTACTAATTAGAGAACAGATATTGGTCAATCATCTTTGCTGATACCAGGATCCATCAGCGTGTGGGTTTTTTCCACGTCTTTCCTGTAGTGCCCTTGACTTTTTTTCAACTGGAATCTTCTATAGGTGAATTAATTTTATCACTAAGAGGTTGTAAAAGAAACAGTTGATAGAGCAGAATTCCAACATCTGCTCTTTTTAGAGAACTGAAAAATTGGTATGTTATCTCATACTTCCATAGTTTGTGTAACTGATTCAGTAATGCTATATGATTTTACATTAAGCTTATAGTAATTAAATATGGGTTTTCTATTAGTTATTAGCACTTGCATTTGAACTTATGCAATGTTTAATTACAAAGCACCTTTGCAAAAAGAAATAACTGATAAGTTTGTTTTCATGTGGACAAATAAAGAAAGTAGAAGTAAATAGAACGATAAACCAGATCTATTGTAATGCAGATCTTTTAAAATAAGTTTTATATTAATAATATAAGAAGCTTTATATTAATATGTGGTGGGTTAACCTTGGCTGGCTGCCAGGTGCCCACCCAGTTGCCTCTCATTACCTCTCCTCAGCAAGACGGGGGGTAAAAAAAGATTAAAAAGTCCGTGAGTCAAGATAAAGATGATAGGGAAATCTCTCACCACTTACCATCACTGGCAAAACAGAGTCGACTTGGGGAATTAATTTGTTGCAAATTAGAAATAGAGTAGGATGGTGACATCCAAAGACAAAACTAAAAACACTTTCCTCCCCCCCGCTTCTTCCCAGGTTCAACTTCACTCCATCATTCCTGACTCCTCTACCTCCGTCTCCCCCAAGCAATGCAGGGAAATGGGGGGCTGCGGTCAGTCCACAACAGCCCCTCCCTGCCGCTCCTTCCTCCTCACACGTTTCCCTGCTCCAGCCTGGGGCCTTCCCACGGGCTGCAGGGAAACCCCTGCCCCAGCGGGGTCTCTCCCGGGGCCGCAGGGGCGTCTCTGCTGGGGCGCCCGGAGCCCCTCCTCCCCTCCTCCTGCTCTCCCCGCGGGGCTCGCAGGGCTGGTTCTCACACGGGTTCCTCAGCCCTGGCTGCCGGGCAGCGTTTTGCCCTTCCTTACCCGGGCTCTCCCCGAGGCGCCCGCCCGCGGCTGAGGGGCGCAGCTGTGCCCTGCGCTGGGGCCGTTGGAGCCGGCTGGAACCGGCTGTGCCCGGCCCGGGGCAGCCCCGGCCGCGCCTCGCAGGGGCCGCCCCTGCAGACTCCATCAGCCCACGGTTTGCCGTGTAAACTCAATGTCATATATTTCTCACCATAACTACACTGATACACTGAAAAATAAATTGCTACATCTTGATCCCTTAGATCTGATTGATAGTGTATGGTTTTGGGGGTTTTCTTATACCTCTTGTATCATCACTTCTTTTTCTGAAGTTCATACTGGAGGAGAAAAAGGGAGGAAAGAAAAAAAACCCAGTAATTTAAATGCTTTGATAGCCACATGTAAGCATTCAAATTTTCACAAGATTATCCAAGTGGAGGTCACCTCTGATCCTTTAGATGCTCAGCATTAGCACCAAAAAGAAACTTGAACTAGCTTAAGTACACAAAAGCATTGTAAAGGTATTTAAACACATGTTTATATACAAATGTAAGAGTATTAGAACTGGTTTGATGTGTTGCACCTTAGAAGTTATGCTATTTAGCAGGAGTTCAGGAAACAGGAAATTATGCAAGGCCCAGGAAGTATGACTGATGTATGAAGAAAAATGGAATCGTAGCTCCCAAGAGGACGAAAACAACCATTTAATACCTAGTAGACTTGCAAGCAGGCATGAGGTATAGCCTGTTTTCCACATCCACAAAAAATGACACATGAACTAATGGGCTTAAACTGCAGGAATTTTGATTTGCCATTCCGAAGCTTCCCGCTTAGCGATAGCATCACACTAGAATAGATTGTAAAAGGGGTTGTCCTCCGTTGCAAGGGTTTTTAAAAAATGAACCAGTGATCTGCCAAGAATGACAGAAATAATGGTAAAACATTCCCTTAGAAAAGGGATGGACCAACTGAATCTTAGGGCCTCTTCCAGCACTACTGTTTTACGGCTATGTAAATAAGTAATCATTACAAAGGGGAGCTACAAAGTTATCCTGTAATACCAAAACCTTTTTCAGAAATGAAAACATTAATGTGTATAATTGGTAGGGCATGGGAAAGCCTGATTTGAATTTTAATTAATATATTGCACTTTTCTTAGAGGAGGAATTTTTTTTTTAACATACTTATTTCTAAGGACAAAATAATTTATTTTTCAGTAGTTGAAAAATGGAACTGCATTCATATATGGAAATATGACTAAAGCATTTCTTCTTTTCACCCTTAACCTTCTCACAAAATTTAAACTTCAATTACTCCAACACTAATAATTTTGCCCTTAGAGTTAGGACAAAAAGGTAGTACAAAGTTTAAACCGTGAATCAAATAAACTTATTAATTTCCACTTTTTAAAGTCTGAGATGTTCAAAAGAAAGTGGTGCCTGTCAGATGAGAGAGATTGAACTTGAACCGAACTTCTCTATTAAGAGAACATGGGTTGAATAGGTGAATTTACAGATGATGCTATGGAGAAGTCGGCAACTCGTCAGAGGCTTTAATCTGATTTATAAGTTTCTAATTTATCTGTTGACATGTTATGAAGTTTTGCTGAAAGTATATATTATGTTCTTTAAAGTCAGAAAGAGCAGAACCAGGCGGGTTTCTTTTTGTAATGAACTTTGAGGAATGGATTCTAATGCATTACTGCTCAGTTTTGCAGCCTGTCAATATAGTCCTTCTTTGGATATTAAAGATTTTGTTGCCACTTGAATAAGACCGAAAAAAAAAAAACCCAAAACAGAGAAATAGTTAGGGGTTACATATCATACTCATAGGTACTGTATGGACATTAAAAAGGGTACAGTTTTTAGTCTAACTTTGTAAGTCCACAAAGAGAAAACATGTATATTTTATACTCTAGTATTGTTTATTTAGGAAAGATGATCAACAGTGTAAACAAAATTCAAAGCTTTATTAAATAACACTGTAAACAAACTTCGAAGCTTTATTAAATAGCATCTGTGTGTGAAATACAGAATCTTAGAATGTGAGTCTATCTGGTCTAAGGGACGAACTGTCAGCTCACAGAATTTGAGAGATGTATTCATCTGTTTAACAGAAAATCTTCACATTTATGTACATAATTGTGTTCACTGATTTGTTTTCCACACTTTAATGCAGCTGAAAATATCTTACTAGGAATGACTTCTGCCTTATGCTCATATTGTTTGCTTTTTGAAGTGCACCTGCTATATATTATTATCATATCATATCATATCATATCATATCATCATGGGATGTAGTTCATGATGCTGTTGTCTCATGACACTAACTTCTTATCCTCCCTGTTCTCCTCAGTGTTGAGTAAAATCCCAGAGGTTTTTTTTATGCTTATTTCATGCTTTGCTGTATTTAATTTAGTTTTTACCCTTCTGTCCCTTCTAATCAAATGTATTTTTGAACTATAGTTTAAAGATACTGTTGGAACTGCTGTATGTTCATATATTCTTGAAATAGACTGTGTTCATATATTCTTGAAATAGACTCTGTTCATATATTCTTGAAATAGACTGTTGTATTGTATTTAAAATGTTCTAACGTTATCTATTAAACTTATCAAGTAAGACTACTTAACTGCCTTCCTCCATATCACACAAATACATTCTGCTATGTTCAGTATGCATTGTTCATTATTAGTACTCCTTATTATGTGCAGTTAACATAATCACAAACAGCTGCAGTGAATGAGAATATTGAATAATTTAAAACGATAGCCTGAAGTGTCCTGTAACAGAAATAATTTGGAACAAGCTTTTTGTATTGGTATCTTCCACCCAATTCAGATTTACTTTCTCTTTTTTTTACTATAGCTGATGTAAACTAGTGCGTCACAATAACTTCCAGCTCCACACTGATTCCCCGCTGCTGTTGAAACCAGCAGTCTTGCATATAAATTGTACTTTTATTATTACCCAGAAATCTTTTGGCTCCTTCAAGTTCTTACGATCATCTGGTGGTAATCTAAACAAGGTAAAAGTAAGATAATTTTTTGTTTATAATCTGGATGTATCTGCTGTGAAATAAGTAAGAAAAGTCAGAATTTGACAGTTCTCTGGCCATGCTTGCCTTTACCCCTGTTCCCATGGGGGTAAAATTGAAAAAACAAGGGCAAAGATGTAGCTGTAATTCTGTTGAGGATAACCCCTTTATGCTTGGGATATTCCTCATAGTGTCTGGCCTAGTTTAAGAATACTTTATATTTCCAGAACTGTGGAAGATTGTTATAGAACAATACATAATTGGGGCCAACTGGTCTGATCCTTCATCACCTTGTATCTTCCAAAGTCCTTTATCTGTGTAAAATAAAAGTAAGGTATAGGTATGATGGTGTCTGACTGCTGACTTAGTTCTGCAATGACTGCATAGGTGTAAAGTAACAGAGAATATGATGTGCTGTGAAACGGATGTAAACGTGCCAAAAAGTATCATCAACCAGAAATACTGTTGAATAACTGATAATTGTACGGCATGCTGTTGAATATTATAGACTACTTAGGAGATACTGTGGAACTAGTATGGAGTCTCTGACACTAAGGAAAACTTGTCAATTTTTCTTTTCAGAAGTGATTAGTTTTTGTGGTGCTTTAAGCTTAATTAATGGGCTAAAAACCAAAATATTTTTCAACGTATAGGACATTTTAAATTAAAGTGGAATTAGAAGTTAATATACTGGTTTATGACTATATATGTCCCTATTTTATTTATTTTTTCATATATCTCCATGTAAAATCTTGATCTTAGTAATATTTGATTTGGAATTTTTTAATACATTTCTCTTCTTTCTCTTAGCCACGTGAGATAGATAGAGAAGAATTGCCTTTAAAAAGTGGAATCTTCAGGACTAACTTGACATGTTTAGTCAATTACGCTCTTCTTGCGTTTGACAACTATATGGATTTATACATAGTCTTCCAAACCTGCAAATCCAGCATGTCTGCTTTTTTCAACTTGTAATATATCAACTTGCAGGAGTTTACAGGACATCGTTTCTTCCTTTCATTTTAATCATTATGCTGAAATGTATTGCTGGGAAAAATGTAGTAGGTTTCTTGGGAACCTGCATGTAATTATTTGCTGTTAACCCAGCAGACTTAGAATATCTGACAATTATCCTGCAGGAAAGTAAATGGCCCAAAAGGTTTTCCTTTTATGAAAGGGAGAGGATGGGCTGGAGGAAATAATATGTGCTCTCGTTTGTAGACTTGTCAGGAGAGCAATGCTCTAGGCAAATACCACTAAGAGTGTGTTTTGAACGAAAATTATATTCTTTGATTGGTACAAATCCTAAAGAACTTCCTAGGAATTGGAGCCTTATTTTCGCAGAGCTACAGATACTTCTGTCACATTTGGAAACGTAGTATGTCTGACTGTTAAAATGATCAGAAGTGATAAAGGTCAGTCTTAAAAGCTTTTAAGAAACATGTCTGTGTTACTCACTTGAAAGGGTCATGCGGTGTTATGGTGATGGCACAGCAGAGGATATGCCAGTTTTGCAAAGTGAAACATTTCCTTCTGAGCAATGTATTTGCTTTCTCTCTTTTGAGACCTTAACAGAAGATGAAAGGTGAGTTGCAGCATTCTCCTCCTAGGAACTCAAGTAATTTGCACTCCATAGTACTTGAGGGATACCCATAGTCTAAGTTGAAGTCTCACAGAAGAAATTCTATGCATGCTGTTAAAAATTTAAGGCCAAAGTCCATGGGCTTCGTTGAGTAATCTGAAATTAAAAAAAGGCAGGGCTTCAGGAACATCTTTCTGATAAATTGTTATAAGGATGTCTAATTTGTAAAGTTTAGTATCCACTGCCTGGTTTGTAGGAAGAAGAAATGAAAGTAGAGGAAAAGAAATTAAAATAGCAGGAATTTTCCCAGGTCAAATGGCACCCATCTTTCCCCCGTTAGCTTTGTTGATTTTTCAATGTGTGTATGCATGTGCATTTTCTTTTTGAGAGTGTGAGTATATTAAAGCATTCCAACTTATCAAGAGGAAAAGTAACATTTTTGATCAAAGTCTGGTAAGCAAGGGGAAAATATAAAAGGAATGTAAATGATTGCCTTTAATCAATCATTTAATATGGTGCTGTCACAAAAAATTCTATTTCTTTACAAAAACAAAGGTAGGAATTGTCTGAAACTTCACTTTTTGTGATTGTTAATGAGTAGTTCTGTTCCCATTTTTGTTCAAAAGTTTTGCAAATAAAAGTGTGTAGGTCCAGTTGTCAAATATTTATACGCTGTTACCTGTTTCTAGCTTTTGTTTCAGACATACTGGTATTTACTCCATTAGTGCTTACTATGGTAGGACCATTCAGTTATTTTAAGGAAGACTGCAGCTTCAATACTTTGATATTGCCATATTTCTCATTGAGATTCCTTCAACATGTCCAAAAGAATTTGGAACAGCCTTCTGAGCAGCTGTAGAGCCAGCAGACATTTGGACAGGAGTGTTTTTTTCCAGAGCAGCCATACTTTGTCAAGTGGAAAACTACATTCAGATGCATTAGACTAAAAAAGAAAAGCTTTGCCTGGTCAGAAAGAAACCATAAACTTCCTACTTCAAACAAATATTCTAAATGGGGGGAAAAAAAAAAGAAAAAAAAAAATCCTCTGTATTGAGACAAGGTTTATAGTACATTCTGTCTTCTTTATTATGCTCCTTTAAAACTTTAAGCTTTAAAAGCAGTTCAGTGTTCTCCACTACATTTCTCTTTTCATGTACATCATTCCTGCCGACATGCCTCACATCTGCTTCTTTCATTGCTGAAGTAACTTCAGTACAATAGTGATTAAGAACAAGTCACATTTACATAGAAATAGTGGACTTCTGTTTTTGACCAACATAGCCTTCTAGCTGTTAAATTTTGTTACAGATCTGGCCATTCTTGGTGTCATTCAGCATTGACTGAATATCTCCAGAGGTAAGGAATTAGTCAATAGCTGTCAGATTAGTAAACTTCAGTGACAAAGGAGAGGAAAATCTGGCCCAGTTTGGGTACCTTACAGCTGCAATTTGTCAGATTTGTGTGTGTATGTGCACGTGTGTGCATGCGTGCATGTGTAGATGTGTAAGATGTCTTGTGAAGAGACATTTCAGTTTAATTCTGTCAAGTAATCATAATCACAACAATTTTATAATTAGTGAAGATAGAGGAATGTTTCAAGATCATTACGTGAAATAGTATTCTGCTAAAAGTATATGATCAAGACACAAGTGGCAAAACCATTGCTTCCTGTGTACACAAGTATTCTTTTAGATCACAAACAATTTGATTTTAGTTCTCCATGAATGCATCTTCTGCTTGCAAGTGCAGCTTTTTCCCTGATTCATGTTTGGATGTTAAATATGTGTGTATATAATTTGACATTTAGAGAACTACTTCATAGAAACAATATGCTGTGATTTGACCTGCAACTTTCATTATTCTTAAGTGGACAGCAAAAACCTGTGATATACAAAAGCATGGCCATCTGTAAAGTTATTTTTCTTTTGACCTCTTTACTAACATACACTTTGTAAGGCATAAAAATGTCACTTTTTGGGTTTGTTTGGGGGAAATAACATGTTAACATGACAGGGTTTATTTTCAGGCAAGAATCCCAAAATAGCCTAGTTACTAAACTTATTTAGATTATTTAATTTTAAAAATTAACCTTTAAAAGCTGATGCATTAAAATCTGTTCTTTTATCTGATTCACTCAATAATATATATTCTCCTAATTTTAACATGTTTTAGGATAGCAAATGATAATTAATAATTACAGTCCTAATTAAAAAAATAATAATTATAGAATCACAGAATGGTTTGTGTTGGAAGAAATCTCTAAAGGTCGTCTCGTCCAACCCTCCTGCCATGGGCAGGGAAATCTTTCACTAGATCAAGTTGCTCAAAGCCCCATCCAACCTGACCTTGAACACTTCTAATGATGGGGCATTCACAACTTCTCTGGGCAACCTGTTCCAGTGTCTCACCACCCTCATCATAAAAAATTTCTTCCTTATGTTCAGTCTAAATCTACCCTATTTCAGTTTAAAACCACTGCCCCTTGTCCTGTCACTACAAGCCTTGGTAAAAAGTCTCCCTCCATCTTTCTTATAAGCCTCCTTTAAGTACTGAATGTTTCCTCGGAGCCTTCTCTTCCCCAGAACAATCTCTCAGCTTTCTTTCATAGGAGAGGTGTTCCAGCCTGCTGACCATTTTTGTGGCATTCCTCTGGATCCACTTTAACAGGTCCATATCTTTCTTGTACTGGGGATCCCAGAGATGCATGCAATACTCCAGGGGGGGGTCTCACGAGAGCAGAATGGGGGGGAGAATCACCTCCCTCGACCTGCTGGCCACGCTTCTTTTGATGCAGCCCAGGATATGGTTGGCTTTCTGGGCCGACCAGAGCACACATTGCCTGCTCATGTCCAATATTTTGTCCACCAGTACCCCCAAGTCCTTCTCAGCAGGGCTGCTCTCAATCCCTTGATATATATCCCAGTCTGTAATGATACTGGGGATTGCCCCGACACAGGTGCAGGACTTTGCACTTGGCCTTGTTGAACTTCATGAGGTTCACATGGGCCCACTCCTCAAGACTGTCCAGGTGCCTCTAAAAGGCATCCTTCCCTCAAGAGAATCAACTGCACCACTCAGCTTGGTGTTGTCTACAAACTTGCTGAGAGTGCACTCAATCTCACTGTCTATACCATTAATAAAGATATTAAATAGTACTGGTGCCAGTACAGATCCTTGAGGGACACCACTCGTTACTGGTTTCCACCTAGACATTGATCCATTGACTGCAACTCTGTATGCAGCCACCCAGCCAATTCCTAACAGTCCAACCGTCAAACCCATATCTCCCCAATATAGCAGCAAGAATGTTGTGGGGGATCGTATAAAAGGCCTTACAGAAGTCTAGGTAGATGATATCTGTAGCTCTTGCCTTGACCACTGATGCAGTCACTCCATCGCAGAAGGCCACTAGATTAGTCAGGCAGGACTTGCCTTTAGTGAAGCCATGTTGGCTGTCTGTAATTACCTCCCTGTCTTCTGTATGTTTTGACATGTCTTCCAGGAGGATCTGCTCAATGATGTTACCTGGGTGACGTAGTTCCCAGGGTCTTCCTTTCTACCCTTTTTAAAAATGGGTGCAATGTTTCCCTTTTTCCAGCCACTGGAGACTTTGCTCAATTGCCACACCTTTTCAAATATGATGGAGAGACCTTGGCAACTACACCAGCCAGTTCCCTGAGGACCCTTGAATGCATCTTGTCAGGTCCCATGAACTTGTGTATGTTCAGGTTCGTCAGGTGGTCTCGAACCTGATCTTCTCCTACAATGAGAGGGACTTCATTCCCCTAGTCCCTCTCTTGAGTTTCAGGGGCTTGAGAGATGTGGGAAGAGAGATTACCATTGAAAACTGAAGCAAAAAAAAATGGTGAGTACCTCTGACTTCTCCATGTCGGTTGTCACCAGCTCTACTGTCTTACTTGCCAAGGGGGTACATTTTCTTTAATCTTCCTTTTCTGGCCAACATACCTGTAAAAGCCTTTGTTATTATTCTTCACATCCCTTGCCAAATTGAGCTCCAGCTGTGCCTTAGCTTTCCTAATCCCATCCCTACACATCCAGGAAATGTCCCTATATTCTTCCCAGGATACATGTCCCATCCCTGGTTCCACTGCCTGTGCATTTCCATCTTACACTTTAGTTTGACCGGGAGGTCCTTACTAAGCCATGCCCGTCTCCTGCCTTCCTTGCCCGATTCCTTATCTATGGGAATCGAGAGCTCTTGCGCTCTAAGAAAAATGTCCTTAAAGAGCTGCCAGGTCTGTTCAGCCCCTTTGTCCCTGAGGGCAGTTTCCCAGGGGGTCCCATCCACAAATTCCTTAAACAACTAAAATGTTATGCTATGTGCTATTATTGATTTAAAATACTGGTAGATGGCCATATGTTCTAGATATGAAAGATTCCTGTTTTCAGAAGGGAATTTAGCCACACTTAAAAACTGACAGTGATCAGGTGAGACAGCATTAACCCTCTCCTTTGGTTCACCAAAAATTCTAAACTAGGGTGGAAAACAAGTAGTTCCTGAAAAAGTTTTACTTGATTAGGGAATCAGCCCAAAATTTTTTGAAAATGTGTTATTGGACAACCATCTAGCTCTCTTGAAAGTACTCATATGCCCACAAATCAGATAAGTCTTCCAGAAAATGTCTTGCATTTTTTGCTAAAAAGAACAAATGGGGACTCTGTTTCGGAGAAGCTTTTTAAAGGTGGTTGATTTTCTTTTGGTGTGAAGAAATGAAAGATGGAGATGTGCTTTTTACTGTAAACTTTAATCTGAGAGGCTTTGAGGCTTTCTCTTCTTCACAGTTCTCTCTAGGTATTGTGCCTGCGGAAGTTCCCTGCAATGGAAAGCTAATTTTGTTTTAGAAGTGTTTTGTTCATTTTGTAACATATGAGGTATGGGCCCCTAAATCCATTTATCGACTAGGGTTTTTTTTATCTTTTCTTTTTTTTGGTATGATATCAATTGACCTCAGCAAGATTACATTAAAAAGCAGATTTCATTACAAGGGGTTTAATTTTGCTCAGACAAATGGGTAAATCACAACACTCACTATTCCATATGTACCATACTTACAGCAATATAAGGCCAGTCTTCCAGTATTTTGTTAATTAAAATTTCGTGGACAAGACTGCAGTATGAGTCTTTGAATAACCATTAAATCCAGAAGACCTCAAAAAGTTAGCAGAGACTGAAAAAGCCATTGCTAACACATTGTTATGACTCTGAAACTAGGAAATGACTGTTCAGTTTTAAACATAATTGAGATTTTACTGGATAACAAAACATGCTAATAAATGACTGGAGTGAGAATAAAAATCTCAATATGCACTGGTTTAATTATAGTGTAATAACATCTTAGTGCACTGCCTGTTAGACATATATTTTAAGATGTGGCATTTAAAGTATGGGCTTTTAAACCAAAGCAAAGTATTGTTCATAATATAATTGCCACCCTTCTCAAACTTTTGGCTGTGCATGAGATCATGCATAAAATGTGTTTTTTCTTTTTGTACAGCTTCTTGAATCATGACCAGAAATGTTCAATAGGTTTCTTGAAGGTGAACTGTAAAAAAAAATGGAAATTTAAGTAAGCCCAAATTTTTCCTCTTATTATCATGAATTAATTAGGATAGAGAAGGGAATGTAATACAGATTGAGCTAAGCTTTTTTTTTTTTTTTTAATATGGGTGAATACATTCTAATCTACAGCATGATTTTCTAAAGATAGTCCTATTACTCCATCAACGTTACAGCTCCTATGAGTTGTTGTGTGTCTCTAAAGCATGGGTCTGTCTTTACTACAGCATGAGGTACCATTAAGATGTCACTGAAGGCTGAGTCACTTTCAAGTTTTATGAAATCTTACTTTTCCATTAAATGTTTTTTTAGAATCTGATTTTGGAGTTTTGCAACTGAAAACCCTAAGCTGAGGTCCCTAATTGTTATTGTGGCCTTTTTAGTGCACTATTTTACTTTTAGAGTGATTTAAAGAAATATAAAAATTCTGCTGACTATAGACTTACTGTACACATAATTTGATGGAGAGTGTTGGGTTCTGGAGGTACTTTCTGATGAAGTAAACCAGGTAGCAGATGAAAATCATCTTGAAGGACTTTAAAAGTGGAGTTAGATGAAATAAAGCCATGTCTTCCTGCTTATTCTACTGGTATAAATCAATTACTTCAGTGTGAGTGAAGAAAAAAATACCTTCACTGTGTGAGCAGCTAAATTAATCATAGATAATAGAAAGGCTTTTCCCGTTTTTCATTCACAGCTTGCCTAAAGAAGACACGTTCAATTACTAAACATGAGAACAGTTACACAAAAAGTAAACTCTACATACTCAGAAGAGTAAAAAGAGGAAGCCTTATTCAGTACATTCTCTTTTACAAAAGGCCAGTGAACTGGAACTTTATATGTTGACAACTATTTTTCTCATGACAGTTAGTTAGTCTTTAAACCTGGAATTAGGAGCATGGGACCTATCCCCAAACTATGTCGTTAACACCCCTCGAAATCAAGGCTTTTGTTCCCCTTACCACTTCCTTTTCTACTCTCCTGCCTGAATTTAATATCCATTGAGTGTTAGGATTTTCCTCTTTCTTTGGAAAGGATAGGCATAATATTTGTTTAACCTCCAGTCTCACACATTGCACTTGACAGTAATAAAACTTAGATGTACTACATCCTTGTTTAAATGAGAGTATTTCAGCTTGATTTGAGACTTGGTGGATGCTATGTCAAAAAAGACCGTCATTGTGGTCCTTTGACAATTGCAGAATACAGAAAAGCTTATGTCCTAGGGGCTCAGATTCCAAACACTGATTTTGCCATTGCCCTGATGTCATTCACAATTATGTTTATCTTGAGCTATTTGTTGAGGAGCTGTGGCAACCTATAAAATTGGTAATGTGAATGGGGGAAAATTATATTCAGGAAGCTGGCTTTTTCTAATTATATCTATTAAATGGATATATTGAATTTTTAACTTCTCCAGGAATTGCTGGAGGCTCCCCAGTGAGTCAGGGCAGGGCTCGGCAGCCAAGGCCTGTCCCACTGCCCCAGCCAGGAACAGGGCAGCCCGGGGGCACCAAGGCAGCCCCAGCCCCTGGGCATTGGTCACCTCCCTGGGGATGGGGACAGAGCTGGGTACAGATCAACGGGCAGGAGATGCCAGCCCAGACAGGCTGCGACATGACGGTGGCCACTGCTCAGGCCGGGCCTGGTAGCAGAGCCTTGGCCAGGAGCAGCTGCCGGGGCTGGAGGCCCTGCTGGAACCTCTCCCCACCGCCACCAGGGAAGCGGCCTGATGGAAGCCATGTATATGGAGACGTATGTACATGTCTATGTATGTATAATTCACATAACTACCACTCATATATGCATATAAGTGTGTGTGTGTGCATCTGAATACAGTTACGTGTATTTCATGGTACAAGTAAGTCCGTTGTCACTGTGATGACCACCTGATAATTTTGTGTATGGCTGATGGAACTTCTTGCTTAAGGAGTTACTTACAGTGTTGAACTTCAGGCCAAGGTTACGTCTCATTAGGTGTGAGACATAGAGGACACCTTCTCAAAACTGTGATACGTATTGCTAGGTGGGAAATCGATTTTCTGATTAATTTTAGTTTAATCATAACTCTAAATTGGGGTTTTTTGTAAATGTGCTCGGTGTCCTAAATTTGCTCTCTAGGCTTTGGTAAAAATTTTTTTCTTTTTTGCACTTTCTGTGTAATGAAAATACACTACAATTTTTCATGTGGTTTGCTGACTACACTCAAAAACAGCTGAAATATACTTTTCTATCTTTTCAAAATATCTGGCATGCTTACTCTGAGATGACTTTTCCTGACGTAATGCATTGTTTTTCATATGATCAATATCACAGGGTATTAGGAGAGCTATTCACTCCTAGACTGATATGGATTTCTAAATTGCCTGTTGCTTCTCATCTTTTGTTTCTTGAATTGTCCATCAGTGCCTCCATCTTTCTGTGCATAGAGACTAGGAGAAATATCTCATTAATTATACAGGAATTACATAATCTTGCTGTATTTGCCTCAGAATTCAGATGCCAGAATTGTTCGTGTGGGAAGTAAAACTTTTTTTGGCCTTTTTCCCAGAGTATGCCATTTGATGCTTAGTTACAATACATGGGAATTTTTAAAGTGAATACTCTACTTCAGTTATGACTGTAGGCTGTAGGTGAAGCAAATGATCAAAATCTATTCTGGTCTGCAAATATTGATCTGACTAAAAGACACTTTCTTTAATAGTAGATACTTCCACATCTTTTTACCTCCTTCAATATAATGTTCAAGAATCTTTTCCACTAACATGATGTTTTTATAGATTGTTCTTCACTGTTCTTAACTGTGCAAATTTAGCATTGTTTTATATCAGGATGCTCTAGCTTGCCGAAGTAATGGACAGCTCAGTCAACTAAAGTCAAGTTCTATCTTTTCTTCAATTTCCTTGTATCCTTGTATTACACGCTTTAGTATTCTTGTTACAATTCTATAGTTATGTAGAACATACATTAGCCTAAATGCTACTAGTGGGTTTGCAAACCCTGATCTACAGGAATTTATAATTAAAAAGATTTCTGTATCTTTGCATAGGATTTTATATAAAATCAGTCAAAAATATTAACAAGTGCAGGCTCTCCTCTTTGATTCAAATGTAATTGCCCTAAATTCTTTTGATGGTATTTTCATCTTGCAAGGATCACAGCAAGTTACTACAGCTCTTTATTGGTTTTTATAATTACCAACTAGTTGCAATTCCAGAATACTCTTGAAGCATAACACTGGTTATTTATACTAGAACATTACATGAAAAACTCATTTCAGACCAAGTCTTACTGCTAAGTGCTGTATCAAAGGATAGAGGTTGTTCTTGCTTTGAACGGTTGACAAATAAAAAAGAAGCAGCACAGAATAACAAGGATTTGGTTTGCAGAAGGTACTCGTCATGATCTTTTGCTTGTTTTATTTATTTTAATGTTTTCGTTCTTTTTTCATTTTGAAGAAAATGAGAATAATTTACTTGTAAGACTGCAATGCTGCACCACAGCTGTGTGTTTATATTTTTGGGATGACTGGAACAAAATGCAAGCAGTGCGTTGCTTTTAATTTTCCAACCACCTGTATTCCAGCACTATAACATGCACTTTGGAATCTTGTGTCCTCAGAGTACATTAGATAAAGGCCAGTAATCATTGTCAAGAGCTAAATATTTATAAACAGCATAAAGCTTTTTGCAATCCCAACAAATCTAGAATAAATTTCCTATAATGCAAAAGTGCTCCCTCCAGATGCTTTCAGATTACAATAAACAAAATGCATTAGCTTAAAAAATACAAGCTTCATTTCCTCTCTTGCTCTTGTAAATAATTGGGTTGTTCATATAAGGCTTGTAGAATGTTTTGTTATATAACATAAAATTTTCATTTTTTTTACGGAGAACTTAGTTTAGAACTTACGGAGATCAGTTATGACCTAGATGTAAAATTATATATCAAAAGCTTTTTTTTTTGTTTTATTTTCCTTTTTAAATGATACGGGGGTCTTTGAAAGAAAGCAAGGTATTTACTTTTTAGAGTTTCCCTTACCCATGCTGTTTTCAGAGATCATAATCAAGACAAGATAATCCTCCATTTGGCATCCTAATAGTTTCCATTATAACTGACAGACAGAGCTTTACAGTGCTATAAAATACTACTAAAATGAGGATCAAATTTCTTATTCTGGGAAAAAAGTGCAAAAGAAGGACAGATCTTCCTGAGAGTTTCATGGTATTGTGCACTTGAGAAGGATAAGCTTCTAATATTTTCTTTAGGGAGAATCTTGTAAAAAATAAATCAGCATGTAACCCTTGGAAATGTTGGCAGTATAAGTAGAGATTTATTTTTCCTTTCCTGTCCCAAATGCCTTTGGATTACACCCATAAAGATAATGAAAAGAAGGTAATGAAAAGACTGCTTTAATGTTGGTCATTTTCAGGTGCCCACTTGCTACATGAAGAGCTCATGTTATTATCCCATACTGAATTAAGCACACAATTCAGAACGGAAATGGAGACACAAGTCAGCGATTAATTCTTGGATACAGTTCATTTAATGATCCTCTTCGTGGTGTAGTGCAAAGTCTTTTGCCTGTGTTTGTTCCTTAAACTCTGTCCATGTTGAGCTAGGAAATAACACTCATTTGGAACTGTGAAGGTATCCCTCTTCAAGTGGAGGAATGTGCTTTTTCTGTCTCTCAATAGATTTCTGAGTTAGCCATCTCTTGTTGAACAAAGTTTTCCTGCCTGCTGTTTGGCAGGACTTTTAGCCTGAGGTCATACGGAATCATGTTTCAAAGATTTTGGTTTTGGTTAATTTCAATCCTAGATTCAACAAGATCCAGTTTTCAACTGCAAGCTAATTTTAGAGTTAAGGCGAGTTATTTCTGTGCCAAAATTTTTTACTGTCATAATTTTCATTTTTATTCTTTTTGTTCTGTTTAATAATTGCTTCCTAGGTATAGGCCTTGAAGCCAATACTACAAAAGGAAACAGTAGAGTAAGCAAATGCTTGAAGAAAACATGTTCATTATTGGAAATCTTCAGCTGAAAATTAATCATAGAATCATAGAATCATAGAATCATACAGGTTGGAAAAGACCTCTAAGATCATCGTGTCCAACCGTCAACCCAACACCACCATGCCCACTACACCATGTCCCTAAGGGCCTCATCTACACGTCTTTTAAATACCTCCAGGGATGGTGACTCCACCACTTCCCTGGGCAGCCTGTTCCAAGGCCTGACCACTCTTTCAGTAAAGAAATTTTTCCTAATGTTCAATCTAAACCTCCCTTGGCGCAACTTGAGGCCATTTCCTCTTGTCCTATCGCTAGTTACTTGGGAGAAGAGACCAACACCCACCTCGCTACAACCTCCTTTCAGGTAGTTGTAGAGCGCGATGAGGTCTCCCCTCAGCCTCCTCTTCTCCAGGCTAAACAACCCCAGTTCCCTCAGCCGCTCCTCATAAGACTTGTGCTCCAGGCCCTTCACCAGCTTCGTTGCCCTCCTCTGGACGCGCTCCAGCACCTCCATGTCCTTCTTGTAGTGAGGGGCCCAAAACTGAACACAGTATTCGAGGTGCGGCCTCACCAGTGCCGAGTACAGGGGCACGATCACCTCCCTACTCCTGCTGGCCACACTATTTCTGATACAGGCCAGGATGCTGTTGGCCTTCTTGGCCACCTGGGCACACTGCCGGCTCATGTTCAGCCGGCTGTCAACCAGTACCTCCAGGTCCTTTTCCTCTGGGCAGCTTTCCAGCCACTCTTCCCCAAGCCTGTAGCGTTGCCTGGGGTTGTTGTGGCCGAAGTGCAGGACCCGGCACTTGGCCTTGTTGAATCTCATACAGTTGGCCTCGGCCCATCGATCCAGCCTGTCCAGGTCCCTCTGCAGAGCCTTCCTACCCTCCAGCAGATCAACACTCCCGCCCAACTTGGTGTCGTCTGCAAACTTACTGAGGGAGCACTCGATTCCCTCGTCCAGATCATTGATGAAGATATTGAACAGGACCGGCCCCAGTACTGAGCCCTGGGGAACACCGCTTGTGACCGGCCGCCAACTGGATTTAACTCCGTTCACCACAACTCTCTGGGCTCGGCCGTCCAGCCAGTTTTTTACCCAGTGAAGAGTGCACCTGTCTAGGCCGTGAGCCGCTAGCTTCTCTAGGAGAATGCTGTGGGAGACAGTGTCAAAGGCCTTACTGAAGTCCAAGTAGACCACATCCACTGCCTTTCCCTCATCCACTAGGCGGGTCACCTGGTCATAGAAGGAGATCAGGTTGGTCAAGCAGGACCTGCCTTCCATGAACCCGTGCTGGCTGGGCCTGATCCCCTGGTTGTCCCGGACATGGCTTTAAACATTAAACATGTCAAGTTAAACAAGTCATTAAACATGACTTTATACATTAAAGTTTTATACAAACAAAAATCTCCCCCCCACCACCCCGTATTAGTGAGTAAATTAATTGTGGTATGGGATTCTGTTGACTGTAAAGATGGTTGTAATCACTGGGTAGCTTGAATGAGTTGAACATGTAAGGGTTCAAACGCATAAAAAATTGCTTTTAATTCTACTGCATTCCCTTCACAAATTGCAGTAAATAATTTGCTTTGAACATGACTGTACTTGCAACATGGTTAACAGTAAAAGGTCTTTATCCATCCTGAAGAAGGAACCCTACAAACCATGACATGAGAAAGGGGCAAGATGTCCTGCCCAGCCTCGGCTAGAAGGAGTCAGATTAATGAGCTATTGCTTTCCTGGAGACTAGACAGCTGTACAGAGAAGCCTGGCTAAGCATGTGCTTAACTAAGAGTGTGAATAGAAATAGATGGTCCATCAACATATTAGAAATGAATTTGTAAACATGAAATGCAGTAAAGCCTGACCAGTTCAGAGAGATGCCAGAAAAACCAGTTTTCCTCATCTAACCAAGGAAAGTGTAGTTGGTCTTGTAGCTCAACCTGTTTCTTTTAAACATCAGTAAGATTAATGGATTAAATACTCTTCCTTTTTGCCAGTGATAGAAGTTTATAAATCCTCCATCCCTCCCCTCCTGCACATTAGAACATCCTGGGTTATATTGTTTTGAGGCCTATTACTGTCCATTATTGTTGACCATGTTGCTTAAATATGCATAGCCACAGATTCATTGATCTTGTACATAAGGCTTGAAATAACCACATTTTGCTTTATAATATATGCACTTTCACTTATTGTGTTATTAATAGAAAACAAAAGCATGCCAAACTTTAAGAGTGCTTGTAGTAAAGGAAAGACAAACTCTTGCCAAAAATATTTTAGCCCCAAAGTATGTTGACATGAATGTTTCTAGGTAAAAACAATGTGGCAAAAGCTAGTCCTTTGCCAGTATGCATACAAGCAGTCATTTTCCACTGCAAGTTGAATATGCTGTGCAAGGCTTTCATTGTCTGTGACATCACTTCTATCAGTGCTACATCAAGAACAGACAATAAGTCTCCTTACAGGGTTTCCCCAATGCAGTCGCCAGTCTTCTGTGCTTTTGTTATAGAGGTCAGAAAAGGTCACATACCCCTCCCTCCATTGCTACTGTTCCTTCCCAGAGGGTCATATTGAGTCCTGAGCACTCCTTTTAATTTCATACTAGCGTATGTTATATGTATGTCACTGCAAAGATAAGCAGTCTTATTTCTGATATTTTTTTGAAAATGCATAATAAATAATTTTGCATTAAAATTTCTCAATAGTTTATGCAAAAGGCCTGTGTTGATGAACCAATTTTGTGAAAAATCTCCCAAATGGGAGCAATGGAGGGGTGGACAGGGAATACTGGCTTTAAAGTATGACCTGTTAATCTGGTTTTACTATTTCCCAAGAAAAATGAATCAGAAAGTGAACTTAGACAAGAGTTACTACTCTCGAATAACACCTTCCTGTTGGCAGCTACCGTAGAGGAAGAGATTGTAAGAGTACAGTAAAATCATTTTTTGAAGTTACACAGATGTGTTTCAAGATGAATGCTGTTTAACCACTTAGTGTATTGCAAATGAATTTGACTTCATACAAATAAATAAGATTGAGAATTTTCACCTCTTTTGATAAATTTTGAGCTACTATCAACTGACATGTTCCAGCTAAGCATGACATGCACACCTTAACGTGACCTTTAGTATACAGTTACAGATTAATGTATCTGATGGTGAAAGTGTTTTACAAAACCGTGTATAATAATGTAGGTATTAGCAGAATACATCAGCTATTATTTCTGTGGCACTTGAGATTATCAAACAAATTAGTTTGTGTACAACACTGAATTATTTAACTACAGGTACCTTTATGTCAAAGCACATGCAAGAGCTCTTTACATACACGAGTTGGCCTTGAAAACAAGATCATAGTCATCTCAAGGATCAATCCAAACCAGCAGTGTTGAAATTAAGCTAATATAAACAGGAGTCATTAACCTGTGCTTATCATGGATTTATATGTGTATAGTCACATAATTGCAGTTAGTAGTAATTACGGGCAAAACCTACTTGGAATGTGAGGAGGACTGACTTTATATAGTACTTTTTTGTGCAAAAGTACGCACATTTTACTTATTTTCTGCATAGTTTCAGCATTTTCAGTTAATGCTCTGGAGATAATATAAAGGAACAGGGTAAATGTAAAGCAAATCCAGGGTTTGATGGGACAATGTTTGACAAGTTCTGTTCTCGTTGTAGATACTGTTGTTTTAACAGGATTGTTAACTTCAGCCTCACCAATTAATGTTCTCTGCTTTTTCTCTTGGTAATGCACTTAAGAACAGGAGAATATTGCTCTCTATACTTTTTGCAACTCAAACTGTTCATTGGAACAGAAGGGGATTTAAATTCTAAATCACCTCTATTTGTGTCGTGGTCTAACCTGGCAGGCAGCCAAAATACCACGCAGCCGCTCGCTCACTCTCCCCGCCCCCCCAGCGGGACGGGGAGAGAATCGGAAGGGTAAGAGTGAGAAAAACTCGTGGGTTGAGATAAAGACAGTTTAATAGAACAGAAAAGGGAAAATAATGATAATAAATAATGATAGAATATACAAAATGAGTGATGCACAATGCAATTGCTCACCACCCGCGCTGACCGATAACCAAGTAGCGATCGGTACTTCCTGGATCACGCCTACCCTTCATATACTGAGCATGACGTCACATGGTATGGAATACCCCATTGGCCAGCTGGGCTGGCTGTCCTGATTATGTTCCCTCCCATCTTGTGTACCTAGCTCAGTCAGTAGGCACGGGAGCTGTCCTTGGACTAGTAGGGCACTTAGCAACAACTGAAAACATCAGTGTGTTATCAACATTCTCCTCATACTAAATCCAAAACACAGCACTAGGAAGAAATTTAACCCTATCCCAGCCGAAACCAGGACAGTATCCACCCCTTATTCCATACCATTTACGTTATGCTTAGGTCTCACATTTTTCGATACATTTCAATTAATCACCACTATCTTTTTTATATATATACATATATAATACATATACATACATATATATACATAAATATATACAAATGTCCATTGAGTTCTTTTAGTCCACAACTTTGGGCTCCATCTGTCATAACAGTCTTTCAGGGCCAGAAGGATGGTGTGTGGTGTTGGGCTGTTGCATCCTGAAGCCAGTTCTCATTTCGGTACTGCTGCACTCGTTCAGTTCTATCATCGTTGCACTTTGCTCGGTTTCATCGGAGTCAGCTCATTCTTCATTAATCTGGGTGATTTTCACTGCTATACCATTGATAGCAACCATAGAAATAATGATATACAATATCATATAACAATTGACATAATAAAATTCAGTTCATTGGCTATTTTCACCCAAAATCAAATCCCCTTGAGGTACACACCGGACTTGCCCATCCTTTCGCAT
Organism: Calonectris borealis; assembly: GCF_964195595.1. Lineage (NCBI taxonomy): Eukaryota > Metazoa > Chordata > Aves > Procellariiformes > Procellariidae > Calonectris > Calonectris borealis. Next base: position 88,861,110 of record NC_134313.1, read on the forward strand.
CATCCACCAAGTGTACCCAGGTCCTTGAGCAAAAGCAATCCCACGGATGGGTTTTCCCTTGCCAGAGGCAGGAGTAACCCAGACTGTCTTCCCCAGCATATTTCTTATGTGCACGACAGGGACTTTATCTCCATCTACAGTACGTAAGAGTCTTGATTGGGCAGGGCCAGCTCGATTAACAGACCCCCTAGTGTTGACTAACCAGGTGGCTTTTGCTAAATGTGTATCCCAATGCTTGAATGTCCCACCACCCATTGCCCTCAGTGTTGTCTTTAGCAGCCCGTTGTATCGTTCGATTTTCCCGGAGGCTGGTGCATGGTAGGGGATGTGATAGACCCACTCAATGCCGTGCTCTTTGGCCCAGGTGTCTATGAGGGTGTTTCGGAAGTGAGTCCCGTTGTCTGACTCAATTCTTTCTGGGGTGCCATGTCGCCATAGGACTTGCTTTTCAAGGCCCAGGATGGTGTTCCGGGCAGTGGCATGGGGCACAGGGTATGTTTCCAGCCATCCGGTGGTTGCTTCCACCATGGTGAGCACATAGCGCTTGCCGTGGCGGGTTTGTGGGAGTGTGATATAATCAATCTGCCAGGCCTCCCCATACTTGTATTTCAACCATCGTCCCCCATACCAAAGAGGCTTTACTCGCTTGGCTTGTTTGATTGCAGCGCACGTTTCACATTCATGGATAACCTGTGCAATAGCGTCCATGGTTAAGTCCACCCCTCGATCACGAGCCCATCTGTATGTTGCATCTCTTCCTTGATGGCCTGAGGCATCATGGGCCCACCGAGCTATAAATAATTCACCTTTATGTTGCCAGTCCAGATCCACCTGGGCCACTTCAATCTTAGCAGCCTGGTCCACCTGCTGGTTGTTTTGATGTTCTTCAGTGGCCCGACTCTTGGGTACGTGAGCATCTACGTGACGTACTTTTACAGTCAGGTTCTCTACTCGGGCAGCAATATCTTGCCACAACGCGGCAGCCCAGATGGGTTTACCTCTGTGCTGCCAGTTGTTCTGCTTCCACTGCTGCAACCACCCCCACAGGGCATTTGCCACCATCCATGAGTCAGTAAAGAGATAAAGTACTGGCCATTTTTCTCGTTCAGCAATGTCCAAGGCCAGCTGGATGGCTTTCACCTCTGCAAACTGGCTCGATTCACCTTCTCCTTCAGCAGTTTCTGCAACTTGGCGTATAGGACTCCATACAGCAGCTTTCCATCTCCGATGCTTTCCCACAAGGCGACAGGACCCATCCGTGAACAGGGCATATTGCTTCTCATTTTCTGGTAGTTTGTTATACAGTGGGGCTTCTTCAGCACGTGTCACCTCCTCCTCTGGGGATATTCCAAAATCTTTGCCTTCTGGCCAGTTCGTGATCACCTCCAAGATTCCTGGGCGACTGGGGTTTCCTATTCGGGCCCGTTGTGTGATCAGTGCGACCCACTTACTCCACGTAGCATCGGTTGCATGATGTGTAGAGGGGACCCTCCCTTTGAACATCCAGCCCAGCACCGGCAGTCGGGGTGCCAGGAGGAGCTGTGCTTCAGTGCCAACCACTTCCGAAGCAGCTCGAATCCCTTCATATGCTGCCAATATCTCTTTCTCAGTTGGAGTGTAGCGGGCCTCGGATCCTCTGTATCCCCGACTCCAGAACCCTACGGGTCGACCTCGAGTCTCCCCTGGTGCTTTCTGCCAGAGGCTCCAGGTAGGGCCATTCCCCCCGGCTGCGGTGTAGAGCACATTCTTCACATCTTGTCCTGCCCGGACTGGCCCAAGGGCTACTGCATGAACTATCTCCTGTTTAATTTGTTCAAAGGCTTGTTGTTGCTCAGGGCCCCATTTGAAATCGTTCTTCTTCCTGGTCACTTGATAGAGAGGGCTTACAATCAGGCTGTAATCTGGAATATGCATTCTCCAAAAGCCCACAACGCCTAAGAAAGCTTGTGTTTCCCTTTTGCTAGTCGGTGGGGACATGACTGTTATTTTGTTGATCACATCCATTGGGATCTGACGACGTCCATCTTGCCATTTTATTCCTAAAAACTGGATCTCCTGTGCAGGTCCCTTGACCTTACTTTGGTTTATGGCAAAACCGGCCTTCAGAAGGATTTGAATTATTCTCTCCCCTTTCTCAAAAACTTCTTCTGCTGTGTTGCCCCACACGATGATGTCGTCAATGTATTGCAGGTGTTCTGGAGCCTCACCCTGTTCCAGTGTGGTGTGGATCAGTCCATGGCAAATGGTAGGGCTGTGTTTCCACCCCTGGGGCAGTCGGTTCCAGGTGTACTGGACGCCCCTCCAAGTGAAAGCAAACTGTGGCCTGCACTCTACCGCCAAAGGGATTGAGAAGAAGGCATTAGCAATGTCAATGGTGGCGTACCACTTGGCTGCCTTTGACTCCAGTTCGTATTGAAGTTCTAGCATGTCCGGCACGGCAGCACTCAGTGGTGGCGTCACTTCGTTCAGGCCACGGTAGTCTACTGTTAGTCTCCACTCTCCATTAGACTTTCGCACTGGCCATATGGGACTGTTGAAGGGTGAGCGAGTCTTGCTGATCACTCCTTGGCTCTCCAGTCGACGAATCAGCTCATGGATGGGGATCAGGGAGTCTCGGTTGGTGCGGTATTGCCGCCGGTGCACTGTTGTGGTAGCGATTGGTACTTGTTGTTCTTCAACCCTCAACAACCCCACAACAGAAGGGTCCTCTGAGAGACCGGGCAAGGTGGACAGCTGTTTAATTTCCTCTGTCTCCAAGGTAGCTATACCAAAAGCCCACCGGTACCCTTTTGGGTCCTTGAAATACCCTCTCCTGAGGTAGTCTATGCCAAGGATGCACGGAGCCTCTGGGCCAGTCACAATGGGGTGCTTCTGCCACTCGTTCCCGGTTAGGCTCACTTCGGCCTCCAATACAGTTAACTCTTGGGATCCCCCTGTCACTCCAGAAATACAAATGGGTTCTGCCCCTTTATAGCTTGATGGCATCAGGGTACACTGTGCACCAGTGTCTACGAGAGCCTTATACTCCTGTGGGTCTGATGTGCCAGGCCATCGAATCCACACAGTCCAGTAAATCCGGTTGTCCCTTTCCTCCACCTGCCCGGAGGCAGGACCCCTCTAGTTCTGGTCATAGTATCTGCTTCTCACTTCTTGCAAACGTGAGTGAAGAACTCCTTCATTACAGTCCAAAGTAAGATCAGCCCTTCTACTCTGTCTGGGGAACTGTTCACTGGAAACTGGACCGTCGTGAGACAGGTTTTTCCTGAAAACTGGAGCAGCATTTTTCCTGGGAGAACCCCCTTGTGTCATTGTTTTTCCTTGCAACTCACGTACACGTGCCTCTAGGGTCAAGGTAGGTTTTCCATCCCACTGCCTCATGTCCTCTCCGTGGTCACGCAGGTAAAACCACAGGGTGCCCCGTGGTGTGTACTTTCGATATCCTCTCTCTTGAGGAGAAAAACGCTGACTCCTAATGACTGAGATACTGGTCCGTACAGGTGGGGAATAGGACATACCCTCTTCGAGTTGCTGGACCTTTCGGGACAGTTTCTCCACAGCCGAGACAAGGGAGGAGGAGATAGTTTCTTCAAAATCCCGAAGTCTGCTAACCACCTCATCCACCGTTGGTTCTTCTTCCTCTTTCCAGCACAGTACTGCCAACGAACTGGCATACGATGCTGGTGCGCTCCGTACCAACTTCCGCCACATGGGTCGGGTGCACTGGACGTCATCTGGATCTTTGGGTGTTCGGGCGTCGTCCAGGTCACTATAAACCACCTCCAGCATGCCTAGTTCTCTCAGGTACTGGATACCTCTCTCCATAGTGGTCCATTTGCCTAGGCAATATATAACATCTTCCTTGAAGGGATACCTTTCCTTCACACCTGACAGCAGTCGCCTCCAGAGGCTGAGGACCTGTGTCCCTTTTCCAATCGCTTTGTCAATGCCTCCTTCCCTAGCAAGGGATCCCAGCTGTTTGGCTTCCTTCCCCTCCAATTCCAGGCTACTGGCCCCATTATCCCAGCATCGGAGCAGCCAGGTAACAATATGCTCGTCTGGATGACGGCTGAAATCTTTCCGCATATCTCGCAGCTCACTCAGGGATAGGGATCGGGTGGTTTCTGTCTCGTTTATGAGTTCTTCCTCTTCCTCCTCCTCTCCTCTTTCATCATCCCTTTCTAAACTACCTGATCTCCGCTTCCAAGATTTCCTCTTCTGTACAGGGGCAACGGATACCAGCAAGGGTTGGTCCTCTGGTTCAGCTGTAGTGCCTGTTGCTGGGGTTTGGGTAGCTGCAGTACCTGTCGCGGGGGCTGGAGTAACTGTAGTGCCTGTTGCCGGAGTTTGAGTGGCTGCAGTGCCTGTCGCAGGGGTTGGAGAAGCTACGGTGACTGTTGCCGGGGTTTGAGTAGCCACAGGGGTTGTCATGGGGGTTGGAGTAGCCGCAGTGCCTGTCGTGGGGTTTTGAGTAGCCACCGTGTCTGTTGCCACCCCCGAGACTCGCCGCTCCGCCCGCCCCGATGAGGCACCACTGCTTGCCCTCCCTCGTTTCTTGTTCCTGAGGGTTGATCTCTGGACAGTATTCCTGAATAGTTGTTTAACCCTAAACAAGGCCTGAACCACATTCAGGAGACATAGCAATATGCTTGTTTGAGCATCCCAAGGATATTCAAAATTCTCAGGGAATATTGTGGACATCTTTGTGAAGAGGATAGAAGAAAAAGGAGTTTCTGATGATATGGAAGGGAAGATGAACAAGTGGGAGAGAGTGTCCCATCCCGTTTCCCGCTTAAATTCATTCTCCGAGGAGGAACAAGTGCAATTACCAATAATTTCTAAGAGGTGGTTCCCGAGGTACAGAAATGACGGCAGTGCCCAGATACCAGATTAGACTTACGACCAATGATTTTATCACCTCATAAAACAGCAACAAAATGATAATCTTGGCCCAGTTCCGACTGATGATAAACAGCACAAACGGGAACACATACTGCAAGCAAGGTATTGCATGACCCAACATTGAGAGCCAGCCCCACAACTTTGACAGCCAATACATCAACATTGTGACCAATCAATATAATGGATGCTTATAACAATTTTGCCTTACACACTTTGATCAGATCTATCGTTATCTCAACCCTTCGAGCCCCACGTTGGGCGCCAAAAAGGACTGTCGTGGTTTAACCTGGCAGGCAGCCAAAATACCATGCAGCCGCTCGCTCACTCCCCCCGCCCCCCCAGCGGGACGGGGAGAGAATCGGAAGGGTAAGAGTGAGAAAAACTCGTGGGTTGAGATAAAGACAGTTTAATAGAACAGAAAAGGGAAAATAATGATAATAAATAATGATAGAATATACAAAATGAGTGATGCACAATGCAATTGCTCACCACCCGCGCTGACCGATAACCAAGTAGCGATCGGTACTTCCTGGATCACGCCTACCATTTATATACTGAGCATGATGTCACATGGTATGGAATACCCCATTAGCCAGCTGGGCTGGCTGTCCTGATTATGTTCCCTCCCATCTTGTGTACCTAGCTCAGTCAGTAGGCACGGGAGCTGTCCTTGGACTAGGAGGGCACTTAACAACAACTGAAAACATCGGTGTGTTATCAACATTCTTCTCGTACTAAATCCAAAACACAGCACTAGGAAGAAATTTAACCCTATCCCAGCCGAAACCAGGACAATTTGTATAATATTTCCACATCGTAATAGGTACCTTATATCAAAGGGTTAAGATGATAGCTGTCATACAGGATGAGTTATAACTGTTTCTTAAAAGAAAATTAAAATTAAATGTTTAAACAGAAATTAAATATTAAAATAGAAAGTTGGAGATTTAAAAACAAAATGAAAAAAGTCCAACAAAGAAAAGAAAAAAAACCTTAAGAAGGTAAAACTGAAACATAGCATCAGTGGGCCCAAGCCTTTACACTTACTGCTAGTGAATAAAGTCAATTGGTTGGTTGGTTGGTTGGGTTGGGTTTTTTTTTAAATGAAAAGCTGTGGAAAAAAGAAACTGATAAAACCAAAAGAACCCTAAAGAGAGTTTATTACATTTGTGGATTTAACCTTATGGAAATAAGTAGCTTCCTTTATATCAATGCTGTATTTATGGTATGAGCATATTTTGATATTCAAGATGATATTAATCATAGTAAGTATGGGTCTAGTGAGTAAGTGAAAAGGAGATGGAACTGCTGTGAGGCATCCTGGTCAGAAGCATATTAATCAGTTATGAAGATATATGTATTTGCACATATTTTGAGTGCCTGCGATGATCTATGAGCTAAGCTGATGAATATCATTGCAATGAATATCACTGAAGTTAGCAAATATTTATACTGTTTGTCTTGAAATCCTGATTCATATAATGTTATTGGTAGTATTTCATATAAAAAGTGACTCTCAGACAAAACTCACTGGCAAGAAACTGAAGGACATAGAAAAGAGTGGCTTGTAATTTATTGCTTAGATTGTTGCATTCATATAGTTAAAATTTCACCATACGATTCTGCAAAGTCCTGTTTTAATTCACATGACTTTTATTTAAAATTTTGAGCTAAAAATTAATGTGTTACTCAAAAGGATAAGAAGAATATATTTTTTTCCAAATTTCCAGAAATAAACTTTTTAAGAAAATTGAAAGCAAAATCATTATAATTTTAAACTCTAACTGTATTTATTTTATTTGCCCTTGAGTTTTCTCTAGATGATAGGCTCATTTGGAAAAACATAGCATTTTGCAGTTAAGCAAATGTTAACAGTTTTTATTGAGGATTCATCCTGATTCAACTCACTTTATTATTGTCAAGAAACGTTATCTTCATTATCAGAATAACTACTTTTAAACTGCATAGAATCATAAGTTTATAAGTCCTGTTCCATTTGGTGACTAAAAGGGAAGTAAAATCGTCACAAGGAAATTAAGGATGACAATACTTCCATTGCTTAATTCACATACTTATTTATAATCTGATAAGCTGATTATGGATTTTGTCTGGCCACCTGTAACCAAGAGTTTAAGTTTATCCATACTGTGTGGCTTGTCAACTCCAGCACCATTCCCCAGAAATGCTTATGCAGGGAAATAAGTGAGGAGCTGGAAATTAGACATGGCTGTAGAAAAAGGTTTTACTGAACTTTATCTGTTGCTTGACGAGACAACTTGTTCAAATGCACATGTAGGATATAACTCCTTCTCTCCAGGACTTAATATTATTCCGTGTCTAGCATTTCATAAACTTGTATTTGAAATTTATGGGTAAGATGCACACATTTAGTAAAATGTATTGCTGTTCTGATTTTAAAATCCAAAATATTTTTTGCTTCTGTGATCTGTCATTGTCTGTTTTTTGGGTTTTTTTAAAGTATAAAAGCTAAGAAACCTCTATACACACTTTAAAATGCATTACCAAATCAAAATTTAACTCTTCTGTGTTGGAAAATATGAAAGCCAAGCTGCCTTGCAGGAACCTGGCATCAAAGATACAGTTTTGACACAGTACATCTGATGCTGGGAGAAGAAGCTATCTTGTTATATGTAGGAGGCTAGAAAAACCCTTGTCATTCAATTGCTTCCAATGTTTTAATCATCTCTGGTTGCTCTTGCCTTGCTATTCTGTGGGTCAGAAGAGCAAATATATTGCACAGCCTTTTGTATTCTTAGAATAGTATTTGATTTTTACAGCATGTTTTGATCACTTCGATTTTGGCATTAAATATTGTATGTTAGTAAAATGGCAAAAAGCAATATCCCAGAGAACAGATCTTGGTGTTCTCTTCTGCTGAAGACTATCTGAGGCATAGACAATCATTCTCTTTTTAGTGAAATTTTGCCGTTACTTGGCATTTTCTGAATGACACACTCATTCAAATTATACTGGCAGTGAAGGAGCTATTCAACTGTCTGTATTACAGAAGATATATATTTAAGAGAAGATGACGATAACAAGAAAAACATACAGTTGTTTCATAAGATATCTAAAATAGACTTCTTCTCCATCATTGCTTTATGAATTTTTCACTCAGAATTATTCCTGTTTATAGGCTAAGCAATTTTGACATTTGACCAGAACATTCAAAAACTTTTTACTGAGATGTGGTGTTTATCCTAAATATGACAGTGAGCCAACTGAGGCATGGTGTCAGCAATTCCAATACATTCAATGCAAATGTGATGCATTCTTTATACTCTAAAAGGACAAACAGTAAATCACTTTTTGTTCTATGCCAGTTCATTCCTTTTAGTGGATTATCTTTAAAAAGGAGATGAGGTGCTTTTCACTTTCCTAACAGAAATAGTAGATTTCTGCTAATTTCAAACTAAGATATTAGATTCTTTTCACGTTACTGTCAGATATTAAAAAAAGATAATATTTTACAGGCACAAGTTGGTAAATGGATGCATTTCTTTGGGGAAATCTTAAGCTATTAAAGCATTAAAGTATTCTGTAACCTTTATATTGTATGCCAAGTGAAGCTCATCTTTTAATTTATTTCCCAAATATTTTGCCTTCTTTTATAATGACCTCTTGTACATCAGGACAAAATATTATCATAGAATCATAGAATCATACAATAGTTTGGATTGGAAGGGACCTTTAAGGTCATCTAGTCCAAGCCCCCTGCCATGGGCAGGGACATCTTCAACTAGATCAGGTTGCTCAGAGCCCCGTCCAACCTGACCTTGAATGTTTCCAGGGGTGGGGCATCTACCACCTCATCAACAGGGCAACCTGTTCCAGTGTTTTACCACCCTCATTGTAAAAAAAATTTTTCCTTATGTCTAGTCTGAATCTACCCTCTTTAAGTTTAAAATCATTGCCCCTTGTCCTGTCACAACAGGCCCTGCTAAAAAGTTTGTCCTCATTATGAGGATGATAGTTTGTGTCCTATCACTAGCGCCCAAGGTGATGTTCTGTAGCAATGCCTTCTGAGCATGCTGAAGGACTCTGAAGGAGACATGTGTGCAATGCCATTTCTCTCCTCCTGCTTTGGGATTTTGGGGTTTCTCATCCATCAGCCATTAAAGAAAAAAAAAGCCAATGAATGTCATATAACTCATAGGATTATGGAAGTCATAAGTGTGGTCCTAAGCGTGAGGTGGATTTTGCTTTCTAAACCAAGTTTGGAGCTCTGGCAGGATTCCGATATTTAAGTTATCTGGAAAAATTGTTGCTTTTTAGTCTTGAATTTCTCTTCACCATTCGCTTCTCGAAGTATTTTGGTGCTAATATGAAGAATTTTATGTCAGACTTAGAAATAAATTAACAAGATGTTGAAAATCCAGTGTCTCATGTTTTAACAAAATGTGGAAATTTAATTTTGGATTTTTTTAAAGTTGTTTTTTAAAATCAAGCTAACAATTATGACATCGAGGTCTTAGTAGTTTTTACCACGACACAGAATTTCGTAGGGGTTAGGATGTTCAAAGTAGGCCCTTTTAGGTTTGTGATTGCTTATGAAGAGGAAACATTTTTCACACTTCAGAAGTTCCATTTTCTATCACTATTCCTGTCACTATATCCTATTCCTATTTTTCACCCAAAATTGTCAGTGACACATTTTCATTATAAAGTTCCTTACTCTCAGTCTTTCATGCAATTAAATCTCTGGATGTGCTGTGGAGGAAACCGTCTTTGGTTTAGGAAGCTTAGGTTATTTATGGCTTAAAACTTTTGGGTTTTACAGAGTTGAGGTAATAATTTCATATTTTTCACAGTCACTTTTTTAAAATAGGATAGTAAACCTGAGTAAATACAAAAAAGTGGAATGAAAACACAGATCAGATATCAAAGTGTAAACCATTGGTATAACGATAGATAGAGCTCAACTGATTTATCTCATCTCTCAGCTAATGACAGGAAATAGTTTATATTCCTATATTTAGTATCCATGGCTTGTAGCTTTTCTATGTTTTAAGTTCCCTTTCAGATCCTACTGTAGTTCAGTCTTCTGTGACTATATAACTGAAACTTGGAAAACAGCCTCTGTGCATTATTTTTCGTATTTTCTAGTATGTGTGTTGTTAAATTTTTTTTTGTATGTGTTTTCTGTGATATACTAACATTATTATTTTTCTTTCAAAAGCTTAAAAAAAGCAATGGGACAAAAATCATAAATACATTTTTCCAGTGTTAGCCCTAGGCAATAGTAAAAATATAGATGGATACATACGCTTTTGCGAGAGTGAGCCACACATAATGCAATATTATACTACTACTATCCTTCCCATGAGTGTAAGTTAGGATGAGCAAAGACAGGATTGTTCAGGGTGATAGGGTGATGAAGTCACGTGTAGTGAAAATACAAATCAAATGGTCAGTTCCTAATGGAATTAACTTTACCTTCTAGATGAGGATTAGAGCAGGATTGGACATAGTCAGCATGTTAAGGGGGCCCCTAGAATAGAAGTCTCTTTCAGACTTCATACAGGATGGTATTACTTTTGGGTTTTTTTCCAACCTCTGTCTTTGGTGCAAGGAAAATTTCTCCTCCTGCCAAATTTATATCTTTTTGCTCTCTAGCTTCATTGCTTACAGACAGTATATTTCTCTTTTTCTGCAGCTCACTAAGTACCAGAGACCTTATGCCTATAACTAACTTGCGACCTCAGTTATTCTTTGTTAAATTCATACAAAAGTCTTACAAAGCTTAATAGAAATTAGTCTTACTGAGTTTTCTCTAACAATTAAAGTAAGTATTTTCTGTACAATACTTGACTGCTTTAGTAAGGGGGCATGTAACTCTTATGGACAGGGTGTTGTAGGATACCCACATCCCCTTGCACTCTGAAAAAAAGAACATGTTTTATTCCTCTCACATATGGTACCATATATACTAGTTACATGGTATATGAGAAATATTAGTAAATATGTGATTTATGTGTGTGTCTTTAAAAAAACCATAGGCATCGGGCATCATATGTTATGTCTGTTTGCTCTGAGATATAGTTTGCACACTAATGATACTTTCAGTATAAAGATGGCTGACTTGGTCAGTGATGAAAACTTTCAAGGTGTAAAACCAAAAAAAGTCATCTTTTCCACCAAATAAAGTGCCTGTAAACAGATGATTTATGGCCTGTTACGTGACCTGTCTCACTAATAATGAAATATTCAAATACCGTAACCTTTCCCATCTGCTCAGTGAACAGCTGTGATTTGCTGTTTGGCATCTGATCTTTGCAACAATTAAGCTCACTCTTTACATAAGTAACACAGGTGATGATGTGTTAGAGGCCAATAAGATTTTCAAGTGGGTCAGTTAAACTAACATACACAGATGCACTTAATGCCCGTTCCCAGCACAGGGCAAAGATCACAATCCTTTCTGGTCTTGAAGAGCTTCTAAGAAAGGAGGAAAAGCTGGGGTCTAGGTTTCCAAAGATTCAAATCAGTGTTCATCATATGATGAAAATCTCCTCATACAACACTTAACAATATTGATTGCCTTTCAAAAATGCCTATAACAAGGTTAGAAATGTACCTTTGCAAATTTATAAATTTTTGGTTGGAATCTGTGAAATTCCAGTGCTTACTGTCTGTTATTGCTCTATTCTGATATTTATATAAACTTTCTGTGTTTTTTGTAGATACATATTGCATATTAATTCTTGAAAAATTTCAAAGTGAAACGAAGTAGAGCTTGTTGGTAGTACTGTGGATCATAGAGGAATAAGTGTGTAAGTGCTGTTGAAACTGTAAGCAACTTGCCAAGTACTCAGAATTCTCAAGTATTTCAAATGTCTGCTTTCTCCAATCCGCAAACTGAGCTTTCTGTGTAAGTTTGGTACACTGTGCATAATTTCATCTGTATACTAATCTCAGGCTATGGAGTGTCTCAACAAGAAAAAGCAAACTTTGTTATCACCATTCCTTTAAAATATATATTACAGTATAAAATACATAGCGGAATAACAATTTTATAGTTTAACTTAGAATCCTTTCTACAAGGAAAGATCTACAAGGATGTTGACTACAGATAAACAGGCTTGTTTCTGAGTTCAAGTACAAGAACTTGAACTTGTTTTAGTTGAGGGAGAAGGGGAAAGAGGATGCCTTGTTAATGGCACTTGGCTGAACCTTCAATATTCAGTCTTCTGTTCCTCTGTTTCCGCAGTGGTTTTCCTCTTGCAGGAGAGAATTCTCTCTGGGGTCCTAGATGCCTTTCACATCTTGACTCCTCCTTTTCTGCATATCTTTGAGGAAGGAAACTTGATTTCTCCCATGAATGCTGGTAATTACTAACACTATGCTTATGGTATTTTCCTTCATAAAGGTGCTGAGATTTGTCTGGAGCTTTTTGATTTTTCAGCTCCTCCATCCCCATATCATCATGGAAATAAGCTTTGACTTGAAGATATGTATTATAAAAGGTTCTGAGTTCAGATAGAAGTGGAGAAATGTTGTATTGAAATACATGAAGTTTATCATAAGTAATTTTTGCTCCTATCTATTTGTAACTGTATTTTCCTACCTACTTTTCTTAACATATGATCTGCTTAATATATGATCATTTGAGTTCTAATGATAGACTGCCATAAGCTTCTCCCTAACAATTTCTTAGTTCTGCCTAAAATGATGACTGAAAACACTTTATCTCTAGAGAAGTACATTTCGTGCTGTCCTGCAATTGCATACAATTCCATTATTTTACACTCGAAATATGTACTTCATTTTTTTGGAGGCTTTCCTGATTCAAATCTTAGAGTTTTGTAACTTGAAGTATTGTGAATTTTCAGCATATTTCTGTTAACTTGTTCTTCCCTGTAGCTTTCAAAAACTGATCATTTAACTGCATCTTTCATATCTTTTGGTTGTGCTGTAATATATTACAGAGCCTACTTCTGTGAGGTAAATTTGTCAGACACAATTTCTTTTTCTGATGTTTATCTGTTTATCTGGTCTTGAAAGTATTCTCTGATTTGGCATGTTTTCTCTTCTACTAACTTCTTAAGCTGTTTCTCTTGGGCAGACTGTCTGGGTGGTGGAGACTTAACAGCTTACTTGGAACTCACTGAACCCTTAAAATCTTTTATCACCAAGCCTTTTAACAGCTGCTTCATCTGTTAAATGTTATAGTATTATCTACAACAATTTTTTAATCTGCTCCCTGTTTCATTACAGTTTTAGGGTTTGGTTTTTGTTTTTTGTTTATTTTTTGGGTTTTTTTTTTTTTTTTCTTTATTCTTGACAATTTGCAGAGCTAATTTTGCTTCTGGTTTAATTACTTCCCTTCTCTTAGCTCTGTGTGGCCTCCTCTATCTAATCTTTTAGCTTCGTTCAAGGGAAAACAGTCATAGTTGCTGTGATATTTGACACTATCATACAACAAAAAAGTTAATGTATCTTAGTTGATTTTCTGTGGATTGAGAATGCTGCTGAAATGTTCTTGCTGTTGTCTTTTGTCATCAACTTTCTTAATACTTTTTGAACTGTGTCATTTTTACTGATTTGTTCTTGGCACACTTTGACCACTTCTACGTTTGGTTCCTTTTTATACTCTGATATCCTAAAGAGCTAATCTAAATATTCCTTTCAGTATTTAGAAGTTCCAATGTCTTTATGTGAAGAATTTCAAGTTAATTTAGAAATCTTTGCCTGGGAGCAGTGTAAACAGATTTCATACTGGTTTGACTGTGGGAACTACATCACATTGACCATTGTTTTGTCTAACCTGATATCGACAGCTCCAGCCTTGTTACTGACATCTTCTATGCAGATAATGCTAGGAAACCTTTTTGACTGAATTGAAAGTTGGAATTATAATATTTTATGTATTTGATAAGAATTTATTTATAAACATTGCTGTGAAAGCAATATTTGTCAGTTGGCTCCCAGTTTTGTATTAGCTTTCTGAGGCACAGGTCTTAATTGCCTATGAATCATAGCTATGATGAGAAAGTTTTTACTTTTCTCTTTCATTTTGACTTTTTTGTAAAATTATTTATCATTCATTTTGACTAATTCTAGAGACTTTAAGATAATCTCAATTTCAGAGATCAAAGCAAGTATTTGTGTATTTACAAAATGCTCTTTTTCCCCCCAGAAATTTCATAATTCTGAATCTTCTATCTCTTGTGAGGGAAAGAAATGTTAATAGAAAAAAACTTTAAATAGAAACATAGCATGTGTTTTGTTTTTTTCTCAGCTTTCTGAAATGTATAACTGATGTTGAATTTAAAAAAATAATGTTTTGAACTTGCAGTTATATATTATTATTATCAAAAGAGGAAGAATAGCTTGAGATATTGGGAAAAAAATATACCTATAGAGAGATGCAATGCAAGAAAACCATTTAATTAGTTTGGAACCTAAAATCATGTTTTCTAATGAAATTTATTGCTATAAATTCTTTAAATCATTCTGGAAACTGGATGAGTAAGTGACAATACAATCACGAAGAGTGAAATAACAGTTCTGGCTGCATAATAAATTTATCTAAAGATATGCTGATGCATCTGTTGTGTTGTATGTCAATTTTTGGAGGCTTTGAGAGATATTTGCAGAGGAAATGTTGGCAGTGGGTATCAAACATAACAAAAATAACTAAGATCTGTGTATGGTGTCTGATAAGACCTGAAATCTGTTTTTCTGTGCAACTGCTTTATAAATTATACTTACGCATATTTAAATGACTTCATACATCTCTTGCCAGGGTAGTCATAAGTCACTTGGGGTGTCAAAATTCTGCATTGAAATGTTTGCAGAAATAAGATATTCAGGCCTGAGGAAGATTTCAAACATACAGTTCATACTCTCTTTGATACAAACTCTTTTATCTGCAAAAGGAAGAGTTCATTTTTAAAACTTATTCTTGACTTTTTCCCCCTGAAGTCACAAAAACAGTTTTATTTCTACTTCTTTCTTTCTTTCCAAAACAGTTTTACAGTGTTTAGATACGAGTAAAGACACAGTGCAGCTAACTATGAATTGTGAAGCCTACTTAACCTGCAACTCTGTACTGTAAGATTTTGATCCCTGCTGAGGGCAAGATATTTTGGTTTCTGTCATTATATGTATATACATTATGAAGAACTGCTGGCATGAGGACAATAGAGATAATTTGAAACCCATTTTTAAACAGATTCTTAGAAAGCAGTAAAACAAAACCAGAAAGGCTAAAGCATGTCCCTGTATTATAATATTCAAGCTAACAATTGTAATAAACCAAAAACAATAGTCTTTTTAATACTGTACGGGGAACTGATACCTTTGATTCTTATGCAAACATCTGATTCTTATATGAATACCCATAATCTTGGAAAGACTTAGCAAATAAAAAATACCGGAGGGTATGTATCTGAAGCTTTTAAAGAATCTGAATTGAATGCTTTTGCAGTTCTATTAAGCTAAACAATTCCGTGTTAATTACACATGATTCTATGTAGACTAAATTTTTATATTAAATAAAATTAACCTGTTTACATTAAAATAGGAACTTTCAATGCTCTAGTTAGCATTCCAGAATTTATTATGAGATATGTAAGTATAAGCAATTATATAATATTTACAATAAGCCTATATAATATTTACAATAATATTTACAATAAACCTATTAAAAAAGCTCTAAATAAAAAGAAGTTCTGCTGTTGACATTAGTGGAAGGAAACATAGGGCCTAAGATAAGTGATCAGTTATGATAGACTGGTAGGTGGTCAAATCATTGTTCTTTCCTCAAATTAATCAAGTTCATACCTTGAATTTTTAGATACTTCTTACCCAGATAGGAAAAGTTGCTATTCCAAAGCAGAGATGTGTCCTGGTTTTGGCTGGGATGGAGTTGATTTTCTTCCTATTAACTGGTATAGTGCTGTGTTTTGGATGTAGTGTGAGAATAGTGTTGGTGACATGCTGATGTTTTGGTTGTTGCTAGGTATTGTTTATGCTAGTCAAGGACTTTTCATCTTCCCATGCCCTGCCAGATGTGCAGGGGGCTGGGAGGGAGCGTGGCCAGGGCGGCTGGCCCAGCTGGCCAATAGGCTATTCCATACCATATGACGTCATGCTCAGCATATAAGGCTGGGTGAAGAAGAAGGAGGGGGGGCGTTCGGAGTGATGGCGTGTGTCTTCCCAAGTAACCGTTACGCGTGATGGAGCCCTGCTTTCCTGGCGATGGCTGAACACCTGCCTGCCGATGGGAAGTGGTGAATGAATTCCTTGTTTTACTTTGCTTGCGTGCGTGGCTTTTGCTTTCCCTATTAAACTGTCTTTATCTCAACCCACGAGTTTTTCTCACTTTTACCCTTCTGATTCTCTCCCCCATCCCACCCGGCGGGGGGGGGTGAGCGAGCGGCTGCGTGGTATTTGGCTGCTGCCAGGTTAAACCACGACAAGATGTTTATCTATTGAAATAATCCACGTACATGAACTTGATTCTTCTGCAATCCTTACTTCTATCTCCAACCTCTGTTAATTCTTGTCTCCTAAGATAATTTCTCCAATAGTGTTAACCACACATCAGCATTCATTCAAATATAAGTTTTGTTTTCAAGATTGTACATTTTTGCCGCCAGTGTGCTTTTCATTATATGGATGGGGGAGTGTTCAAAATAAGTAGTGTCATAACTGGATGAAGGCAGGTGGATTTTGGTGGAGAAAAAGGAAAAAGAAAAAAAAAAAAGAGTTCTTATGTCAAGGGATTTCCAACTAGCCATCAAAATTGTCCAACAAGGTAGTTTATGTAGAATGCTGACTGGATTACTTCTTGTTGGGTGGGATGGGGAAAATGGAGATCTCAAGTGGGTTTAGTTTAGATCTGTGAAGAGTAGTATGATAATAGAGCGGTGTGATCCAGAGGGATTGTGTCACTGTGTTGAGGCGATCATTCGGTAGTTAAGGATATAACTTGGTGATTGAAGAAGCAGCTGGAGGGAAGGGAAAAAAAAGACAAGAAATGAACAAACACACTTCCAAGAAATGGCTTTCCATGGAGTAACACCAATGTAACAGTCCATTTTTAGATATAATCCTTAGAGAGGAAACAAAAAGTACCTCTGATTCTATTGACCTCTGTCTAGTAAAAATACTTCTCTCTTCCCAGACTTTTAAACAAAATAAAAATTGTCCAAGGGGTGATAATATTAAAGCTGCCTACTCACAGCAATGAAGGCTAATATTATCAGAGGCAATAAATGCTACTATTTATTATAAGCTAAGCTACTTTTTGTGCATTGCAAATTTTATCCTGGTATCAGTGTAATGACAGAACATCATTAGAAAGAAAACTAATGACTGGGCTTGTCACATTACATCTGTTTTACTAACAATATCTTGTTGCCCACTGTATCCTGAGAACAAGACACTGCCTGAAAAAAACAGTGAGTTAATGTCCTGCTCTTGAGAACACCATTCAGGAAGGATAAAAAAATTGAGGGTGGGGGAGCAGAATTCAGGCTATGGTACAAAGAGAATGGAAAGGTTAGAAGTAAGACAAGTATAAATTATCATCACTGTGAAATTTAATCCATTTTTGATGGAAATTTTGTTGTGACACTAGCAAAAACGCAGCAACTCTTAACGAGAGATCTTCTAGGAGAGAAAGGTGACTAACTGAAAAAAAAAAAAATCTTATTTTTTTGAATTCTCATACCTACAAAAAAACTTGTCCAAGAAGTTTGTCCGGCATTCAGGCACCAAAAGGCTTGTATCAAAGAGATCTGCCCAAGATTTCATTCAATGAGACAGACAAAGAACATCAGCTAGTGAGACCACCTCATGCCTCCTGGGTGGTTCTTTCATTGGCCAGAGGGTTTGCTTTAGACAGAGCCTTTTTTAATTCTCTTTTGGAGCTGATGGTGATTACAGCTTTTCTTCTCCATCTTTCCCACCTCTGATTATTAGGATTTACTCACTGACTTTTGTTTTCTTATCTAGATGTCTCAGGGTACCAAACCTGTGTTCTCTAGCTTTTTCCCATCATTTCTTCATCCCTTAAGTCTTAGTTTTAGTGTGGATGTAGGCCATCCTCTTTGTTTTCCTAATCTAAGTGTTCTGAGAACCTCCATGGATATGCGCTTTGACACTGATGACACGTTGTTCTCATAACCATTCTTCTCATTTCTCCAGGGTTTCCATACCTGACATTCTTCTTCATTCTCTCTTCATACCAGTTTTACCATTTCTGTTATGCTTTTACACATATGTAATGTATTTGTTACCATTATGTAGCAGAGATGATGTAGCCCCAGTATTTCACCTTAGGTTGAATTATGATCCAGTTTAATGCATAATAGCTCTCAAGGAAAAGCTTGTTTTTTAAGTTTTGAGGAGGTTAACTTATATCAAGACCATATTTTTTTTCAAAGCATCTTCTTTGGGAATTTGGTTGTAACATGTATCCTCTCTGTGTTCTCTCAATTGGAAAGCAGTATTTTCCATGAATGCAAAATGTACATCTACTGCAAAATTAGTATATTCTCCAAAGAGTTTAAGGATAAGAGGTTTATTTAAACCCCCTAAACCCTATGCTCTCTTACCAAATCATAACTGGTATATCTCCCCCAAATACCGCCAATGGCCTGTTTGGGTCCATTACATATTTCCTGGTTGATACTGCCTCATCAGGTTTTTTCTGCTGTCTGTCTGTAGTTCCTGACTAAAATCTGGGCCTAAGCCCTTTTTTTTGTGACAATCTACTCACTTAACAGTCCTGATATGAAAGTCTTATTTTAATTTGCTTTAGCTTCAGCAACTGAGTTCTTATCTGAATGATTTTTGCAGATCTGCTACACTCCCAATATTAGTTTAACTGCATTAGCTAAGACATATGAAGTCTGTTGACTGTTTCTGCTTTTTGTAAAGGGATTGCAACACCTCTTGTTTTTTTTACAAAAGTTGTTAGAAACTTGAAGTTTACAATTTTGCAATTTTCTTTTAAGATTTTCTTTCAGCTTAGGTAAAATTCCAAGCTGCTTATTAATTGTCTTGTGTATCTAATGTGAGGTAGCAGGTAACTGCAACAGTACAAAACCATACTAATCTGTTAATGTGAGAAAAGATAGAATGATTATGTATGTGTACAAATTCAGCATACTGCTATCTGATTCCGTAAAACTTAACTTCAACCAAAATAGATCTGGACATCATATCTGCTGCAAAATTGTTTTTGCTTAAAATACTGAATTGGACAGTTACAGAATTGTAATGAAAACTGAGTATGCAGCAGACTTTGCAATAATTTGAGTTTTAATAAAATGAAAGAAATTGTGGACATAGTGTGAAGAAGCTTTGTGAAAATGTTATACTTATTCCAAAAATAAAACATATAAGAATTTGAATGGGAGCTATTGAAAACAAATTTATTTAAGAAAATGCTTTGGGTTATACGTAGGTTTTAACAGAGTTTAATGAGCACCTACAGGCTTATTACTGTAAATGGTGTAAGAAGAGAGGCTTACTGTAGACAGCTGATGTTTAGAGGCAATAGTGCTGATATGTTATCAAAACGTTAAGAACCGTTCAACCAAGCTACAGAAGTGGTAGTACATAACTGTCCATCTCACGGGTATTATTTGAGGTTAATGAATCTATAGAAAGTGTATGTGCCACTTTCTGTATAGGTGGATGGATCTGATCTTTCCACTGTCACCCATTATAATTTGGGTATTAATTTTCAATTTACATTTTCTGAGAGTTGTAAGGGAGGCAAAGTAGTGGATAATTCATCAGACAAAAAGGCAATCTGTGATGAGTTCCTGGTTTAGCATAACGTTTGTGTGATCTTGGGTATGTTGGTCTACTTGATGTCTTAGTTCCCCACCTCCATAAGAGAAATCATTAATTTGAGCCCCCAAATAATATGGTGATGAGCTGTAGGGCTATACAGATATATTCATAATAACAAATTATTTTTTAACTTCTTTACATTGCACTTCCCCAAAAGAATAAATACTTTTCAAAAAATTTCCACTCTTGGCACACTCTTCAGTACCATTTTGCTCTTATTTAGTTAAGTCATTCTCTCAGTTACAACAATCTTTGTCCAGAGCAATTGTAAGAAAGTGAAATATTCATTGCATGTTTCTCTGGCTAGATTATTTTTGTGTTAAAGAGAAAGGGGATTACTTTTACAGAAGCTCAGATTTAATCAAAGAGCATTAAAAGAAATCTTCATCCTAGTCAGAAATTGCCAAGTCCAAGAGGGAAGTAAAGACACATTGATGCCAAGCTAGACAAAAACGTGTTGGTATTTATAATGTATTCTCATTATATCAGGAGGCATCAGGGTTTAATAGACTTGGAGCGCAACTGAGTCCAACCAGCTGTCTGGAAAACCCCTGTGTTGTGCACCTGTTCAAATATTATTATTCTGCTTTTTTACCCCATCCATGATTTTCTTTCTGTATCTCCATTTGCAAATATCTGAAAACATTTTATTTAACAAATTAAAATTAGGAAAATGTATAGAAAGTACGCAGAAAGAGAAAAGAAAGGGGTAATCAGGTCCATTAAAGTGGTAAAACTTGGAACCATGTAATGGGCAAACTACCAGGGCGTGTATTGTGGCAGACACGTACAGGTGTAGGAAAGGCCTGTGTGAGTCCCTTATGTTTTCGTTATCATTAATTACTATGAATTCACTAGTTACAATACTTAATAAATTGTCTAAATGAAATAGGTCAAAATGTGGAGAAAACTGCATGTTAGCAGTAATATGTATTTTTAAACTACTTGCATTCTTTTTATGTGTTCCTTACCAAAAGAGATATATGAATGAAATGTTTAAATAATATTTCAAAAAGCTCTCTTTTAAGATTTGGCCCATCTAATGTGTCATATTTCTTGTATTACTGCTAAATTGCAATGATTGTGTTATAATTGATATATCTGCTAAGTTAAAAAGCCATTTCAGAAATTCATTTACCTACTGTTTGCCATTTGTCTTGTGATGATTTATCTGTTGCTTCTCATTCTAACTATAGCTGCTGAAATACCCACATCATATTTCAAACCAAGGAACCTGTGAACTGCAGAGAATTATATTTGTTCTAAAGCATATACACTCAAAATAATTAAAATTGTTTATCCCTGATTTGTTTTTGTGCAATTGCAATTTTTTCTCTTTACTATACATTTTTCCCAGTTTTAATTTTCTACCCTATCTTTCAAAACAAACAGCCCTTCCAAAACACAAAATTCGTCGCCCCACCCCACCCCAAATCCCACTTGTTTTTAATTGCAAAAAGGACAGTAACAATATGATGCCAAGTTCTGGTGTTTTCTGAGAAATCTTTTTTTATTCTCTGAGCAATTTAGAATCTTTCCAACTAAAATCCTTCTAGGCAAATGCTTTAACCAGGTTCTGAGTCCTGCTTTGTTTGACCATTTAAAAACAAACACGTAACATCAATAGGACTGAAAAAACAATTTCAACTGCAGAACCCTGGAAAAAGATCAAGGCATTTCAGCAGGCAAGAAGGGAGAAGCACTCAAAAATTCTTATGAAATTAATGGGATCTTGATGATCTGTAATGTGTTGAAGCGATTTTGCACAGGTGGCTGGTTCCAAGGGCTGGAATACTATGCTGCTGGAGTCCTGGATGCATGAAAAATACAGGATCAGGCCACGAGGTCTACCTGGACTTCAGTAAAGTCTTTGACACTGTCTCCCACAGCATTCTCCTAGAGAAGCTGGCGGCTTACGGCCTAGGCAGGTACACTCTTCGCTGGGTAAAAAACTGGCTGGACGGCCGAGCCCAGAGAGTTGTGGTGAACGGAGTTAAATCCAGTTGGCGGCCGGTCACAAGCGGTGTTCCCCAGGGCTCAATATTGGGGCCGGTCTTGTTCAATATCTTTATCAATGATCTGGACGAGGGAATCGAGTGCTCCCTCAGTAAGTTTGCAGACGACACCAAGTTGGGCAGGAGTGTTGATCTGCTGGAGGGTAGGAAGGCTCTGCAGAGGGACCTGGACAGGCTGGATCAATGGGCCGAGGCCAACTGTATGAGATTCAACAAGGCCAAGTGCCGGGTCCTGCACTTGGGCCACAACAACCCCAGGCAACGCTACAGGCTTGGGGAAGAGTGGCTGGAAAGCTGCCCGGAGGAAAAGGACCTGGGGGTGCTGACTGACAGCTGGCTGAACATGAGCCGGCAGTGTGCTCAGGTGGCCAAGAAGGCCAATGGCATCCTGGCCTGTATTAGGAATAGTGTGGCCAGCAGGAGTAGGGAGGTGATCGTGCCCCTGTACTCGGCACTGGTGAGGCCGCACCTCGAATACTGTGTTCAGTTTTGGGCCCCTCACTACAAGAAGGACATGGAGGTGCTGGAGCATGTCCAGAGGAAGGCAACGAAGCTGGTGAAGGGCCTGGAGCACAAGCCTTATGAGGAGCGGCTGAGGGAGCTGGGGTTGTTTAGCCTGGAGAAGAGGAGGCTGAGGGGAGACCTCATCGTGCTCTACAACTACCTGAAAGGAGGTTGTAGTGAGGTGGGTGTTGGTCTCTTCTCCCAAGTAACCAGCGATAGGACGAGAGGAAATGGCCTCAAGTTGCGCCAAGGGAGATTTAGATTGGACATTAGGAGAAATTTCTTTACTGAAAGAGTGGTCAGGCCTTGGAACAGTCTGCCCAGGGAAGTGGTTGAGTCTCCATCCCTGGAAGTATTTAAAAGACGTGTAGATGAGGCCCTTAGGAACATGGTGTAGTGGACATGGTGACGGTTGGACACGATGATCTTAGAGGTCTTTTCCAACCTCTATGATTCTGTGATTCTATGATTCTATGATATGCATGATGCCTCTATCATCAGGCGTTTGGAAGCCTATCAGCACACCCGAAAGCCTGTAAAAGCCCTCTTCCAGGATATCTTGCAACAGATCTAAAAGTATCACTCAGCAGTAGCAGAAGCACTGAACAATTAGAATAATCAATCCCAGTCTGCCTGCTCAAACTGGAGGAGCAGAATCTTTAAGCAAAGATTAGCTGACACAGCTGGGAAGTGCCAAGAAAGCCCACTTGAGACCACTTAATGGAAAAATAAACAGGGAGGAAAAGTCATTGTGCAGTACAGAGCTTGTATGTAAAATATCATCAAAAAGTCCTATAAAATGCTGTTTAATCAGACATGAAAAGAGAATTATGGGAGTCTTGAGTTCTCAGAAAGGCTGTGTGTGAAAACTCATGTACATTTCAGAACATAGTATGCTTAAAAGCCTTGTATCTTTTTTTTTTTCTTTTTTTTTTTTTCTTTTTTTTTTTTCTTCTTTTTTTTATTGGAGTCCTAAACAGGACCTTATGGTCTCAAATCATACAGGAAACATACCCGTAATTATTGATTTTCTGAACACCATCCATTTTTTCTCCTGGATATATACTTATATATAGGAAACTTTTCATATCTCTATAAAGAAGTGCTTGAAATAAGAACTCCTTTAAAATTCAGTAAGAACTAGAGACTAAGGACTGAAGTCTCTGTTAGTTGCCTCACCTGCTGTGACACTGAGAACTCTTTTATTCTGTAATACTGCTCCAGCTGGCAGGGGAGTTACTGCTCGAAAGGACTTCACACAGCAAGAGGCACATTGAGGTTGGTGGCAAAATACCCAGGTGTGATGTGCAGCAATACTAGTTCAGTTAGTGAGTTCATCTGAGACACTGGTGTTGTTCCTTAAAAATAGTAGAGTTGGTACTTCATGAAATAATGTCCAACAATAACAGTGGTGACTTGAGTAGGGTTTGTCTCTTCAAAATTTAAATGCTCATAACACAGGTGTCAGAACTAGTTTCTCAGATACAGTCAATGGAAAGAAATGACACTTTCAGAAAAAAAAAATAATGCTCCATACTAAAATAGATCACATGAAATATATAGTGTGTTCCTATTATTAAGAACGGTTCTTTGGTCTCCTAATGTTTAAATGCAAATACTTGTATGACATTTGTATTTGTAATCCACCGTGAAGTAAAATGGTACAATACTTAATAAATTGTCTGAATGAAATAGGTCAAAGCTGCCATATTCCATGTCTGCAAGACAACTGAGATAAAGACCAAATGATAATATAACCAAGGTCTTTGCTTTAATACACAGTATAGCTGGAAAGCATATTAAAGAGTCCAGATTTTTTTTTTCATTTAGAAAGAATTATTCCATCAAATTTAAACATTCAGTGGTAATTCCCTAATTTAGATATTTTATTTAGAAGAAAAAAATGTCCAAATATTTAAAGATTTCTTAAGACTAAACATTTATTTCATTCTTCCAAATCATATCTATTGTTCAATGTGGAAATACAAATTCTTTTATTATAAAAAAAAAAAACGAACTGGAATAGATTGCTCAGAGACATTGTAGTGTCCTGCTAATGGAGGTTTTTAAGAATAGGTGAGACACATATGCCACAAATGATGTTGATATAACTGATGTTTGTCTACTGGCATGGTGATAGAACAATCTCCTGATGCCTCTTTCTGCCTCATTTTCTAAGGTTGTGGTTTATCTAAATTATTAAAAAATATCAAGCACGTGTAAGTAACTCAGACGGCTAGTATTTAACCCCTTTAGAACACACATAACCTGTGACATGCAGTGCATGTGAATAAACAAGATGCTTGGCAAATGCTGTTTCTTTTATCCTTCATTGAATGTTGTGCTCTGAACGGACTATTGGGCTTACTCATGTGCTGATCAATTTGTAATGGCCCCTGGTATTTGGATATCTGAAAAGGATTATTAGCATGTGAAGAATCTGATTCTACTAAAAAAGCTGCCATATTCCATGTCTGCAAGACAACTGAGATAGAGACCCAATGATAATATAACCCAAAAGGTAATCCTAAGGAACAAGTATGAAGTGACCACTATGTATTTGCTCAAGAAAACAGATCAACAGAAATCCTATTAAAGAACCATCCCTACTATTACCTAAAAAAATTTTTATAGACCTTGATGAAGACATTCTGTTTTTATGAGTGATGCAAATTACGTTTATTAGAAGTTTGGTTTTTTTAAAAAAAAAATAATCCACTCCTTCCACAAGCTCTGCTTGTGTGAATATGCTTTTTGACTGGCTGGGTGTGTCACTTCTCGACCTTCTGTGTTGGATCAGCCAGGGACATGGCAATAAGTGGACAGAGGTCTATTCTTTCATCAGTCTGACCCTGGGGAGGAAGGAAGGAGAGGTAAAAAGGACCAATGCTTCTCTGCTCCTTGTACAAATGTCATGGTTTAACTCCAGCCAGCAACTAAACACCACACAGCCGCTTGCTCACTCCCCCTGCAGAGGGATGGGGGAGAGAATCAGAAGAGCAAAAGCGAGAAAACTTGTGGGTTGAGATAAAGACAGCTTAATAGATAAAGCAAAAGCCGCGCACACAAGCAAAGCAAAACAAGGAATTCATTCATCACTTCCCATCCGCAGGCAGGTGTTCAGCCATATCCAGGAAAGCAGGGCTCCATCATGCATAACGGTTACTTGGGAAGACAAATGTCATCACTCCGAACATCGCCCCCTTCCTTCTTCTTCCTCCAGCTTTATATACTGAACATGACATTACATGGTACGGAATACCCTATTGGTCAGTTGGGTCAGCTGTCCTGACTATGCTCTCTCCCAGCTTCTTGTGCACCTGGCAGAGCATGGGAAGCTGAAAAGTCCTTGACCAGTGTAAACATTACTTAACAACTAAAACATCAGTGTCTTATCAACATTCTTCTCATACTAAATCCAAAACACAGCACTATCCCAGCTACTAGGAAGAAAATTAACTCTATCCCAGCCGAAACCAGGTCAACGAAGACTCTGTTTCTTCCTCAGAGAAGGTTTTTCTCTGCTTACTGACTGCACTATATCCATTTTATCCATTAGATGTTTAGTTAAGTCTGAACTGTCATCACTGAAGAATTGTAGGTACACATCTGCCAGTAGTAAAATGTAGTTTGAAATTCAGTTTCGTTGAAATTGCACAGTGCCAGTATTGAGGTGAGTTTGGATCATAAGGTTGATTTTTTTAATTGTAAAATTAAACAACATCAGAAATGAATCCAAATTTGACATATTTGTTTATATATGTTAAAAATAGTTTATACTCATTTGTGAGATTTCACTTTTTGAGGTTGTAGGTTTTAATCATTATAACTTGTCCCTGCCACTTATTTACTGGAGTTAAAAAATACACGTGTAGAAGGGCAGATTCTTTAAAAAGAGGAGTTATGCCATTCTCCCTCTGTTTTTTTTTTTTGTAGCAAGCAGCATTGTATCACAACATGTGTCAAAGTAAACCAAGCCATGGAGAATTTATTTTAGGAAAATGACTGAATTGTGAACTTCATATATAGTTGACAATATTAGTCCTTTATGGAGGTACTTGCTGCAGTGCAGGACACCTTGCTCCATGAGTCTTGTAGAAACTCAGCAAAAAACAGGGCTCCATAACCTCATATGGAAGGAGGAGTTCAACTAGTTGCTTAAGAGCTATTATTCCCATCTCCTACTTACAGAAATTCCCCAATTCTGAAGATCTTCTTACCTCCTCCTCATACCTTTTGAATACTGCTGAATGCTTTTGCAGCTCTGAGTTGTTGAGTAAGGGAAGAGCTGTAATTAACTCTTCGGTTGAGACCACAAAACACAGCCACTGTGGCATGAAATAGAAAATTAAAATGCATAGAGCATATGTGCTTTTGTGCTGTTTTATTTTTGAAATTCTAATTGTATGCTGCCAAGTCATAGACATCTTTATAATACGTCTAAGCTCAATATGTCATTAGATTCTATTCTTTTCCATAATTTAGGTTCTTGGTCATAGAACTGAAAATAAAAGAGTTGAGTAAGAAGTTGCACACAGGGATTTCAAAATATGGTAACCTGCCTTTTCAGACTTTCAGTGAAATATTGAATCAAATAATAATTTCCATTTGCATACATTCAGGCTGAAATATTTCTCATGTTTATTATGGGTGAACCTCCCTACTGTTCACATTATCTATGCGAGAACTTTGCATGCAAGTTACAAGTTAATAGAGAAATTATGTAAGTGGATCATAACACTTACAATAGCATTTTGAAAATCCACAGGCTTTCTGTTGCTGGACTTTGTTCTGTGATGTCTTCCTGTTTATAGTTCTAGCTATCCTGTTGGAAGCCAGAGAACTGAGGTCCACAGCACAGGCTCACCTTGGAAGACTTTTTCTCTCTGGCAGATAAACTTGAAATTTGGAAACAATTCACTGTAATCTTACATACAAACTGTTATTCTTGTTTTTCTTCAGCGTTAGTAGCCAGTGAGAGTTATCGATCATTACTGCTATGCAGTAATTTCTTTTATTGGTTGTTTTTATTGGCTAGCTTTTGTACTACATTTTATAAGACTAGCGTTGAGCAAGAAGAAAGTGAGCTACTATGTTCTGTTAGGTTACTGTCATGTAGTGTGGAGTAAAAAAAATGTGGAATATAATGCATGTGTTGATAACTAAGTAAAGATTTTGACACTTGGAAATTGTCACATTGATTCTGTTTAAAAATATAGATATGGCATAATATAGATTTACATATAAATGTGTCTTCGAAGTCTGACTCAAAGTGCAGTCATTTTAACAAAAATGCTTTTAATAAGGTTATTGGATTCCATAATTGTTTACCTGTAGTGACTTTCAGTGTTAAAGTCAAAATATGTTTTTTATTCTTTTCCTTCTCCTCATCTTCCTCCCCCGTCCTCCAACTGCTAGCTTTTCAAACTCAGCCTGCTATCTAAATGCAGAGACACATTCATTTTGTCCATTAAGTCTCAACTTGTAGGAAGGATGAATGTGATCAGAAGTTAGTGAGCAATCTTTCTGGTGGTTAAACAACATCTTGTTCTCTCTTTCATAGTTATTTGGACTGGTGGTCATAGGAATAAACTTGCAGACTGTAGGGTTTTTTTTTCCCCTTTCTGTAAACTAAGCAGCTGCAACATAGTCTCAGCTTCATCCTGTTTCAGCTGAACTCCAGCTGTCTTCTGTACAAACCAGATGAGTAGTATAGATATGCAGATCCGGATCACATTTATGAAAAACTTTAGGGTGGGGGTGTATACTATGAATTGTGGCAGTAGTGGTGGAGGTGTTATGCACACTGGATGAGGAAAGGGCACAGTGGAACTTCCTTCCTTTCTTTAGTCTGTTTTCATACATGAGCTTTTCCCTAGAAATTGCTTTGCCTGCCCTCTAATATCCTCTGGATATGCCCCTTCACACTGCCAAAATGCTTCAGACCCCATTCCATGCAAGCTAGTGTCAGCTGTGGTTTCAGAGCTTACGGGTTTATTTGGGATATACGAAGGGTTCCTTCAACCCTCAAGCACACCCGCTAGCTCTGACTGTAATTGAGATGGAAACTGCCACTTTTAGAATTACTTTCAAAATCACAGCCTAAGAAGTTATTTTTGTCCCTCAAGAAAATATGTATCAAGTAACTTTTTCCCAAACAAAAACTGTGTAATGTGCTCAGTTAAAATGGTGTCTTGTTTGAAAATATGGAAATATTTTGAAATTGATCTTTGTTTTTAGCACACAAAATAAATTTTGCTTATATATTTGCAAATATGTCCTATCAACTTGTGATCCACACTCTAGGGGAGAAAATTTCCTCAGTGCTCTATAAACTGAATAAATTCTATACTGACAGATTAGGTTGTGTATAAGTGGTTCATAGACTTCCTGTACTGAGGCAGGGATCTGACTCCTAAATGACTAAGCCTGTTTCAATCCTTCTGATGTTTACTGTATTCTTATTTTTTTAAGAGTGGGTTTAAACTGTGAGACGTGCTGGGCTATATTTATTTATCCCACTATATCATCACAGCATTCCCATCAAAGTAATCATGATTTTTTTTCAGCAGGAAACCTCAGCAATTTTGAGAGATTGTTTTTATTTTTGAGGAGTTTGTAAGATTAATTTTATTGGTAGAAAACCTGGCAAACATAATAGCTTCAGGATTTCAGTGGGCTTACTGCTAAGATTGCTGACATTCTCAGTATAGTAAAACTTAAGTGATGCGTCAAAATAAAAACAATTTCCATTAGTGAGCATATATTGGTTACATTAAAACTGATGGACCCAGTTGTTCTGCCTAAAGCCATGGCCTCTCTTTGTCTGCTCCTATGGTAGTGATGAGCTTTGTGGGAAGAGACAGTTCCAAAGAGGATGCTTGTAGCTTGTCACTCTTATTTTGGCCTTATTCAGAACCTTCCTAATTTTTTTTTTCCATTTTAATCTGGAAAAGTGCCTCATCAATTTTAGTCAAGTTTCAGTGTGTAGTTTTCATTGTGTTCAGTGTTAACTTTACATTTTTTAAAAATCATTCTGGGCAGTTCTAAGGGAATAAAACTGTGCTCAATTTCCCATTAATAGTTTATCATGTAGCCTGCTGCTGCTTTTTATTTTATTTTTCTAAAGTGAAATATATGATTGTACAGTATCAGAATGAAACCCTTAAGAAAAGATCTGATTAGAGCTTCCTTTTTGTGAAGGACTACATGTGTACTCTGTATTGATTCTGGTTCAGAATATCTGTAGAAATGCATAGATATGAGTCCCCACATAAGTTTATTGAACAGGAAATAATTTTACAGGAAAATTTCTAAAGAAAGAAAATCCAGGGAATTTAGTCAGCCCTTTAAGCCTTGACGCATCTGTGTTCCCCTGTTGCATAATAGGAGGGTGTTCGCGGCTTACCACTGCTGCATCTTTTCTTACCAACACGTTGCAGACGATGATAACAAGCCTGACTATATTTTCCTTGGTATGGATTTCTAGCCTTACTGGAGTGTGAATATTGTGCTCACAAAGACTAGGATAATTGATTTGCTTGCATAAGAGATCATATAAGCAGCAGCACTGTAGGGCTTTTGGAACATAAATATGCTTCATCTTTGGTCTGCAGGGCCTCCTGGCAAGTAAGGTTACCACTAAGCATACTTAGACTTTTGTTGTCTGCTGAGATAGAGGCTATAGATAGATCTTATTGTCTTTTCATTTCTATCTCCAGTTGCTCATCGCTTCTCATTAGCTGAAGATTACTGTTTTGACTTTTTTTTTCTGGGTCAGTCGCATGAGTTTTCCCTACTCTGTTCCAGACAAAATCAACCAAATTGTCCCAAGCCACCTGCATAAACTAAAACTTAGCTATTTTTGTTTTGTGTTTCTCAGAATACTTGCATTAACTGTCTTACTTGAACATCTGAGGAAGGGTAGGAGTGTGAGGACTTCCAATGGAGGGATGGTAACAGACAGGTGATGAGAAAGAAGGCAAAAATAGTTAATCAAAAACCCATTTTGCAAGTAGAATAGTGATCCAGGGCTTGAATATAGGGGTGCTATTATGGTACCCCTATATATATATGTGTAGTGCATTTGTGTTAAA
Organism: Calonectris borealis; assembly: GCF_964195595.1. NCBI lineage: Eukaryota > Metazoa > Chordata > Aves > Procellariiformes > Procellariidae > Calonectris > Calonectris borealis. Next base: position 88,891,462 of record NC_134313.1, read on the forward strand.
GAAGAAACAGTTATTGGAAAATAGACTAGAATCACCAGGCTCACTTAACCTACTGTTCATTAATAAGAATGTCTTATTTTTGTACTTAGAAAAGTAAAGCAGTTTTAACTCATAAATTATCTGTTGGCAAATTAGCTTATAGCACTAGGGTTTTTGTATGTGTTTAAAAAAATTACTCTGTGTTCGTTTTAGTAAATACACAATATATAATAAATACATAAAATAGATATATACTAAGTATGTATTAAATTATATGACTTTTGTCTGCTTCTGGACAATCCATTGCTTGGACTCTCTGATTTTTGTTGTAATGGAAGTAACAGAAATGCTCCTCTGTAATGTAGGTTTACCTAGGTTTTTATTTAAAATATTTATACTTCTTTCTTTGCTGCTTTGTCAGAAGCTTATTTTCAGTTTGTCTTTGCTTTGTTTCATTATGTATTATAATTTATTATTGAACTAAAGGAACTCTAGAGTCAGGAAACCAAGATACTAAAGGTTTAAAAAGCATATGAAGGGAAGGCAACAGAAATGACTTTGCACAGTATAGACAATCAAACCTTCTTTCCGCTGAAAGCTGATCTGATGGAGATTTGGTTGGTTTTTTTTTTTTGGCTGTTGGCTGACATCTTCAGTCTGGTGTTTCAACACAAGAGGACTACAGGCATTTTCTTACTGTTAGCTCAAGAAATCCTTTCTGTTCCCTAACTATATAGGATATGTCTTCTTATGCGGTTGTTCCAGTTTTACTGGTGCTGTCACCCTGTATGGATAGTAGTCTACTGAGGACTGATTGTATGATTCTTTTATACACCTTAACAGGTATTATCATCAAAAGTGCTTATCGCTAACATATTGCCACTCCCTCTGAATACGAGTTTTTTTTAAAAGCTCACTCTAAGTAATTTTGTAATGCTAATGATATCTGTACTCTATAGAAGTAGCTGACACTTAAATAAATGGGAAGGGATGAGCTCTGTGTAACTGAATAAAAGGTGACTGCCAAGAATGTTCCACGTTAAACAGCAGTCTGCGCTACACAAAACTGTGACTAGTCTCAGATATTGCAGTGTTATTCCCTTTTGGCATCGACAGTTATGAAAGTACAATTTCAGTTACTGTTGTTGTACCTGAGAATCTAAGAAAGGCTGCTAAAGCTGGAGATGTAAACATTTTTTACAAAGACAATGCAGTTACTGCTGAGGAATGCTGATCGTGTGTACATTAATTAAGTTACTTACCTGGGGGAGGAGGAAGTAGTTACAGTGGACCTCAACCTCACTGCAATCAGTATTTCAGTAATTACAAGAAAATTATATTTGTGTGCCCATCTCATAGAATCATAGAATCATACAGGTTGGAAAAGACCTCTAAGATCACCGTGTCCAACCATCAACCCAACACACCATGTCCACTAAACCATGTCCCTAAGCATATTGGGCCATGCGGTTTTCAATAGCTTTAATTATAACACATGGTAATAATACTTGCCATTAAGTTCACTGGAAGTCATATGAAGACTGGAAGATTGGAAGCTGATTCTTTAGGAGAAAGAAGAAACTTGGCATCTAGTTTCATGTAAGACCATTCACACAAATGATGACCTGAGACCAAAACCAAAGAGACTAGTCCCTTCTCATTTGGGGAAAGAATGGACTTAAACAATGTCTTGGTAGAGTGAAACCAGACAGACTGAATGATCTAAAGAGTTTCTACAACACAATATCAACTGGAATAACAGGGGATCCATTACCTCTCTTCACTGATATTCTGTTGGAGTAAACCACAATTTTTCTCAAAATATTGCGCAAAAAATGAATTTGTGTCAATGGTTCTTGCCATTTAGAATCCTCCATTGGGCTTTGTTGTTCTGTGCTGTCTTCAAAAGAAACAGTGCCACTAACATTTAGCAGCGTGAAGTTGATTGTGTGTATCTCAGGGGAATCACGTTTTAATTTAATATGACAACATGGTACAAATTATACATTGACTATCAGGGTGAAATAAAACTGTAAGGAGAAGATGGTCTGTTCTAAAATTTTCACCTTCTGTGAAATTGTAATATTACATCTTCAAAGGAGAATCAGAACAAAATAACTTCCTACAGCTTTTGTGGCTGATAGGCATTCAGAGAAGTTTCTCATATGAATATCCTTATTCTGTGCTCTTCACTACAAAATAAGGAATATCAGTGAGAATGCAAGGAGAAAGTGATATCAGACCAAAAGTCTCAGCCTTTGAAAATTTTAAAGTATTTTGTTGCATCTTGGCTTTAATCATAGACTGAGGTAATTGTATGCAAATTATGTTTGTATATTCTGCCATGTAGGTGTGAAATAAATTTCTAAAGCATTACCAGACTTCTTTGTTTTAAGTTTAAAGGTTAACGGAATTTTGAAATGTAATTCTGTAGCTTGAGCTGTAAGTAGTTCAGGTCAAAGTATTCATTATAAACATATTTATGTATTATAACCACTTGATTCAGTGATTTTCAGTATAAACCTGTCCAAGACATTTTTATTTTTAGTTTGTTAAGAAACAATTCTATTACAGTTTAATAACCTTGGCTAAAAAAAAAAAATCTTCTCTTTGTGCACTTTGTGGAATGATCATAAAAGTATTCATTCCATGGCATATTTATTGTTCCTAGACTGAGTACTTAAACTTTTAAAATACAGATTGCCTAAAGAAATTGTTAAGTCCCTCAAGGACTTGGTACAAGGGCCCTGATATCTTCAACCTGAAGTCAAGGAAATATCACTATTTTACTTCAGTGGAGCAGCATGTTTAAAAATCTGTCATGAGTAAGAGAATCGTCTTTGGTTCGAATAAGCTGGTAATTCCAGTATTCCATAGTTGATTTGAAGGAGAGGATAAGTATGGACATTGTGTTATGCATGCTCAAGTTTTTCCTTGCCAGGAGAGCATTTTTTCTTACTTGATGCTTAAAAAAGCCATGGATATCTTGATGAACAAAGGGAAGAGGAATATAATCCATTTTTAGCAGCTGCCTAGCATAGCACATGACATCCAGTTTTCTCCAATCACTTTCATGCTGAATAATTAAACATACATTTGTACGCCTGTTGTCTGATTTGTAAAGGTTGCCACTGGATTGCCTTATCTTGTTTATGCATGGGAACTGAGTTGTGTACTTCTTTCTTCTATAAACCAGCGGATTGATACCACAAGTCTATTGACTGACAAAGCCCTATTACATGCCAATACATGCTTTAGGAAGTGATCCAAAAACTGCAAGAAGTTTCAAGAAAGTGAATTTTTAGCTTTGACTAATAAAGAACAAGATCAAACCCTTTATAGATGGAAAAGAAGATTTGAATAACAGTGAGCCATGAATGTTAGCTTGAGAAATAATTTTAATCCAACTTATGACAGTGTTTGGAAGTTTGTGAGCTCCCCTGCCTCCCCCACCTCGCGCCCTCCACTTTCTCATTTCCCCACTCTTAATTCTAATGGTCTCTGTTTTGGAGCTAGTAAGAGAAAATATGCATACTCTAAATTTGCAGCTGAATGAAGCACACAGTGTCACAGTTTCTGTTCAGCTCACTGCATCTGGCAAACAGGCTTGGGGAGACTGACAGTACCTGCTGCATTGCCCTGGGGACATGGGAATTGAAAGCACTGAGCAGGAGAATGGGAGAGTGGTTCAAGTAAAACTCTTAAAACCTCTTCTCTGCTTTACAGCAACACCTGCACCCCAGTAATTCTGTCTGGCGTAATGACAGACTAATAAGGCTAGTGAAAGCGATAGCTGACCTGAGGTACCCTTTTGGCAAAGTTGTGAGAGAACCGGTTTGACACAGCGATTGCAGTGGAAGTCATTAGCTGTTCACATGACTTGTTTACAAAGAACTGAGAAAAGGAAATTTCCATAATGTTCAGCTGTAAAGGCTGGATCTAGCTAATTTTTAATTTTATCCATTATGTGAAGGAAAATTCCTCTGTTTCAGGTTAATTGAGACTTCATTAATGGCTTCCTAGAAAGAGTAATAGACTCTTCACTGACTGTTAGTGGACTCTAATTCATATTTGCAGTTCAGCAAAGTCAAACTTTGCTGCAGCAGGAAATAGATATAGTTTTATTTGGCAGCCCCCAGTACTGACATGTCATTTGCTTTCTGTTACCTTTGTGTCAAAAGCTTCTAAATCCTGCCATGGCAAAAGAGAAATTTCAAGTTTTGCTTTTAGAATGTCTGCATATTTTGAGCACAGGTTTGTGCAAACAGTTTTATACATCAGTATCATACTGCATTTGTTACCTTTTAGTGTCAGCATAGCTGATAAGCACAGAATTCTGAAACATGTTTTAGGGCATTTACACTAATAACAGATAGACAGCTCCTGTAAATGTCCTGAAAGATGCGTAACAATTCTATGACATGCTTGCGTATTCATTTTCCTTATCATTATATAAGTAAAGTTTTGAAAGAGAAAGGTGTAAAAATCAATTAAAAAAAAGAAACAAACATGAAAAGTACTTGTTCCTAAACCACCACTCAGAGAATGAAACCCAAAGCGGTCCTTTCATAAAGGTGCCTTCTATTTTATAAGCATGCTTAGGCAAGTGAACAGCTCAAACATTCTCCTTTTTTTTTTTTAAGTAAGAGTGAACTGATTTTACATAACAGCATCCAGATTAGAAGAATGGCAAACTGACTGACAGCAAGACTGATCTTGGTTATAATCATATCAAACACACAGTTGAATAGGAACACAAAAGGTAACACCTTGCATGCCCAGTGTAGGTAAAAAGGAAAAATGGAAAAACATCTGTACCATAAAATAGAAAAGAAATATAAAGTTATCAATTACTGGCTCAGATGAGAAGTTTCAAAAATGCTTGAATCTATTTTCAAGACAGTCATTGTTGAGAAAGAAAAATCAACATTATTCTCCACACCTAAGCAGTAGGTACTAGAGTGTCAAAATTTTTTACATTAATTTTAGATTGTGTTTAACTCATGGTGACTAATTAGCTGCTTCTTGATACCATATTAAGAAACCTGAATCCTCTTTCAAATACCTTCCAGAGGCAAGTATCTACCCATGTATTGTGCATGAAATAGGCACTGGTCCCAAGGGGAAACACAGTCTCTGATCATAGGGTAAAGTAAGATTGTACATTTGCAGTCATATCTGTAGTCTAACAGTGTGCAGCTTGTTACAGCTTTCTTCATTTTATTTTGCTTACAAAACAGCTTCTTTGTTGTCAGGTTTGTCCTGTTCACAGATGTATGCATACCCTGTCTTATGAGCAGTCGATTTATGTTTTCTTATTCTTTCTCCTTAAACAAAAAATAAGTCCTTCAACCATAATTACATTTTGCTGCTATGTATTAAAAAGATAGCAAAATTATGAAGTTCAGCTGAAATGGTTTCTTCAGTCACAGTAGTCCTTTAAGGCAGATGTGTGATCTAGGGATTGAATAACTTTCCAGAAACTTTAAGTCACTTGATTTTGTACGTATAATTAATGCTACAGAGACATAAAATAAGTCACCTATTGAGTTGTCTTACTGTCATTTGTTAGTATTTTGAACATTAATAGGTTCATGATAATGCTTCAGTATATTTCCTGGGGAGGGGGAGGAGGGAGATTGTATGTCAGCACACGCTTCAAAGCCTACATTATAGAATAGGTCTTAATTAGTTCTTTGCTACTAAGCTCAAATGTTATTTTTGAAGTGCTTACCAGAACTCGTTAAGCCCAATTAAAGTAAGAATAGTCTGTCACGTAATGTTAAGGTTAAAGTAGAATGTGTTTGTAAGCAAATGACTTTTTTTTTCCAAGAAGAATAATGATTTTTTAGCTTTTTTATTTTTTTTTCCCCTAAATATTTAGTCTCTGTATCAGTTCATTATACGTTGAAAGAAGAAGTTGCATTTTGATGTGCACTCTTCACATTGAATGTTGCAGTCTCTCCTTTGGAAGAAAGCAGATCAAAATTCATTCATTACAGTGCCTGCAACAGGAATTTCTGTTTCAGCTAAAGGGTGAATATTTTGCCTGCTTGCTTCAAATGACTTTCTAGAAAACATAAGTTTAACCTATTAGGTTAGTTACAACTTCTTATTTTTCTGGCAGTTAATTCAGCACTGCAGTGACAAAATGAAATCTTGGCTGGTTGTTTACAATACCTGAAAAGCAAGTGCTACATTTTCTTTGCTGCCAGAGGAAAAATGCTATGGGTTGCTGTTACACTGAAACATGTTTCTTATTTTAGAATAAGAACCTAATTTTATTTAGTTTGTTAGTTGTCTTCTAAAGCAACTAATAATGAGTAATGTGTTTCCACACATCCAATTTTTTTTAGTTCTCCTAAACTATTATGAAGAAAAATAAAAGTAAATAGTAAACCACTATGGTTAAATAGTAAACTGCATAATGAAACAGTTGTGTATACTGTGAAGCTGAAAACTATGCATATGTAATTGCCACATACTAGGAATGTATACGTAAATAAATTCTAACTTTCTTTTCAGCCTGGGTCTGGCTACGCTAGAACCCGGAACTTTCAGAAATCAGATACCAACCTTTTTTTTTTGGCCTAGTATTTCTCATTTTAAAAAAAAAAAAAAGAAACCTAGTGAAACATTGGGAGAAATTGTTGGACCTAATGATTTTTGTGAATGCTAAAGGAAACCTTCCTTTATGTGTATGTGGTAGAATAAAAGAATTAATAAATGAAAACAATCAGCAATTCTAATACATGCAGAAGATCTGGCCCATTGCCTTTCCTTCAAATATTACTGAAGTCAGTTGGTATCATCACGTGGTGCTTGAGAATAGTGATGCAACTTGTGCTGCCTGCTCCCTATTACAAAAATTCTGGGGTTACATTTTTAAAGAAAAAATGTTCCACTAAAAGAAAGATTAAAAAGTTGTATTTAGAATCAGATGTTTATTCTACATATTTTTAAAGCACTGCAGCATCACTGAAGATGACAGTTGTGTTTAAAGGCTTCTTTCATTCATCTCATCCTGAATATATTCTGCCTCTACTCGGGGACAATTTTCCCCAATGTTGGCTGCCTTTATATCTTTTACTTTCTTTGGATGAACACATTCATCATAGGTGATGCACATACACACATTTTGACATGAGTCATCCATTGCTCCCTACATCCAAGGGAGTAGGAGTTCTTTTTTAGTGAAGAGTGTCGTAAGATATATTCTTTACAGTCTTTAATCTATATGCCTTTGGGCTATTTATATTTTCTGTCCCTTTTTAAAACATAAACAAAGTTAGCTTTAAGCAGTTAATGGTTGACAAGGAACAGACCTAATTATTATTTTTAGAAGTACCATGGCAATAAATAAGGTAAAAATAACAATACTTAGAAGTCTGAAGTTTAAAAATAATGATAAATAAGTTCAGTTTCTTTGTTGCTTTAGAAGGTTTGCTGCTATTTTAGGTTTCAGCTTTTCTGGAAAAATGGAGCAGAAAGAAAGGAAAAACTGAAGAACGCCAAGCACTACTGCCTACATTGAAAATTTTAAGAAGTGAAAACAGCAAGTGACAGCTATCAAGCTATACTCATCTAGTATGCTAGGTTGTGTGTCAAGTTGCACATTATTGTAGTTGAAACTTGAAATAACCAAATTCAGCACTGAGCTTTAGAAATTCAACACGCCTTGTAACAAAATGGGACGTTTCCCGAGCTGTGGGACTGAATTTGGTATGAATTGTCAATAGGCTGCACCTCTATCAGCTGGTTCTGGAGACAAGTTTTCTTGGGATTGCAAACAGCAGTCCTGTTTCCAGCTAGGATGTAATGCACTGACAGGAAGCAACACAATTCTGGATGTTTCAGCTCCCTGTCTGCTGGGAATGAAGGGGGACAAAACACAAAAGCACACAGAACGCTTTTTTGTCCAGTGCATGGGTAAACTTGATCCAGTGGAGCAAGCAGAAGACAAAAATTTTAGTGGCAGCATTAAGTATTGCCTTCATTTGTATTTATATTTACTATGGCTTTCCTTAATGAGTTTTTACTAAATGTTCATTTAGAAAACTAGGAAAGTGCAAGCTGGAGAGTGGCAGACACATGACTCCTAAGAAATGGTAAAAAGTCTTTCATATCTTTCATCAAAACTAGCTACTATGGAAGCTGAAGAAAAACTGTACTTTTTAAAGTCAGACATAATTTCTATGGTGTATGTTCTCCCATATTCTTTTTGTGTGTCTGAAGGTTCTTTGTTACTTTAGTCCATCCATCACTAAAAATGTTGTTTGCATCAGTCCACCTAAAGAATTCATCACAGAATGAAAACCTCTCCTTTTCACCATATAATGAATTGATAAGATGATTAAAGAGAAAACACTCAGTAACTGACATTCTAGTAAATTTTGACTTGATATTTTTAAGTAGAAATTTCTTCAATAAACTGAAGGTGACAGAGAAGATGCAATAATATCTTCTGATTGCAGTTATCCCAGACTACATCATTGATTTCTATGTCAGAATGTGCAGTGAGAGGGGAAAGTGAGCCTTTAGAAAACATAGAAATTCAATCAAGTTTTTCTCTGGTTGTGAAGCATCTATACGTGTGTTGCAAGAAAGGGGTTTACTGGAGGAGCAAATACTTTATTCCTATCTGTATTTGATTTTTTATTAAGAAAATGTCAGAGAAACAAGATTTGATAGGTTAAAGAATGGCTGCAGGTGTAGCTAAGAAACATGTATGGGTACAAAGAGACACTTTCACAGTATTTTAGCAAAATCTGTCAGGAAGATAACAACACGTGCAAGATGTGCAAAAGGAGACTTTACTGAGTGTGACATTCAAATACTCAAGTAATTTACAGAACTATTAATCCAGTGAATTTAGGATATAAAGCCATTTTATAGAAATTTTGTTGGATGTTTGTCCTGGTTTCAGCTGGGATAGAGTTAATTTTCTTCCTAGTAGCTGGTATAGTGCTGTGTTTTAGATTTAGTATGAGAATAATGTTGATAAGACACTAATGTTTTAGTTGTTGCTAAGTAGTGCTTACTCTAGTCAAGGACTTTTCAGCTTCCCATGCTCTGACAGGTGCACAAGGAGCTGGGAGGGGGCACAGTCAGGACAGCTGGCCAACAGGATATTCCATACCACGTGACATCGTGCTCAGTATATAAACTGGGGGGAATTGGCTGGGGGGACAGCAATCGCTGCTCAAGGACTGGCTGGGCATTGATCGACGGCAATATTGCACCAACCGAGACTCCCTGATTCCCATCCATAAGCTGATTCGTCGACTGAAGAGCCAAGGAGTGATCAGCAAGACTCGCTCACCCTTTAACAGACCCATATGGCCCATGCAAAAGTCCAATGGAGAGTGGAGACTAACAGTAAACTATCGCGGCCTGAATGAAATCATGCTGATGCTGAGTGCTGCTGTGCCGGACATGCTAGAACTCCAATACGAACTGGAGTCAAGGGCAGCCAAGTGGTACGCCACCACTGATATCGCCAATGCGTTCTCCATCCCTTTGGCGGCAGAGTGCAGGCCACAGTTTGCTTTCACTTGGAGGGGCGTCCGGTACACCCGGAACCGACTGCCCCCGGGGTGGAAACGCAGCCCTACCATTTGCCATGGACTGCATGATACGTGGAGTAAGTGCGTCGCACTGATCACATAACGGCCTCAAATAGGAAACCCCAGTCGCCCAGGAAACTGGCCAGAAGGCAAAGATTTTGGAATATCCCCAGAGGAGGAGGTGACGCGTGCTGAAGAGGCCCCACTGTATAACAAACTACCAGAAAATGAGAAGTAATATGCCCTGTTTACTGATGGGTCCTGTCATCTTGTGGGAAAAAGAACTTTTACTCTCCTGATTCTCTCCCCAATCCCACTGGGGCAGGGGGGAGTGAGTGAGCGGCTGCGTGGTGTTTCGCTGCCTGCGGGGTTAAACCATGACATCTGTCATTAGAAAAACGAACATATTCAGAATTACCAACAGTGTTATACTTTCAATTAATATTAACAAATGGTACCTTCCCCCCTTAAGGAAACATGAGGAAGTCAGCTTAATTTACAAACTAACTATACTGAGGTTTTTGGGGTGTTTTGTTTTGTTTTGTTTTGTTTTTTTTTAACCAGCAAACTTGGAAGACACACAGCCTAGGGAAGCTGAGAGATACTTCTGATTCTTATTTGACTTTTGAACTCTGTATCTACGTTTTCTTTTGTTGTGGTTTAAATTTCACATCAATCAAATTAATGCTTCTTAAGGACGTAATTTACCTTCATGATTCTTCCTGATGATGGTGTATGGATGGATCAAGTACTGTGGTTCTGATGGGAAAATATGAACTGCAGCCATGAATTCATGCTCTGGAAGCAGAAATAGTGATACAATGAACAAATGCAGCTTTAGGGGAAAAAATACACTTCTCAAGTTTTGTTGTAAAATTATTAGCCTTCTGTGGTAGACATGGAGACCATAGAAAAAGGACAGGAGCTGCTCAGTTGCCTGTGATTTGACTAGTACAGTTAGTTGCTGACTAGGGTTAAACCATAACAACGCTCAAGAAAGGGGAGAAAATGAATATTTTTCACTGTTTTTGATGCTTTTAGAAAACAATTGTCAGATGTTCTGACAACACATTACAAACACAGTATCAAGGTAGTAATTTTTACTTATATGCACACGCTATCTACCTATATATACCTAGGTTATCATTTGCAAAAGAGTAAAAACATTAGCTATTGCTAGCTTTCACTAACCTTCCTTAAAAAAGAAGGCACCTTATTGATATTTTCATTATATTTTACCTTAACCTGTATATGCCATTAGTCTGTAAAAGTTGAGGCATTTGTTGCATGGAAATGGAAATTATGATAGCATAGTATAAATTTGTATGAGAAAAGGCAGTTAAGGTTCCCCTCTTAGAAGCTGTCTGTGGATAAGAAAGGTCATTTGCTTATTGCAGTATCAAATTTACTCAAAAATAAAGACAAAAAAGTGGGATAATTAACAGCTGTCAAAATATAGAGCATATACCCAGGCCAAGAAAGGGTCTGCCCACCTTCTTGACTGTCATGTAACATTTTTCTGCTTTAACGTCATATATTATGCAATCCAGGGAAACTAGACAAACCTTGCCCCTCCCCAATATAATAGGGCTTATCTCTTTAATCATTGCCAATGTATTTTCTCTTGCCTAAGGGTTTGCAGGATTTTTCCAAAGTAGTGATTTCCTGGATTCTTTAATGCAGTTGAGCTCACCAAATTAATACCTTTAAAAAATGGAAAAAAAGGGCATTTTTAGGAAATCAAATATCTGAATTATTTCAACCTAAAGTAGACACAAAATGAATTATGACCTACACTCCACTGACTATTAAAAATATTTTGAAAAAAGGCCTGTGATGACTGCCTCAGATGTGGAGATTTATTATCTACAAGCTTATAATAAGGTTGATTTCTGCTAGTTTTTCTACTCCCACTTATAGAAATGGCTTATGGCTTCACTGTTTCTCCTTTCGGAATCCGCTCTGTAGTTAGGCACTATGTGCTATCTCTTAAGATGCTGCTTTGTTATCAGCTTTTATGTGGATAAAGAGGTGTTTGTGCTTATATTTATATGTATGTATATGCATGGTGTCCAAAGGAAAAAAATTATGGTAAAACCAAGAGATGTGTGTATATGGTGTGAGAATGTAAAGTTGGTGATAGTGGGTCAGACAAAAGATTCATTTAGCTTGTGACCTCTCTGAGAGCGGTAGGCTAGCGATTGAGTGCAAGAACTATGTAACAGTATAATGAAACTTTCCCAGGATATTCTCCATTTTAAACCATTATGTGTTATGGGAATGTTAGCCCATGGACGGTATCTTTGTACTTAATAGAAAGATTTCCTTTTGATGGTTTGAACCTGCTACCTAGGGTGAACCTAGGGAGCATCTGATTTCTTGCCTTGGAGGAGACAGTGAATAAGCAATCCCTTGCTACTCCCTCTGTCATTCATGATTTTGTAGCTCTCTGTTATGTCTTCTAATCATCTCCTCCTATGCTGAAGAGTTTTAGTTTTGTTTCCTGTATGAAAACAGCTCCATAACTTTTTAATCATCCTTGGTGCCCTGCTCTGAACCTTTTCCAGTTCCACTGTGTTTTAAGAGATGGGGCAGACCATTGTTTCTGAATTCCCAATAGATAAAGAAAGTATCTAAATATGATTTTTCTCTCCCATTTTATTTCTAAAGTTTTATTCCTTTAATAAGAAAGTAGCTATGTACATAAGTATGGAGCTTTCGGGTGCCTAGTCAACGCATTTAATTTGATAATTTCTTCTAACAGTGTCAGGAGGTGACGACATGAATCTAGTAGTGTTTATACATGTCCTTTAACGCCACTTGAAGTCAAAATGTAAAATTGAGGTCAAAGGGATATGAATCAGATTCATTATTGTGACTTAATGTATTTGCAAATATAGCTTTGAAATAGATGAATTGATTTTAGCTCTTCCGAAACTATTTAGTATGTAATTCTCTTATTTTATTAATTGTTTTTGTTCTTTTAAATTTTATCACACAAAATTGAGTTCTCTTAACTTGCTAATTGTAGTTTAAAAATATTAGATTCTGTCACTTGGAAAAAATTCCTCTTTCTAGTTATTTGTGTGACCTATGTCACGAATATAAGAATTTATACAAAACTCACTTTTAAGGAAGGATCATTTAGGTTTCAAAAATTCGGATAATAAGACCATAACCAAAGAAAATGGGTATTAATTTCTCTAAATAAGGGGATGATAGTTTATGTAATATCTTCAACCTGAGAAATGAAGGATTAGATTAATTAATAACTTTTGAGTGTTGATATGAACTATGAGAAAAAGGCTTAAGTTCCTGCTTCAGTTAATAATTTGAAGTGCAACAATTTCTAGGGAAAACATTGGAAAAGACCCATTTCTAGGTAGACAAATGACCCAGTGATTTGTATATGTTCTTTGCAGTAGGATGCCTAGGCTATTTCTCCTTCACACATTCCTTAATCATTGTGTATGAAGTGCAGACAGGAGAAGGAGGAAGAAGTTTCTTATTTTCTCCCGCTTACAACTTTGAAGTCCTGGTTTTTATCCTTATATGCAGCAGGAAAATATTTTAAAACATCTAACATCTAGCAACAAAACAACCAACCAAACAAGAAAACCTATTTCCAACAGAACTTTTCCAAAGTAGAAAGAAGACAACTATAGGAATGTTCACTAATTTCTATACTTGCTTAGAATTAAACACAAGCTTAAAAAAAGATGATAACATGACATTCCTGGTGCTTTATGATGAATAACACCTCAAATTTACTGTTGACCATAATTTATTTGAATTTTTTCGTAAAGTCTGTGAAAAGGGAAAATACTCATTTTGAGAAAGCAGAAAATTTTATTGGCTGATACCATTCAGAGAGGCAGGAAAGATGTTATGACCAAAGGGTCAAGACACATTACTAATTGTTCCCTCCATGTTACAGGTGAGCAATAATTTACTTGGGTAAAAGTATATAGGAATGTATTTTTTTTTCTCTTTCTGCTCGTATGGTTGTGTCGTGGTTTAACCTGGCATAAATGTGGAAACACTTTTAATCTCACAGCGTTTGACTTATCAGCTCAAGCACCAATATTCAGATACATTTACTAATTCTATTTGTCACAGGATTAGGTTTCCACTCTTACTTTAACTAAAGCATTTCTTATTTAACTCATCTTTCCATAAATTGTCTGCTCAGGAGCAGAGTCATAAAAAAGTCAGAAGAAATTTTTAACACTTAAAAATCTCATCGAACCATGAAATCAAAGACCGGACTGTATCTTATGTGCTTTCAATATTTAACTTCTTATTTTAACACTCCTCACTGTTATTGTATAGTTATCTGTTGGGTATCTTTCCATTTTCAAAAAGAACCTAAACTCTATTTAAAAAAAAAAAAAAAATCTTCACATTTTCATCTTAATGAATATGCATAAATTTGTACATGCTTATATATTCATAGCTGTATCACATTTTAAATATTATTTTCAATTTTAAGTTCTATTTTTGTATGCCAAGATAGTTTGCTGTGGTTTTCCACTATGTTTGTACTTCTTTGCCAATGGATTATAGGTTTATATCATTCTTATGTCAGCAGGAGGATTCTTCCATTTTTTTTTTAGTCTTGCAATGACATAGAGCCAATAGAATATCTTGTGCGCCATGTCTCAAGTCTGTAATTGATACAAAGAACTTCATAGTTCAGCTTATGAATATATCAAACATCACAATAGTCCCAGCATTTTGTAAACAACCTCCAGATTGAAATATATCTCCACTATAGTAACTATGGAATAACGTGAAACGACAAATCTTTTGAGCCTGTGGGAGTTTCAGAAGACAGAAACATAAAGCTAAACTTGCAGGTATTGTAAAATATATAGGTGGCTTCACTGTATTAGAATCATAAAATCATAGAATATCTCAAGTTGGAAGGGACCCATAAGGGTCATGGAGTCCAACTCCCTGCTCCTCGCAGGACTACCTAAAACTAATCCATATGACTAAGAGCATTGTCTAGAGACTCCTTGAACTCTGACGGGCTTGGTGCCGTGACCACTTCCCTGGGGACCGTGTTCCAGTGACCGACCACCCTCTCAGTGAAGAATCTTTTCCTAATATCCAGTCTGAACTTCACCTGATGCCGCTTCATTCCATTTCCTCATGTCCTATCACTGGTCACCAGGGAGAGGAGATCAGCACCTCCCCCTCCACTGCCCTCCTTGAGGAAGTTGTAGACTGCGATGAAGTCACCCCTCAGCCTTCTCTTCTCCAAGCTGAACAAACCAAGTGACCTCAACTGCTCCTCATAAGTCTTGCCCTCAAGACCTTTCACCATCTTTGTTGTCCTCCTCTGTACACACTCTAATAGTTTGATGTCCTTATATTGAGGCACCCAAAACTGCACACAGTTATCGAGGTGGGGCCACACCAGTGCAGTGTAGAGTGGGACAATCACCTCCCTCGACCGACTAGCTCTACTGTTCTTGATGCACCCCAGGACACGGTTGGCCCTTTTGGCTGCCAGGGCACACTGCTGACTCGTATTCAACTTGTCAACAACTCAAACCCCCAGATGTCTTTCCGTGGGGCTATTCTCTCGTCCTTCAATATGTATGCATAACCAGGATTACCCTGTCCCAGATGTAGAATCTGGCACTTGCTCATGTTAAATTTCATACAGTTGGTGGTTGCCCCGCTCTCTAGTCTATCCAGATCTCCCTGTAAGGCTTCTCTACCCTCGAGGGACTCCACAGCTCCTCCTAATTTAGTATCATCAGCAAACTTACTTTATGTATATTTTATTCCTGTGTCCAGATAATTTATAAAAACATTAAAGAGCACTGGCCCTAAAATTGAGCCCTGGGGAACCCCACTGGTGACTGGTCGCCAGCCTGATGTAACCCCATTTACTATAACTCTTTGAGCCCGACCTGTCAGCCGATTGTTCACCCAATGTATTATGGACTTATCTAGCTGTATGTTGTTGCCAGTCATTTATTTACTGGAGTCCTTATGACAGCAGAAATGGCTAATGTTTATCAGTGTAAATATTTACATTAGTTCAAGAGTAATCACTATGGAATTACTTCCAAGTTTCAAAAGGAATGTAGTGAGGTTTGCAAAGAAATGCTCCTTTTTTCATCAGAAAAATTGTCATTTTTACTTTTTTTAGAACCTGTAAATTTCATATGCAAATTCCAAAATTAGCTGCTTCCATTAATTTTTAGAACTGCTGAATATTTTTTAAAAAAGAATATTTTAAATATTCTTGGAAAAGAATTTTAAAAAAAAGAATATTTTAAATATTCTTGGAATTTTTTTTAGATTTTAGAAGTTGCACACAGTTCTGAAGAAAACCTTATTTTGCCCTCTTACTTTTTGATTTTTAAACTAGCTTATGTTTTCAACAGTTTTCTAAATATATTAATACACTTTATTAATCTGCTTTATCTGTTGACCATGCCATAAGATAATGGTATTTAACTATTGATAAACAATCACCTTATGGCTATAAAATAGATTACTTAAATTTTAACTTTTCACAGGACAGCTCTTTTAAACAGAAACATCCCTGAAGTTTTTAGGGTATGTTTTGCTTTATTTTGTTTCAGTTGAGTCTCCACCATGAAATGAGGAACACATTACTACCTTCTCATTCACGTTGCTTCCTTCAAGCAGGAAAAAAATTGAAGGAAAAAATTTCACATTTTGAAGGAAAGCTTTTTCACTCTACTATTACTCATTTTGTGAATAAGCAGAAGGCTTGTATTTCCTGAAATATCCAGCACATTTCCTGAAGGTTGTACTGAGAAAAGGATCAGAAAAAAGTAAATACTTTCACAAATTATTTACTTATATCATTGTAGACATAATTGCTAACACATAATAAAGTAGAAAACATTAAAATGGCAATGATTATTTGACAACTATTATCACAGATATCAGTTATCCACTCTAAGTAAAACTCTGGATATTTTACATACTGCTGTGTGAAAATGGTTGGCAAATGACCTTTTAATGGCAACCCACTGTATTTTGTGATTAGTATTTCTCCCTTTCTGACCGCTGTCAGCTGCTCTTCTCTCTCTGTTTTATTTTGCTCCATAGTTGATATAGAGGAAAACAGAATTAAAATTATCTGTTTCTCATTTCATATTCTCCCATCCCTACGTGGATATTGTCTGTGAGAAGCAACTCTTCTCATCACAATATGACGACTGCTGTGGTGACTAGAGGAATAAAACTTAACATTGTTTTAACATTGTTATCATCTCTAAGTTAACGTAAGTTGATGAGGTCCTGACAGATCTGCTGACTTTTCTCAATGCCATTTACAAGGATGATTCAATTACATCTATTGTGTAAGTGTTTCCTCCGGAGGGATTATAAAAGAGATAAAAACAGCCTTCCAGGTTTCTGACTGGATCATTCTAAAAGAAGATTGTTCATCCTAGCATACAATCAAACAACTGTCTGAGAAGATTTTCATGGCCTAGATGATGATTTTTTTTTTTCAAACTTTTATTCACTAATTAATTTTGGAATTAAATCAATCAGTGTTCAACTTATGATGCACCTTAAAGGCATCTTGTTGGAGTACAGTTTTTTTAAAAAAGGAGCTACAGATAATGTCAATTTCTTGTTAGATTGATTGCAGAGTTCCAAAAGTATGCAAGCAGTTATTCAAGACAAAATTGAATTCATTTCAATATTGGAGAATGTAATCCATTTTTCAAACCCAATGACATTCAGAGGAACCTCAACACACTGGAGGAATGCACTAACAGGAATCTCATGAAGTTCAATGAAGGGAAATACCAAGTCCTGCACTGGGGACGAATAACTGCAGACACCAATACACACTGGAGGCTGACTGACTGGAAAGGTGCTGAAAAGCAGCTTTGTCGAGAACGACCTTAAGGTACTGGTAGACAACAAGCTGACCATGATCCAGTGATGTGCCCTTGTGGCAAAGAAGGCTAACAGCATCCTGGACTGTGTGAGAAAGATGGTCACGAGTAGGTCAAGGGAGGTGATCCTTCCTCTCTATTCAGTACCGGTGAAGCCACATCTGGAATGCTTTGTCCATCTTTAAGCTCTTCAGCACAAGAGAGACTGTTGTGGTTTAACCCGGCAGGCAGCTAAACACCACACAGCTGTTCGCTCACTCCCCCCGCAGTGGGATGGGGGAAAGAATCGGAAGAGTAAAAATGAGAACACTTGTGGGTTGAGATAAAAAGTTTCATAATTGAAATATAATAATAATAATAATAATAATAATAATAAGAAGAAGAAGAAGAAGAAGAAGAAGAAGAAGTAATGAAAAAGAAGATAGCAAAAAGAGAGAGAAATAAAATCCAAGAAAGACAAGTAATGCAAATGAAAAACTATTGCTCACCACCAACCGACTGATGCCCAGCCAGCCCCAAGGAGCAGCCCCCCGGCCAGCGTTCCCCTAGTTTATATACGAGCATGATGTCATACGGTATGGAATATCCTGTTGATCAATCCTGGCTGTGTTCCCTCCCAGCTTCTTGTGTACCTCCAGCCTCCTCCGTTGGTAGAGCATGAGAAGCTGAAAAGGCCTTAACTCTGCCTAAGCACTTCTCAGCAATAACGAAAACATCTCTATATTATCAATGCTGTTTTCAGGACAAATCCGAAACATAGCCCCATACTAGCTACTACGAACAAAATTAACTCTATCCTAGCCAAAAGTAGCACAGAGACATAGAGCTACTGGAGCAAGGCCAGCACAAGGCCATAAAGATGTTTAAGGGACTGGACCATCTTTCATATGCGTGAGAGATCTAGAATCATTTAGCCTGGAGAAGACAAGGCTCGGGCCAATCTTATCAGAGTGTATAAATATCTGTTGGGATTGAGCAAAGAAGACAGAGCCAGACTCTTCTCACTGTTATCTGGTGTCAAGACAATAGGCAATGGGCATAAAATGAAAGACAGGACATTCTATTTAAACATAAGAAAAAACATTTTACTTTCAGAATGGCCAAACACTGAAAGAGTGGAATAGAGGGGTGGTGGAATCTCCATCCTTGCAGATACTCAAAACCCAAACTCAAGACACCCTGAGCACCCTGCCCTAGCTGACCGTCCTTTGAACTGGGGTGGTGAGGGCAGAACTAGACAATGTCCAGAGGTGCTTTCCCACCTCAGCTGTTCTGTGATTCTGTAATTGAGTTACATCAAGAATGAGCTTTACTTTAGCTAGGTGCTTTTGTTCTAAGGACAGTATATGAAAGGTAAACGGGAACCACAAAGGTACATTAATATAATTCAGCTCAGTTCACCACCTGTTGTAGCCCAAGAGAAGCAGAGAAATATCAGTGTGGATGGGACCTTGTGAGACTAGCAAGTCTGA
Organism: Calonectris borealis; assembly: GCF_964195595.1. Lineage (NCBI taxonomy): Eukaryota > Metazoa > Chordata > Aves > Procellariiformes > Procellariidae > Calonectris > Calonectris borealis. The sequence goes on from NC_134313.1 coordinate 88,910,386, forward strand.
ACCATGAACAAAAATCTTCATATGGAATTTACAAATTCTGAGCATCTGGCAAATTTGTCAGTGGGGAGCTATCAGTCCTCAATAAGGGAAGAAAAAGGATAGCTGTCAATGAAATGTTCCACAGGGAAAAAAATAGAGGAGGGAAAGGAGTATCATATTGAAAAGACATGGTAAAGAAAAGTCAAATCCAAAAAGAACCACCAAGGGAGTGGAAACATCAAACTAATTGACCAGAAAGATGACTACAGATGTAGCTGTACTAAAGCCCAAATCAATTCTAACAACCTTTAAATCTTTCTCAGCAACTCTACCTATAATTTTACCTTTCTTCTTCCATATCTTTTGCATTTCTTTCTTCTGTTTTCTTTCTATTTATTCTTTTTTCTAACTAGGACTAATTACACCATTGAATTCCTGCCTACACAGATGTTACTTCTTTCTCTACTTTTCTCTTGCAGAATTCCAGTGAAAATATGAAAACTTGTCTGAATTATTTCTGAAGTCTGCAGTTTTACTGAATTTGTAACCTTCTTAAGTTTTGATATTCACTATTTTTATTTTTTTTTATTTAGATTCTAGCTGTTCTTTTAGATTTAAAAGTTATTTTTAGATGCAACACAAATGTGTTTCTGTATTCACAGCTTCATTTGAATGTAAATCACTGGAAGTGTTTAAAAGTGCCTCCTCCCCGAATAAATAGGGAATTATTAACAAAAGTCTTAGGAAGTCAAACAGTGTTTATTCCCATAAAAGGGAAACAAGTTTTGGAGTAGAATTTTAAAAATGCATTCTGTTTGGAGTTATAAATGATCATGAGTAGAAGAATCTGGATGTACCTCTGTACAGCTTCCTTATTTTTCAGCTGTGCACTTCATTTGAAATTATGAAAAACAAGTTAACGCCTATGTACTGAATGTGTTTATAGACTGTAAGTGAATAACCACTCAATCCTAAATTTAGTCTTACTAAGCCATGCTTCTGGATGATAGAACAGCATTTTGAAGTTTTCTGAAATCTTTCGAATTTTGCAACATCATTTTTTGAAACCACAGAGGCAGAACAGAGTATGGTGGTCCAGTATTGGTCTTCCTGAATACTAATGGAAGAGAGATTATTTCTCCTCATGATTTTAGAGCAATAATCCCTTGATGATCTTTAGGTGGAGAATTATTGTGAAAGCTCTTGTAGAACAGATCATTATGACTTCTCTATGTCAGTGTTGCAAAATATAATCTTTAAGTTTGCAAGGTTAAATTTTGAACACAAGCTCTACAAATTCTTCTAATGCTTATAACCCTGCCTTTGGCTGTATTAAAATGTTTATTCAAAAGAGCTCACGTTACTGAGCAGACAAGAAGATCTCTCTCTGAATGGTTCCTATAACAATTTATTCATCTGTCATTCTTTTCACAAATTTTGCCAAAATATTTATTCCTGATGGATATGGAATTGCCTGCATTAAATCCCTGAGAGACCAAAGTCTCTTATAAATGTTCAGTTAACAATTTAGTTTGTAATTTAAAAATACTCAGTGTGAAATATGTAATATTGATTCATTTTTTATAATATGTAGGAATGTACAATGTACAATGTACAATGCCTTATTAGAAATCTGTTATTCCAACATATTTTTTTATCAAACAAATTTGATTTTTTTTTAAAAGTCAAAACCAGAAAACTATTCTTATGGCCTAATTTCTAGTGCATTCTTTTACTTTTGATTAATTTCCTTTCCATTGTTTAGTCTTTCCTAATTTTGCCCCATATCAGCTTTTTTTATGGACAGCACTGATATCAAAGTAACCAGTCCATCCATATCTGAATCTGTCTGTCTATTCTTTCTATTACATTCTTTAGCTTTCCTCATTAGTCGAGTTACTTATTCTTAGTATCACACACCTTCTTATTTGCTGATAAAAATTCCTTGAAAATAAAGACTGTTACCAGATAAGGTGGGTTTTTTCAGATGTTTCCAAGATGAAAACAAGAATGCTTATAAACAGACCACTGCATTTTTTACACTTTGATCATATGACCTGAAAAGTAGTGCCTGTACCTTTACATTTTTTTATATAGAAAAAGCTGCCATCAGAAAATGCTGTGAAATTTATCAATGATCTTCTGTCTTTGATCTTTCTATCTCTTCTGAATAGGGAAGCATAAACATTATCCCATTGTCTCCTTACATGTCATGAAAATTACCTGTCATTTTATGTTCTTAGGAAAATGAACGTACAGAACTGGTAATCTGTTCTGTACATTTGGTCACATACTTCAGCCTTTTGCCTAGTCTTAATTTTAGTCACATGATGATTTTTTGTCTCCTTTGCACTTCCCATCATTGCTTTTAGTGTAAAATAGAAATTGGATGCCCACTCAGTCAAAATAGAAAATACTGGATCTTAATAAATTATAGTGCATCTATGACTTTAACTATATATATATATGCTTTAACATCATCCTCATCCTGCCATGTGTTATGAACTAAAATTTTCATACCTTATTCATTTGACAAAGAAGACAATGGCATATCACAAGATTATATTTTAATATGAATAGGCAATTTAATAAATTAGGTGTTTTGTGCTTGCATGTACTTTACATTTTCATACTAAACTGGCAATTCCACTAAAACCAGGTCGAATTCCTTGGAAGAAAAGTAATATTATACGTTCTTGCCTATTTGTTTGGAATGAAGGATGATTGTCTTGTTCTGTTGCTATTACAAGGCCTATATTAAGTACAGCATGGGACTCAAGGCTCTCTTAATCTAACAACTCAAAGTATGCAGTTTGAAAAGTTCTCCAAATCTGAACTTTCACTGCTCAGTTAAAATAGAGGATATACATTAGGAAATGTTTTATCAAATTCTTTCCATCAGATTGTCTAGAGAGAAACAAGATGTAATAGTTGGCTATTGACTGTATTTGTCCATGGCACTATAGCATATTTATAAATGTAGAGCTCCTTTATTAGCCATTTTGGCTAATTAGCCATTAGGCAAGGACAGCTTTGACAGTCCTTATTATTTTTTAAGGATTTCATCATATATCCAAAATTATTTTTATTAGCACTGATAAGAAATTTTAAAACCGTCTAATAATATATCTTTTCATACTCTGAGGAACGCACATTGTGATGTTGTTATAGTATAATGTAATGTATCAAATGTTCGCTATCATTTTCTGAGGATATATTAGGCTTTTAAACCTTGTCTTATCAGAGTAAATATTTGTGTCTTACGGCATTGAAGTGCAAATCCTACATTTTTTTCAGGAAGACTACAGCTGAGTAAAATGTAAAAGCAGTGTACATGCTGCTTTTGTCTATTAAGATGTGAAATAAGGAGTGAAATAGTGAGCTCTTCTCTTTGGTGTTGCATGAGTTTATTACTGAAATGCACCAGTTTCTGCTTAATCATATAGCTAGCAAAATTATCAAACGGTATCAGCCATTGGATAGTTGAAGGAGAGTGATGCTAGTGTCTGCTATGAAGGAGGAGTAATAACAAAGGAACAAAAGCAACTTTGGATTTAGCTGAGCTGTATTCAGAAGTTACTGTAAAAAAAAAAAAAAAAGTGTCCCTGTTTACCCAGCTATGAAGACCATATGATTCAGAGAAATAGTAGGTTGCAGGGTGTTGGGTTAAGTATGATAAGTGTTGCCAGATGTCACATTTGTGTTATTCTACCTTGGCACATGGGTTGTAGTCTATTCTCTCCTAAACCTTAGTGGTCATTACAGTAATCCTATTTTTTAGTAATAGAAGCCTCCTTAGACAAATACGCGTACCAAAATATGAGTACTTCATGTTAGTTTATGACCTGATCTTGCACTGAAGACTGGACTCCCAGACTATCCATGCTATCCATGTAAGCTCAGATGTGTAGTAGGCGTAGAAAGGACTAGTCTTAACTCCACTTATCTCTTACGGTCGTATCCCTTATTATCCATAATAAGGATGAGGAAAAATTAACTTACTCAGACATAGCTAGCAAAAACAGCGTAGAAATAGGTAATGTGTTATCTTTCATTTTATCGACACCTCTTCAGTTTTGTCCTCACTTTCTAGATCTCTTCTTTATATTTTTAAACTGTTTTTCTCCTGATGCTGAAAGTCATTTTACTTCCCCAGTATAGTAAAGGAAAGGATCCACAATATCTATTTGGTGTAAAATGTTCTGTAAAATGTGTTTCAAATTAACACACTATTTCATCTCTCTAGTCAACTGAGAGTACTAGATTTTTGGAGAAGGATGACTTACTGGTAGTACAGCTGTGTCTAAGGAATTTTAATTTTATTTAGGTTCATGATTTTCTAAATCATGAATAAGTGACCTTATTGCAAAGTGTTCTGCCAGGTATAGTATTAGAGCAACATCTCATAGCCATTTACAATTTTCAGTTTGAAAATAATTTTAGTAGTTGTCTGAGGTCAATTCTTGTCCACAGTGACCTCAGTAGTTTTGCTGCTGCTGACTTCTGAGTGGTGAGGTTTTAACAATACATACAGTTTTTCCAAGACATAATTTTTCTTTTCTTTTTTAGGAACAGGTATTTTGATTGGAATGGTTTTTTTGAGCTTTCTGGTATGTGATATTCTTTCATGTATATTTGCTTTACACCTACACATGCTTGAAAAAAGATATAACAGATACCACACTTTATAGGATATTTTTAGTGTGGTTGGATATAATACTCCAGATGTTACACATTTTAAAGTGGCTGAAAGAACTCATTAAGACAGATCAATTAACAAAAACTAAAGGTAAAATGGAAAATACCCAACTTAACTTTTTCTCTGTTTTGTTTTTGTTCAGATTGTACATAGACCTTTCAGAATGGCTTGGCATATGCCAGAGAGAAAAATAAAACTTGTAATATAAATCTAAATCTTTCAAACAAAATTTGCAAAGTGAAAAGGCAAAGGAAAGGTAAATAGGAAACAAACCACAGTAAATCAGAATCAAACAGAATGTTTTCGGGGTTTATGAAAGTCCAGAATGATGAGTTTGTGGGCTCTCAGGAACTTTCAGTACTTCCCAGTCACCTGAATAACCATACAGAATGTCATGCTTATCAATATAATGTCAAGCCAAACTTTAGCCATTCATTCAAGGAAATACCTTTTTTATTTGAAAACCAATTCTGCCTAGAAGGTTCCTTGGATTCCTTGGACTTAAACCTGTATATTTCTCCCTCCGTCCCTGATAACCTAGATCATTGAATCAAAGCAGTTCATTCTTTTTCATATCCATGCTTCCATAATGCCTTGGTGAAGAAAAAAACATTAAGGTACTAGGCATCTGGAAGTGGATAAATAAGAAGCCAGTATATGCCTTTTTGAACATTTAAAGAACATTGTGCAGCTTGCATTCCTTTTTTATTTTTTTTAATTCCAGTGAAGCTATTTTCTCCAATCTTCTCCAATTTGTTTCTTCATTTCACTTTTACAACGTACCATCTTCTATTTTCATCATTCCTGGTTTATTTTCTTCAAACCTTCCACTTTTTCTTTCATTTGTTCTCCTATGTTGAAATTGCTTTGAAACATGAAGACTTGACATTTTTTCTTGCAATCTCATTTTTATTTGGCTTGATTTCTCTGTATTTCTCAAAGCTCCATATTTGTGTTGTTTATTTCAGATAAGCTCTTTGTACACTTGCTTTCACACCTGGACATGATTTTTGATGGTAGATAGTAGATATGAAACTGTAACACATTTGCTATTAAACTGTAATGCATTTGTGTTTAAATGAAAAGTTGTCTAGCTGTGTGCCTGTTTGCCAAGCCTTGATTTTGATAAACAATTAGAATGAAGGTTCTGTTACTGAACACTGATGCAAACAGTACAAGTTAGTTATGTTACTCCAATTTTAATAATTTCCATTTATTCACTGTGTCAGAAGGATGGGTTAGGTCCAAGGTATAAATAGTTGCTAATTCGAGTTTTATACTATTGTGTTTTGTCTAGCATGAATTGAACCAAGTAATCTGTTGTTTGTAACGAATTTCTTTTGAGTAAAATAATGAGTTTCATAAAAATCTATTATTTTTTACAGAATATGTCAATCGTTAATTTAATTTAATAGCAAGTTGAATTTAGGACACCAGGTGGACTAAGAGAAGAGAAGGAAATACAGAAAAATAAGGTAGAGTATCTTTAACAAACTTCTTATTTAATCCTTCCTTTGTACTTTTTGCCATCTCTTGTTTCTATCTTTAGGCAAGGCCTAAGAAAAAGGGGATGGGAAAATGTTTTACGCTATCAATTACAAATTTGTTTCCTGAGTTAATGAAAAAAGTGTTAAAACGTATAATTAACAGGCTCAGCAGCATCATAGTTTAGTGCTGTGTTTTAAAGTGCTGAGGCATTACTGACCAGATTGGCTTGGGTTGTAGCTAGGGCTTGCTGGATCAAGTGGAAATTTTAGTTTTAATTCATCTGTTGTTGGTATTCACTTCTTGCTTCCCATCATGATAATGCTGGTCTCCAGGGGGAACTTGCGAAAGTGATGTTAAGTTCACAGAGAGGGTTGTCAAGATGTGTAGTGAAGAAATGTCGGTGAGGCTTAAGTAGTAAATTAATTGTTTAATCTAACAGCTCCTGTCCTTATTAGAGAGAAAACTAGCTTTGCTTTTTACATCTTGAGCTTAAAAAGAGAAATTGTTCCATGGTTGCTGAAACTTTCTGAAGGAGACTTGCTAATAAGTTTGGGTTTTTTTGTTCAAGCTTATGTGTTGTGCATATCAAACTGAAAAGCTAAGTTCTGTGCTGAAATTTTTGTGCATGAAAAGCCACTAAATCTCATACTCTCTTTTTATCATTCACCTTTAGCTTTTGAAACATTGTGTCTTCCACCTCAGGCAATCTAGCTCACCTCTTTTCTGGAAAACCACACCTAGTGAAAGAAGATGTGGTGCAAAAGGGAACACAGAGGGCAGGCATCCACAAAAGCTGATGTAGCTCAGCAGAAATGCAGGGAGATGAAAAGCAAACTGATTATGCAGGAATGAAATGGTGAGGAAAAGAAGCAGTGGGGAGAGAGAGGTGTGACTTCAGTAAAAGAGAAATGAAGGAATATTTGGAAAGGGAAGAAAGTGAAGGAGCCTCCCTATCGAGGAAGTGACAGAGAGATAACTAAGAAACATATTCTGTATTCCTTAAATTTTATTCCAAATATAAATGTAATGCTATCTGTAATGTTGTATTAGAGATAAGTAATGAAAAAAAAAAATGGTAAAAGCAATAAAATACCTGTAAATTTAGCTTAGAGATAAATGCACAGCAAGATATATTACATTGTGTAGAATACTGACAAACGTGGCTATTCTAGTTCTGGTACATAAGCACAAACATCTGTTTAACTCCGTGCAAAATTGTTAATTTTTATATAGTTAGCTTGTTTCTGACATATTGCATTGTAAATTTGTACTTTGCTCAAAACCTTCAGACCTAAATTGTGTCTTTTGTTTTTTAATTCAAATCTGATTCTTAATTCTCTATTTCATAAGTGTCTTGGTTACAGACAATTGCAGAGATGGGGCCTACGCAATTAAAAGCTAGATATGTACCTCAGTCCAGCTTTGGATCTCATTACAGGTTAGAACAGCACAGGACCAGTCTGACCATGGTTTGCTGTCTAAATATTCAGTTACTATGCCATTCTAATGGAGGAGGTTTTGTTTGTTTTTACGGTAATCTTCATGTACTATTTTTATAGGACAGTTTATTTCATAATTGATTGCAGTAAATGTCCTTAGGAACAAGAATATACTTTTTCATGGGCTTATGAGATCTAAGTTTTAGATCTCAATTCTAAACCTAAATTCCATTGCATTTTAAACCTCAGTTCCATTGCCTTCAGTTGTATCTGAAGTAACCTGCAATTCCTTCCCTTACAGTATACAGTGAAAAAAGTCCCTATGTAAAGTTTGGTTTAAGTGACTAGCCCTGCATTTCATAAAAATTACCTGGAGAGGAACCGATGACTTTCAAATCTTATGCATGTTAACAAGGATGTCAACCTTTCCCTTCCACAATGGGACGTGACTGTTTGCCAGGACACAGTGAAGAACATCATTGAGGATGGGCCTGAACTCCAGCCAACTAGATTATCAAAAATACTGAGCTGTGCTTTTCAGAGAAAGACTGACTGGTAAATGTACTCTTTCAGTCTTTTACTGGATTAAGTCCTGGACATTAATTTAGGGAATTCCATGATTATTTTTCTTTTATTTTGTAAGAGACTATAACAGGACTGGTTTGAAAATAGGAAAGTTTTCTTTTTTTTAAATAAATCTTTTATTCAAATCTGTACTTGTATCTAGTTTTTTTGGATATTAGCTTTTGATTCTCATTTCCCATGCTGGTTGTTTTTGTTTTGTTGTTGGGAGTTGTTTTTTTCCTTTTAGATAGTACTTTTTAGACAGTATTCTTTTACCAGGGATTAAATGCAAACTTAAAATCAACTTTTCAATAAAAATATTAATTTTTAGTTAAACCTATTGAATTTTTTTTTCTTTTTGTTCTATTTTGGCCCCTCAAATTAATTTATGACACCTCAGTTTTCTGTAAAATATAATACTCATTTATTACAGCAGGGAAATGTCTTCTACACAAAAAATGTATTGCATTTTTATTGATATACATGATGTTGCATACTGCTGGAGAAAATAACAAAAATCAGGTTGTTGTTTTTTTTTTCCTTTTAGTGTTCTCCACCCTTACCGATATTTAAGACTTAATAAGGCAAACGGAACATTAGATAACAATTTAACCAGTATTAATGAGGACTGATGTCAGTTAATGCAGCATGATAATGTCTAGCATATTCAGAAGTACCTTCAGAGTATATGAAGGAAAATTATATGGAAAAGCTGTTCATTTTATTTTCTTACGATCTGAGAGCAGTTCAGCCCAGTGGGCCTTTTTTTTTTTGTTCCTTCTTGATTTCAGACTATATTATCACAAGGAACATATCTAGCAAAATGCGCAATTGTGGGTATGACTTCCATTAAGACACCACCAACAGTGAGATAAAAAATATAAGGATATTAATATAGAAGAGGTTAATGTATAATTATCAAAATACTTTCTTATAAAACACTAGATGAATCAAAGGAAATTCTTTAGCTTAAGCTGCAATAACACAGGGATAATAATTGCTTGACTTCTATAGATGTATTTTTGTATACATGATCAAAATGTTTAATAAGTTTTGGTGCTGGTAATATTTATAAGTGGTTTCTGAATGTGGAAATTTGGAGAACTGATTTCTTTTGCAAGACTTTTAGTATAATTTTTCTGTCCTGCAAATTTCTGAGTATCTATACTTAAAATATTTAACATAGGATTTCAGATATGAATTTACTTAAAATTTTAATGATAGAGAACAAAAAAGGCAGCTTATAAAGAAAAAGCTGTGAGATAAAAATCTTCCTCATATGAAGTTTTACTTATGAGAAATTAATTAGAATCATACTCATGGTGAATAGAGTTTGAACAATTTCATGAGGTTTTTTTGAAGCTCATTAAAATGTACTTTTTTATATATTTTAACAGATAGCGTGCATCTTCAATAATTTCCACCAATGTAAGGAAAAGCTAATACAAACTTAATATTTTATATACATACTAACTTACAAAACTATGTCTCAATATCTTTTTAGTTTTCATCATGCATTCTGTTGCTTAGCTATAATTTCAAATTTATACAGTAAAATAAATGCTGCACTATATTTATATTTCTGTATCATCTTTTTTTTACAAAAAAAAAGTAGTTAATTAGTCATTGGCAAAATAAAATTAACGAAGAAACTTTTATAATTCATCTATAAGAGTCATCAGAAATAGGATCATATATGTTAAAGTCAGACTTTTTTCTTTTATTTTTTGAAGTTTCCTGAAAAACCTTTAAAGCTAAGTACATTCAGCTGTTTGAAGGTTTCTAAAGAAATTGGGACTAGTCTTTTGCCCTGAGCTTTCCAGAATAAGTTGAATGGTTCAATATTCACTGATGTTACAGGGACAAACAGTGAACATAACTCAGGCCACAGATTTTGGCGAGAGACTGCGCTCTTTTTTTTCCCAAAAGTACATTCATCAGTATTATATTTTGCAAGAGTGATTTTTAATTACTTCAATGTTTTCAACCAAAATCTGTTGTTGGGAGGGTTCTTTTTTCTTTTAGTTTATTTTCCTATATGGAGTTCAAAATTTGCATTTTTGTAACAGCCATTTATTCCTTAAAAAAAAAAAAAAGCGCCTGTAAAAATGCCTCTGTTGGTTTTGTTTTTCTATGTATTTCAAGTATATGTGGGGAATTCACTTGCATTTTCTTTATGTATTCATAATCCTAATTATTCAATGCTAAATCAATGAGTATGTGAATAAGAGAAAAACTATGCTGTATATATGACAAACGAGGTTATGTTTTTAATGCTTGCTAAAGATGCAGTATATTCCTGAAAAATGATTGTTGATTGATCAACAGTTTTCCATGGGAAACACATTTCTATTAAAAAGTCTTTTCTAAAGAAGACTCTGAACTAAAGTTATTGTAAAGTTACTGTAATGCATGAGCACCTCTGATTTATCTGTTAATCAAAGCAAAAAAAAATTAAGTAAGTATATTAACTGCTGATAGTCCTTCCAATTCCTGACTTCCACAGAAAATAAAAATAGATACTTAAAAAAATTTATATTCAAACTTAGATTATTGTTTAAAAGTTAAACAAATTTTAAACAGTTGTCTCCTTGAACAAGTGTATGGCTGAGGTACACATTTCCTTGAGAAAACAAAGAAATCCTTTAATCTGCAGATGAATTAAATGAATCATGTTCTAACACTAGTCATCAGTTGGTCTTGCAGGAATTCAGCTGTGAGACTGGATTTTCAATTCATAAGTTCTAAACATTGTTCTAACTCTGTGTGTTTATTTGCCTTAGCATTTAAGCCAATGTAGATTTTTAGCAATTCTGAATGATTTATTTTATCAATCCCTTCAATATTACAATATTTGCATCTTCACATTTTAAAACTTTGCCACATTTCCTTTGCTTGGATTACCGTGGAGTTTATCTCAATTTCTTTATGCTCTCTCATGCTTTTATTTTGATCTATTTTGACTACCCATCTTCACAAATTCTCATCACACTTTAGTATCCTTCAGTCATGTTCTGCCCATAGTTTACATTACATTTGTCTTTGCTGCTTGACACAGTCATTAATAGACATTTTAGAGAATTGTATCTAAATACTGAAAACACACAAAAATGCGAACTTTCCTTGAAAGAAAAGAATATACTCTTTCATGAAGATGTTCTGTTGGTGTTTTGAAAGGAAAAATAAATTAAGATCCTAGAACACATAAATAAAAAGTTAAGACATAGAAAGTGAAAACTATTAGATTAAGCTCCTTTATGAGACAATGCATATCCCTCAGAGTAGTCTTTGTTTCCATTTTGTAACTGTACCTGAGTTGTTTAGGGTTCTCTTCTGAGTTTCTAGAAACTAGAAATTTGCTATGGGAAGCCAAGTTAAAGGAAGTTACTGATATCTTCAGAAATATGCGGGAATGGACTGAGTATTATACACTAGATGCTTCCAAAACGTAAATATTTTCTTGTCCTTGGGCTTTTGTTTTTCTACCTTTCCTTCATTCCTCATGTCTCTTCTTTCCCTGCATTCCTAGTTTCTAGCTGCACACTATTTGTTCTTGTTTTCCACTTTTCTCTGATTTTCTGTCTCTACCCCATTCCTGTTATATGTACTTTTTACCTTTTTATGTCCCCAGCTCTCTTTTTCTCTCTATTGTCTTCAGAAGCACTGGCAACCTCATTAATTGTACTGATTTGGAAATGTACAGAGCTTGTATCTTGGGGAAGAGGAAAGAAAAAAATCCTCAGATATATGCTTTTATTTTTTAAAAGAATTTGTTTATGTTTATGTGTAATGAGACTGCAGTCAATAAGTTCTATTTTCTTGGTTTCTTAATGATTTAAATTTATTCAAGTACTATTTAGATATCTTCTCTATCTGGAGAACACCACCTGAGTTTTCCTCCTGAAAAGCTAGGTGTGTGCTTTTCTCTTGAGAAAGTGACACAATATGGATTACAAAAATGCTAATTACTTCACTATAATTAGAAATACTGATTGTAACTAGCCATTTTTAAAGGCCTTGTTTTCTCAGAAGAAAATAAAAGAACATTCTGACAGTGATTGTTTTAAAATGATACAGGCTGCTTGTGAGTGTGACTGATAGGTCTTTAGTATTGAAATTACCTCAGATTATGCTGTATCTCATAACACTTTCATGCCAAATGAAAACTTTCATAACTGATGATAAGTAATCTAAAATTATACAACTACTTTAAAAATACATTTAAAAAAAAACTTTTAAAAAATTTTTACAAAAAAAAAAACATAGGAAAATGTGTTTAAAAGCTCACTCATATAGAACAATATTTATGGAGGCTGGTCTTATTCTTTTTGGAAGTTGTTCGTGTAATTTACTTTTCTGTTGTTTTAATAGAAGTAGACAGAGAGATATTATGGATCCAAATGGACAGGCCTGTAGAATAGGAGGGGAACTGGAATGGTAATTGATAGACATTATTGCTAAAATACCAAATATTGTACAGAACATAGGTAAGCCCACACAATACTTAGCTTCTTCACCAAGATCCACTACTGAGGCTCCAAGCTGAACGTAAGCTTTGTACCAAGGGAGAATGAGTTTCAATTTCTAGCATTGTGTGGTGGGCTGACATTGGCCAGCTGCCAGACTACCCACCCAGTAAATCTCTCACTCCCTACCATCCCCAACAGGACAGGGGGACAAAATAAGATGGAAAAGTTTGTGGGTCAATTACTATCACAGGTGAAACACACTCGACTAGCAGAAGATTAACTTATTGCCGATTAAAAATAGAGTTGGATGGTGAGAACAACTAAAACACCTTCACACACACACAACCCTTGTTCCCAGGCTCAGCTTTACTCCTTCATTCCTGACTCCTCTACCTTCTCCACCTCCTTCCCCCAAGTGGTACAGGGGATAAAGAATGGGGGGCTGTGGTCAGTCCATAATACCTCCTCTCTGCCACTCCTTCCTCCTCACACTTGTCCTCTGCTCCAGCCTGGGTCCCTCTCACTGATCACAGTCCTTCATGAACTACTCCAGCATGGGTCCTTTCCACAGGCTGCAGGGACTACGTGTTTCACTATCATCCTCTCCATGGACTGCAGGGGGACAATCTGCTTCACTGTGGTCTTATCCACAGGCTTCAGGGAAATCTCTGCCTGGAGCACCTCCTTCCTCTCTTTCTGCACTGACTTTGCTGTCTTCAGGGTTGTTTCTCACACTTTTTTTTTTTCCCTCACTCCTCTCTCTCAAATACTGCACAGCATTTTTTACCCTTTATTAAATACTTTTCCAGAGCACCTTACCCATGGCTGAGGGGCTCAGATGTGTCCTGCAGTGGGTCTGTTTTGGAGCCAGTTGGAACTGGCTGTGTCCGACATGGGCATAGCCCCTGGTCTCCTCTCACAGAAGGCACCCCTACAGCCACCCCCATTACCAAAACCTTGCTACGTAAACCCAATGCACATTGATAGCACATGCTATTATCCATTTTTGAGGTCGTTGCCTGTAGGATAGTCCAATAACTGGGCTCATGAGTCATTGAGTTTTTAATTGTATTAGAGTTTGAGAACTCAGTGTCTTACTCAAACGATTCCTGACTTGCGGTCAACAATTTTCAAAAGGAGGCCTTCCTAGGTTTCATTCCTTTAAAGGAAACCATCCTACTGGGGCAGGAAACTGTGTGTTCCAAAAGCCCCCATGGTGTGAGCAATCTAAAGCAGAGGCTTTGGGGGTTTATTTCTGAGTCATCTATTTTGTAATTTCAGACAGTCATGAACACCATAATACTGAGAAACAAATTGAAGTATGTTATCAAAATGTTCTGTTGCCATGAGAGAGTCTAACTGCTCTAATTTTTAACTGTTTTTGTTCTTTCTGAGGAAACAATAGAAGAATGTGGTGGTTTCATGTTGTAAGTAGGTCCATACATGTTTGAGGGCAAAATTTAAAAAAAAAAATTTTTTGTTTCATTTTGGATGACCAAATGAAAACATATATTAAAAGACCATGAAGACCACTCATTTGAGAAATTGAAAATTACAAGTGGATTTTACTTAGTAGATTTGGTACTGAAAGTAGGACTGTTTCTAAGACGTTTTTAAATTATTTATAATGAAGTGAAAGTTTCCACTGGTTTATACTATTGTTAGGCAAGTTAAGAACAGAATTTTCTTGTTTATCTGACTTCTAACTTCCGTGTTGTCTGTGAAGTAATATAGGTATTTTATTATGCTTCGAAATTCAATGAAGAAATATATATGCAGACCAATACACATTCAGAATTACTCAGATGTAAATCACTTAGAAAGGACAATTGATCTAGAACAAAACTGTATCATCAGTGAGCCTAAAAACAAACACAAAATCAATTTGCATGCCACTTTCTCCACTATTAAATAAATGAATCAAAATTAAAATCAGAAAGAAAAAAAAATCCCTTCTACTTTATCAAAGGTGCTCAGAATACTTCTGTTCAGTCCTTCCGTCCCCGCCGTCGAGTGAGAAATAGATTTCAGTTGTACTTCGTATATAATAATACTATTGTAAACCTTTAATTGTGCTCTGTGCTGCAAAAGGAGCAAGTATTCTTAGAGGAGAATAATGAAAAAGGAAGAATGAAAATGGTAAGTATTAACACTTGCAAGTATTAATAAATAGAGTATTTCCTTCCAGTGATGTATCAAGAGACTTTCTTTTATGAGTAAGATGGTGTCCATTTCATTTAGCCAAGGTACACTATTAAGAAACTCTTTTTCGGCAAAGAATATCATTGGGAGTAACTAAATTTGTTTTATCACTGATTATTTTTGTTATCTCTGAAAACGGCAGTTGTTTCATGTCACTGTTTATGAAAGGGGGAGGGGAAGAAAAGGTTTTCATTCCCAATTTGAGTGAGCGAGGTTCTCTTCAGCATATAAATAGACGAATCAATTACCTCAGAATCTATATGAAGATAATTTTGTCTTTGCAGATAATGAACTGGTTTTAGTGATGAAACTGAAAATGAACCCATTACTAATAATGAGGCTGAGAATGCAATAGAATTATACACCACCTCTTCTGGCAAAGATGCTACATAAATCATAGGGTAAAAAATAAACAGAGAAAGTCAAGGACATTAAACCAACAAAAAATATACCCTTGTATAATTTAAATGTACTATGGATAGTTCTTGAAAGTTTAAGTTCATATTACTAGCCTATATTTTTGCAAAGAAAATAAATGTTCTGTGCTATAGAATTTAATCTATATTGTAAATTGCAGTTGCTGAATTTAATATGTTAATAATCTATTAAATAAATTAGTAGTCCATATTCATGGACATCTGTTATTAAAATTTCAGCGTAGCATGTGCTCTATGGTAAAAAATGATTTGTTCAAAAACGGATACTTAGTATTCGTAATAAAATAGGTTGGGAGTGCACATGGATATTTTCCTTTTTATCTGCTGCCCTACAATGCTTGCTTAATAACCAAATAGAATTTGTTTCCCTGACTTTACGATTTTCTGTCATATACCTCAGGGGCAGTCTGGTGATACAAAGGTGACCGAAAGGATGAGAGCTAAGACTTACAGACTCATCTATGTTAAGACCAGAGGCACCAGTTAAATTATTTGTCTGCCTACATATTTAACACTGCCTGTAATGTTAAGGCCAATGGCTTGCAGTGAATGTAATGATTCTTTTTTTAAAAGTATCCATTCTTTATTTCAAAACTTCAAGAAATGTGCCAGTCTTAATTTCCCTTGATACTTTGGTTGTTTGGCCACATAAATGAAAAATCTGTCTTTTATCAAATTTTTGCACTTGTTTGCCTTTTCTCAGCCATTACCTAACTCTATTAACTTTACAGTCAGTATTTTCTCCTATGGTTATGTTAGTATAGTCTAGTTAGATGTTGGTTTAATTTTCTCACAGGTACTGTTCATCGTATCTCACTGGCATTTTCATAATTTCTGAAGTAATTTTAAAATCTTTTTTCTGTACACTCTCCAGACTTTCAGCAACTTCATAAACTACAGACAAGAGTCACTCTGACTCCATTCCTCCCATTTTCTCTTTTTAGTTTTTTAGACAGCCATCTTAACTGCTTGCCTCTGAAAAACTTTCTGATGTACTAAGAAACATAAGCAGCATTTATTATCAGTTGTGCCATTCTTTGTTTCTTCCTGCATGAGGGAGTCATAAACTAGGTGAGACTTAAAATCTTGTGTGCCCTACCATACACTTTCTCTGTACAGAGCAAAGGAGTGAACAGAGGAGGCTGAGTATTAGATTTTTGTGGTGGTTTTGCTACAGCTACAAATCTTCTACCTTAGTAGAGATGAGAAACTACAGATGTACCAGTGATTTTAACCCCCTAAAGTGTAGGTCACATTTTAGGGAACTTAGTCCTCGAAGTGCTTTGAAGACAATAGCCTTAACATTTGATTTGGTGCTTCATTGAGCTTGGTGTAATGAGTATAGTAAGAGATCTAGCGTACCTTTATGATTTTCTCCATGGAGCATTACATTACTTAGCAATTTATTAGAAATAAATCCATCAATGTCACTAAGACAATAAGCCACACATTTCCATATTGGAAATATAAATAAGAAAACAAGGACAAATGATGAAGTTTGCAACCACTTCTTCAGGGGGAAAAAAAAAATTATATTTCCATTAAAAAGACTGCTTAACAAAAGGATGAAAAAAATCTCCATTAGAGCAATGTACTTAAAAAAATCTTCTGAAATTTTCTGAAAAAATGGCCAAACTATAGCTTTTTCATTTTAAAAAGCTTACTGTGATTTGAAATAAGATGCTGACTATATTCAAGGCTATTGAGTATTCAAATACAATGTAATTGAAGTAGTTTTGTGTACAATATCATGTGCTTGCATAATGTTTACTAGTTCAGTTTCTCAGACATTACCTAATGGAATAGGATGGACTTTCTTAAGGAAATAGGGAGAAAATGTCATTATTCTTGTTGTTTCTACATGTTTATCTGTTCTAGAAAGTGTTTGTTGCTAGCTAGAAATGAAAGACTAAAGTAGCTTCAACTCTATGATCTGCAGTGGAGACTGGCAGTTCAAAGAAAGAACAAAATACTCAATTCTCTGATTATAACGCAAAGGACTAGGGCAAAAATAAAATAAATTCTCAGTGGTTATCATGTTATTGTGTTTATATTACCTAAATCCTAAAAAAGAAATAAACATAAACCTCCAAATCTCAGCTGAAATACTATTGAACACTGGGGGCTATTGCTAATTACTTTATTTTTCTCATATACCTCTCATTAAATCAGTTTTTAAGCTTCCTCTAGGTTCATGAATCTCAACTATTTCAATAAGAATTGTGTTTTTAAATAATTCTTTAACTTTGAAAAATACTGTAATAATGTTCAAAAAGGAACTTTTTGAGCAGGTGAGGGTCTGTGTGTACACATGCATACACACACGTCATACGCACAGAGGCAGTAATTTTTCAGCTGAAGGCATATTTAAAGCAGATAACAAACATGACTTCTTCGTAAAATGATATTTCTAAGCTACAGATAGTTGACAGACAGAAGGTAATTGTCCATGTTACAGATAACTAAGAGGTACAAAAAGTTGTTATCTCATCAGCATATCTGAGGAAATCTATGAGTAGTAGTTGCAAGGAAGCTTGCCTGTATCAGTTTGTGTCACTGCAATTTATTCCAGCTAGGGTCAGTTGTCCCTTCCTCTTTATATCTACAATACATATGTTTGCTATTGCACGTATATAATCTCACTTTCTGGGCGGGGGGGGGAGGGTTGGCTGGTTTTTATTTGTTTCTTTCTTTCTTTTTTTCTTTTTTTCTTTTTTTCTTCAGAAGAATTAAATATCTACTAACTCAAGTTGGGATAATCAGTGGTGACTGCTGACTGGAACTGAGAAACCTCTCCAGTGTCTGGTGGAAATATACTGTTGAAGTGCACAGCACAATTCATTCTGCTTCTTCCTCCTTTCTCAAATGTTGCTAGTAGGTGGGTGTTTTTGTTCTCTTCCTAGGGCACTGGGAACATCCTTGACTGCTCTTTCTTTCTCTCTGTGGCACACTGAAGCTTTGGTCTTTCAGCTGGGTTACGTTTATTTTATTAAGTCTTGGTGGATGGGAGGCATTTTCTGACTTGTGGGGTGTGTGATATTACACCGTGAATTTATTACTATCTAAAGTAGGAATATAACTTCTACTTCAGATTATATGAAAAAGATGGGACTGCTATTTTGTATGGGTTTTCCTGTTACACCCTTTAATTGAGATCAGTGAGGTTACTCCAAAGTTAGGCAAAGTTTGTAAGGATTAAGATTCTTTTCTTTCAGATAACAGGAAAAAAAAAAAAGCCCCACTCTAAATGATATAAAAGATTTTTTCCTCCCTCTGTTAACTGGGTTCATTTAATAAAACTTGAAACTATCTGTCCTGTGGAGAAATTTGCTTTTTTTACAGGAGCCAAGGACTTTTTCATATATTAGGAGCATAATTATATTAAAATTTTGTCTGAGTTTTGCTCATATACCTTCTCTTCTCTTTGTTGTATCGTAGTGTTTCAACAGCCTTTTTAAAACTGATAGTTTTACAGCTTACTTTAATCTCCCTAACCGGACTACCTATACTATTTCCAAATTAAAAGGCATTCCACCTCAGTAAATAATATCTGAATTGTTTTAAAGTTAAAAAAAGGGGGTTGATTTTTGTTTGTTGATGCTTATTTCCAGGTTCTGAAGAGATGTGTGATTTTTTTCTAGAAAGAATGTATTTCTAGAAAGAATGTATTCCTTTGGCTCCCCTCTATTTTTAATTTGGCAACTTTGTCATTAGATCAGATCTAAGAGTTTCACTTCCATTCTGTACCGAATTAAGGACCACTTAATCACTTGTCTCAGGGTAAGTGCACTTCTCTTAAGCAACATTTATGTTATTTTTGTCCCAGATAAAAATTTGCTGCCATTCACTATTATGAGGTTCAATTCGTTCTCTTGGAGACATCCCAATTAAGTGGATTTTCCAAACATTAAGTGAAACGTATTGTACATAAAAAATAGAAAGCAAAGTATATGAAATTAAAAGCATTTTTTTTTTTTTCAAATATGCATTTGTCTGAATCCTACCCTTGCTGTACATGTTCTTTGGACTCCACATGTGCCATGTCATTCCTTGTACTACTTTTAGAAGGTATAAAATGGAAAGTGTTTTTCCCTCATTTCCTTGCAACCAGCTTGGCAGAACGCTTCCAACAAGTATCCAACATAAGTGTCTCTCTGGATAGGATAAATTTATTCATTTTTAACCTACATAGGATGGAATCAAATAACTTTCAAGAAAAATATTTTTTAAGAAATCATTGACTACTTTCCTAGCTACGTAGTAGAAACATTTGCAGCACACCAAATACTTCATAGGGAAGTCTAAAACTTTGTGTTTTGATCCTCCTTTTCTGAAACGGGTTGATTCTTTTTAATGAGTAATGTATGGTGTTTTTGTTTGCTCGGTCAATGCTGTGCATGCAATTTCTTATCTGCCGGAAACCACAAAACTAAAGATAGTTGGCATATATACTTAAAAAGTACTATGGTTAGAGAGAGAATGCATAAATCGGCATCTGTGCTTGCTCTTTCATATGCTTTTCTCTCTGTTGAATTATTCATTCAGAAAGTGGAGAAAACAATACTAGAATCAGTGTTGGAGACAGAAAAGCTAACCCTTGCAAGAAGGCTGCAGTTCTTATTAACATGCATTAACCTAGAATTGCTTATTATGTTGTGAACACTACCATATGGCATAGTTGGCTTAGCAGAGGGAACTTGGAAATGAGTGACTATCCATTTCATTCAGTCCCTATGTCAAATTTGGAAGCTCACAAACAAAGAAGATTTCATCCCAAGGAGACATGAGCGCGCCTCAAATCACCATGTTGTATCTCTGATATATTGGAAATACTTACTTGTACTTTGAAAGAATGCAATACAAATTGTGATGTATGGATCTTCAGTGCATTAAGCAAGGAAGTAAGGAACTGAATTCTCCTCTTAGCAGTCAATAAATTCTAAATGCAGTATATCAGCCTCTTTGGTAGTAGCAGTAAATGGGCAGACAGTCTGCAGACAATTAGTTGCCAGTTCTAAGTGATAACTGAAGTTCTTTTAGAGTTATTTCTCTGCTAAGCTATACTGATTTATTGTTACAAGATTTATTGTTAGCTTCTGCCTCTTACTTGACATTGTGCCAGGATCCATAGTCCAGATCCAAGGTACACCCTCTGTTGAAGTCTCAGACATATTTTTGATGGACATTTTTGTAAACTGAATGAGAACTCATTTTTTAACTTCAGCTAAATGCTATGGAAATCGCTGCCTTTTTTATGATACCTATTAAGAGTTGAAATTTGCTGTAATATAATTTCAGGTGATTTTATGTTTGAGGAAGACATTGTTTTGGGGAGAAATTTCGAAAGAAAAAGAATGGAATAAAGAGCTGTGACAGAGATGATTATGGCAGCTGAAAATTTGCAGTAATACAAAGTTCTTTATTTTTACTCTTTTGCTATTATATTTTAAGAGTAGAATATTATGTGAGTGTGGCATACATACAATATTTTGAATAAATCTTTTCTATAGATTCTGTATAGTACATTCCAAATAATGAGCAAAGGGTCATATGATTAACATTTGTATTATTTTGCTATTCTGTTAACTCAAAAATAAAAAATGTTTTTCTAATTAAACTTTATATTGTACATAATCTTACTTAACTGGACAGAGAAAAATGGCAGATTCAGCCTTAAATTCCCAGACAACCAAGGACTCAAACACAGGACCATGTAACCAGAAAGTAACTGGTTACCATGGATCAACTAATCCACAGTAATTTTGTGTGCCTCCTTTTTCCCATGACAACTGTGAAGTGACAGGATATAGGAGATGCATCTGCCCTTGCAGCAGAGGGTTTTTATGTGTTATTGTGTATCAGCTGACATATTACAGCACGGTACTTCACAGCAGTTTGTTATAAACTTTCAGCACTTCAGAGTTAAATTGTACAGCTACAGGAAAGGACTTATTTTGGAACTTAATTTGTAAATCTCTGATCATTTCCTATCTTTGACTTAATTTTGGTATTGTATATTTGTTGTTTTAGTAAACATATTATAATGCTGCGAGATATTTTTATTATACGCTATTATTTGCAGAGCAGCATATGTTCAATTTATTAGTTCCTGTTCCCTGGGTTTATAAAGTCATATTCAACCTTATTATTTTTAACATTTTCTGCTTCCTGCTTAGTTGTGCAAACACTTCCACATTTTATATCAGTCAATACTTCCAACTGTTTATCAAGAAAACTTAGTTTAACTGCAGCTTAATCTTTCATCTGGATACTAAATTCAGGTGTGGAAATTTATTAGAACTCTAATGTAATGCAATTATTATCACAAAAGGTGATGAAGCATCACCAGTAGTTGTCCTATTTGATTTTATATTTTGGGAAGAAATCGGTACACAAGCTGTCATAGGGAAACGTCGACGTGAAAGCGCTCAGCTCTTGATGGCATCTGCCCAGCTCTAACAGACTAGTTTAACCTACTGTGGGCTGGAAGGGCAAAGAAGTAGTAGACAAATCTTGCCACATAACTGCTGGTAACTTCACACCCTTGTAAGAGACTTGGGGTGGGAAACCAGAGGGTGATAGAAACCCCATGTGAAAACCCCTAATTTGCTATAGGTATGGAGAGAATCAAGGAGGATGGGCTGGGGGTATGTGAATACCAAGGCCATTGGTGTCTTATGCCAGTGGGATTGAGAGGTGTGCAGGTGTCGCAGACAAGACATGGTTCTCCATTGCTCTAACCATCCTGGCTAGTAATTAAAAAAAAAAAAAAAAAGAGATCATATATCACTAAATTGTGTGGTTCTCTTCTTGTGCTCAGTTAACCCCGATTACACAACCAAATGGATAAAAAACAGGAAAGTGAAAGAAAGCCTAATTGCTGTTTCCTGGATCAGGACTGCCAGAAAGTGTGAATGTTAGTAAGGAAAGACCAATTTTAACTTCTTATTCTAGATGGAGAACAAAAGCTTAATTTTTTGCTGGACTCTGGAATTTCCAGAAATTCTGAATTTAATTGAGTAAGATTATTATAGGCGTGAAAAAGGGAAAAATGTGGTATTTTATAATCCTTTCGAGTTGCCTACTGTAATTTTTTGTACTTTTCTGTTTTCATGCTACTCTTACATCACTGTAGCATACAAACACCTAACAATCAATGTCGAGGGAATTTCTCCTAAATTAAATCATACACGTTAGATTATTTTAAAGCAGTTATTTTGTTGCAATTCATTTTTATGGGTTTTATGACTCCTTACAATGCTATAGTGCTTCAACTCAGATGACAGATGTTTTCTGCAATGGGTATTTTGTTTTGAGGAAATGTATTTTTCAGAAAGTTTTCTGAGACTCTGATGTGAATAAAAAGTTTATACGATTATCCATGACCTTGGGAGCTGGGGTCTGTGACTCAGGTTTTCCTGCCTATAATCTAATACTTAGATTTAAAATTTGCATGTTGTCTTAGTCCCCATTTCAGTGGTGATGTAATCAGTCTTCTAGTGCAGATGCCCGCATTACGCAAAGCACCTGGAAAAGTGGGTCTCCAAGTGCCCGTGTGCACTGGGCATGGCTGGCAGCATCGCACCTGGGGCCGCAGGGGGCCGGTCACAGCCGGTTCCGCCTGGCTCAGGCACTGCCGTGAACCACCCGCTGCCTGCCAAAGCCGCAGCCCGGGCGTGTGGCACCCCTGCGCAGGCCTGTTTGAGAGAGAACGGCTTTTGGGAGGGTGGGAGGAGATGGAGAAGAGGCAGAAGAGGACATTGCTGGGAGGCGGCTGGTGGCACGCTCTGGGAGGAGGTGCTCCACGACAGAGGAGGTGCTGCTCTGAGGGACTGGGGCCCATGGGCAGCACACCCTGGGGCCGGGGCACGCTGGAGGGACTGTAGCCGTGGGCTACCTGTGCTGCAACATCGGAAAAGGAGTGAGAGGCAAGGAGCGGCACACAGAAGCTGTTACGCCCAGGACCTTCACTGAAGGAGCTGGGAGGGACTGAGTGTAATGCACAGCAAAAGCGAAGTGATGCTGAGACTCAGAAGCAGGGAGGAGAGGTGCTTGCCTGGAGTTGAACCCGGGGAAGGGGTAGAAAAGGTGTTTCCCTAACTCTTCATTTACCTGCTTGATTTCTTTTTCCTAATATCTGAACAGATGATCAAAAGTTTTGTGTTAATTGGCAGTAATTAAACAAAGTAGAATTCCCCAAGTTAAGACTCTCTTGCCTGCAACAGTCTATACGTCACAAATCTCCAGGTTTTAGTATGTCTCAGATGCCATTCAGTAAAATGGGGTGAATATCACCACCCTTCTCTTCAGACAACCTCAAAGTAAATTCACGAGTGTTTTACAAGACACATATGTTGTGGCTTAAGCACTGCCAAAAAACCTTGCTGAATAAATGAGTAATTCTGTGGTACTGCTTAAAGCAAAAAGGGGCAGAGAATGGGTAGTAAACAAAGCTGAGGCAGATAAAGTTGTTCTTGATTACTCCTTTGTGATAAGAAAGGAATGGACATGCTGGTAAAAGAGGTCCAATGACATCTGATCTTTTAGATGCATGTACTCTGGACCACCTTCTTTCCTGAAAGAAGGAAAAAAATGTATCTTTTTCTTCATAGGTTCAAGTGAATTGCTATACAAGTTGATAATATCTGTGACTTTTCTCCCATGAAAGCAAGCACTGGCCTCTTTCCTGCACACTGTATTTCCATTATTAAAACTTATGTTTATATTTTTAGTAATCCTGACACATTTTTGAGTATGCATGTGTACTCTGGAGCTTTCCAAGTGGAGCTCTCAGCTAGCCCTCCAACTACTCAAAATGGCTCTTAACATTTTAGTTGGTGGAGAGAGTAAGTTAAACATGATAATTTCACTTCAGAGCTGAGCCTGTAGGAA
Organism: Calonectris borealis; assembly: GCF_964195595.1. Taxonomy (NCBI): domain Eukaryota; kingdom Metazoa; phylum Chordata; class Aves; order Procellariiformes; family Procellariidae; genus Calonectris; species Calonectris borealis. The sequence goes on from NC_134313.1 coordinate 88,934,555, forward strand.
TATATTCAATTCACAGACCATACACAATCATTTTCTTGCTGATGTTCCGCTCTGTTAAGGGGCCTGCAGCAATGTCAAATTTGATAGTGTTCCACTCTCCAAAGCAGGGGCAGAATGATTGGGATAAGAAAAGACAAGGCAGCACTCTGAATGAGCTGTGGAGACAGAAAGGAGTAGAAATAGCTTTGTTTCAGTACAGCCAGGGTGCCTTGTTCTGTGGTTCTGACACGGATTGTGATTCGAAAGCGGGATGCAATGGCACTGTGTCAGGGATTATTTTGTTTTGCTGTTGCAAGACCATTTGTTAATAAAGAGCTTGGTAACTCTAAAGTGAAGCTAACGGCATATATATTTTTTTCATTTTTAACCTATAAAAAAGCATTTTTCATTTAATGAATAGATGTTTAGCAATAATTACCAAATTTTTACATCATTAGAAAATAGACCATTATGTAACTGAAAGTATAATTCAACATTTGTGATATACCAATTTTCTGTGTGCACAGAAAATCAGTGCCATTTTGCTAGAAATAGAAAAACTTGTTAATTATCATTAGGGCCTTTTACTACAATTCAAGCGAGGCTAAACAGGAAATGTTTGCTGTCATATGAAAATGCAGTGGCTGCAACTATCTTTTTGCTGAATCTTGAATATTATTTCTTCTTTGTGTACTACTTACACAATGTGTATGTGCAGGCATCTGCAATCTTGAAATAACTACATCCTTCTTCTATTTTTCTTAGTCTAATAACATGAGGATTTAATGAACAATGTTTCTTTCAGGTATTTAAACTACTTCCTGATAATGTCGATGTCACTGATTATTCACTTAATGTCAATGAGTTTGAGTACCACTGTTCATATGAAGGAATAGATATACTGGTTTTTTTTTTTTCTGTTTTTCATAAGACTTGGCTAAGTATAGGGATCCTTTTGACACACATAAGGGTAAGTTTAGGAGGGACTGATTCTCTGTGCGGGTTCTGCAGTGACAATGTACAGGAACAAGAATCTTGTATTACTGTGTATTTGATTTGAGAAACACAGGAGTTAACTGGTTACAGGAGAAGCTTAAGAGTAAATCTTGTGTACAGAAGAGAACAGAAATGAGAAAGAGTCCCTTGATATTTAGGGGGGGAAAAAAAAAAGAAAATAATAAAAAAGACAGAGGAATTGCCCTCATATAAGATCTCAGAACAGAACCGAAGGATGAATGTATTTGCTTTTAGCAGTCTGAGTGTTAAAATGTATTCCTAAATATATACTGACCTTATGAAATCAAAATGTGAAAGTTTACAATTGGGTTGTCTTCTGGGACATGCTATACAGCCTTGAGCTTGCTTTACACCTTCACACATGTTAAATTTGCACTTCCATCATGTTGTTTATGTCCTGAGCCTGTTTACATGGCAGGTAATTTTTATAGCACTAACAACTTCTCAACTAGTGAACATGCACAGTTTTATATGTATGTACATCATACAGAGCTCAGCCACTAAATGTGATTTTGGCTAAGTAAGGAAAGGATCTCCTTTGACAGCGAAGGTTCTTTGCTGTCATTTCAAGGAATTAGTTCTGTGAGTTTTTTACTCAGTTATTTTTCATACTACGCTGTTATAAGTCCTCAACTATGTAGATGTATTGAGAGTATACTAATCTCCAGCAGACAGTCTGTAAAGCTTGTGGGCAGCAACTTCTCAGTTTCCAGTCACTCCGTGGATGTACATGCCAGGGTAATGAGATCAAATAATGAGCTATTCATCATCAGAGACCTTTGGGTCTGTTCATATAATGAAGGTTTTGGAAGTGGGTAACCTTTTCATTTTTCACTTCGTAGAGTTTTTCTCCTAAGTATGGAGAAAAAAATCTTGCCTGTCTTGTTTTACAACTATTGGCACAATGTAAAAGAAATTTCTGAAAGCAGTGTTGGCAGGTAGGTTATTGATAAGGTTGCACTAGTAGTTTGGTAGCATTGATAGACTAGTTTGCCTGTTTATCCAGATGTTTAGCCTCTGGATTGATTTTCCCATAAATCACACAACTAGAGGATATTTCTGCATACAAACTGAGCTATAAATGTTTTTCAGATTTGGATATTGGCATACAGACTCCAACAGAGGTTGCCTTTGTAATGGTGAAATATTTTCAGAGCTCAATCTCCTGGATTCAAAATTGATGTAGGTTACAGATTTTACATAGGAATGGAAGGCATAGTGAGGTATTTAAGAAGTTCAGGAATGTACTAATCTAGCTGCATATCCATCGACATACAAAACTAAACATGATAAATTCAGTTTAAACACTGTTCTTTGATTCTGTGGAAAATTTGTGTAAAGGCATTTATATTTAGTAAGAATCTTTACTAAATAGTAATTATACTTGCTTTTGTAGATTTATGGTGACAGTAGACATTAAAGGAATGTTGTATCTAGAACTTGACTTTCTAGTCTTTGCAGAATGAGGTTTATCAAACAAAAACCCCACAATAAAAGAAAGAACAATATAACAGATAATAGCCTGGGATTGAATACTATGCCCTCTTCTGTGCCAGTTGTGTACAGGTTAGTTACAACTAGACTGACAAGGACTTGATAATTTGGAAGTGGAATTAGAAGTCCTGAGTATGGTACCTAGTGTCTGTGAACATAACGGAGGCTAGAAGTTGACTGCCTTGCTATAAACGTTGAAAAGTAGTATATTTGAAAAGGATACTTTCTCTGAGACTGTCAAGAAACATCCACACAAGTTCACTAGTTAGAAAGCTCTACTGTTTAGGTACTTGCATTGATTTGAATCCTGTAACCTTTCAAGGAAGGAGAAGTGTCATTTTGTTCCCTTAAAAAAGAGGATTTAAGGCAATATTGATGCCGTCTTAGTCTGGTAGGTCAGTGGTTAGGTTTTACCTGGAAGTGTAAGATCTGGGTTAAATATTTCCTTTACACTGGAGTTTTTCAACCTGCATGTCTTACTGCACAAGATATTATCTTGCCAGGCTTGTCAGGTGTCTGGTTCCTCTTGTTACAGCTTTGTTATTGTGGAAAAGAAAGATCACTGAGTCAGAGGGAAGATGTCTGTACAGCAGTGATCAAAATACTTAGGGGTTTCTGACAGTTACTTCAGGGTCTGACTGTTACTTTGAAGTTAAACAGTCACGGATAAAATGCAAAGCCAGTCCTTAGAGATTTATACATCCATTTCCACTGCTTGCCTATTTTATTAGAAGGGTTTGTGAATCCTTTTATTGGGACTGCCAGGTGTTTGTAGACAAAGAGAGGACTTTACATACACCAAAGATGGATTAAACTTAAACAACAAAATCAGTCTCTTTATAAAGCCACAAGGCTAAAAGTCAGAGATAAAATAGTTTGTACTACATATATGTTACATGAAGTTCACAGTAAGCCAGTCTCTGTTTGAAAGAATAAATTGTTCAGAGTAAATTTCAACAGAGGTTAGGATTCAATGGAATTGAAAGGGAAGTTGTTCAGAAGAAGGAATTTTTCTTGGTGGGTCCACTTTGTGAGCTTCCCATAGCAGTTTTATCACATTGTCGTCTCATCAAAATTGTTCATGACGCTTTCTCACCTGCAAAATTAAATAATTTGTTGTGTGATCCAAAGCTTTATTTTATTCCCTGTGGCAGTATGAAATACAGTGCATTTTTTGGAGTTTTAAGGAAAATACCCTTTTTAAAAAAAAAAAAAATGTTGATTTCAGGGTGAAAAGGCAACTTGGAGGTTGGCAGTTAAAATCTCAGCGTCACAGATTAATCAGTACTGGCTACATGCACATATTGCAAGCACAGATGTCTATATGTTAAAAAAGACTGACTGTAATACAAAGACACGAAACCTCCTTATTGACTGATTGAAAACCTCTTTTCTTAAATTTTCCCCGGATACCAGTGAAGTGTCATAATGTTGAAATGAGTGAAGCCATCTGCATGTAGGCCCTACCCACATTAAGGCCTATGCAAACAGTGCTCTTCATATACTACTGAAATTACTTTTTCTGAACTCACTGGTAATTGCTTCAATACCTATCATAAATTAATCAGTTATGATGTCTTGGACTTGAAACTTTCACTACGTTTTCTGTGTTTTAACTCCAGACTTTAACTTCTGTGCTTTCAGTCCAGAGACTGAAGAGAATTTAGATTTCTTACAGTGTTGACCTTTTCCTTAATTACAGATGCTTCACTACTTCCTGTTACACATTAAGTATTCACACATCTTGGGTAGATGAGATGACTTCCATATCCTCAGAAGTGATTATTACAGATTAATTTATATCGATAAAAATATTGATTTTAAAGACTAACAAACAGATTCTTCACAGCCCAGTATGTTTATAATTGCTTAAACATGTACGCGGTGAGTGCAAAGTATGTGGAAAATGTTACTACTTTCACTTTCTAGACTGTTTTACTAATTTCACCAAGGTTTATATGGCTATGTAGCATTGAAGATAAAATCAACCAAGTCTTGTATTTAGCTATTGTTGGAAAGCACAATATTCTCTGAAATACAATTTGAGTTTCTGCATTGGCTAAACAAAGTATACTGGCAAGACTGAAAGCTCAGAACCTGAATCTGTAGTGGTTAAAATAAGAAATAAGCTTCTGCTTCACAGTTGTGATATATAAATTTTATTTCTGATTAAGATGCTTACAGGAACATGCAATGTATTTACTAAGGAACTGTGTATGTAAAGTGTTTTGAAAGATTTTCATTCATATTTTCCTTTATACAAATCCAGTTTATTTGATACAAATTAATATTAGCCTCTGGAGATGTACTACATACATTCACAGTGTTAGTATTCTAACTCCTAAACTTCGAGGAATAAAATATCATAAAAGATAAGCCAATCTGAAATACATTCTGTATTATGTACTACACTGATTTTTGAGAGTACGGATTTTCTTACAATAAAGGTTAATGTTACACCATGATACTAAAAATGTATGATGTTATGTATTTGTCAGTTGAGTGGAAAGTTATATTACATTTCTGATCAATATGAAACTGAGACTTTGTTAATTGTTTTATGTAAGGTGTGATATTTTAATTCAGAAACAGTTTGGGAATGAAATTTTCAAAATGCGTGCATCCTACCTATTGAGGAACAACACATGTGCATGTATATCAAGACACAAACTGGGTCTTACACAAGAAAATTATCTGACTTTGTGATTTCCTGAATCAGCCATGAACCTGATCTTCATTAGATCAGTATCTTACACAAAAAGATCCAGTGATGATGAGATTTTTCCCACCAGTTTTGTCTTTCTGGTGGCTACCATTTGAAGAAAACTTGTTGGAGATTAGAAAAATAATTTACTGAATTATGAAAGTAACAGCTCTTCCTTTATTAATGTAAAAGGTCATGCTCAAAAATGTTTGACTTTTTGTTAATTTTTTTGAGGGATCTTTATTTAGAAATGCCAATTTTCAAAGATATTTTCCAGGTTATTCTCAAAACAGCTGTCGTTCCAAAGCCAAACTTTCTTCTAATTTTTCACACACCAAAAAAATGTCTATATCCTGAAACAGTTTAGATTTCCGTTTATGAGACTCTTGAAAATATCAACAATATTTCAGTGTAAAAAAATGTTTCACTTTCATTTTTTTGCTCATGTGAGTGGGTGACAGGGCGGTGGACAAGGGAACAAAAGAGATTCATTTTCTGTGTTTTTGTCATCTGTGTCTTGGATCCTTGACCTATGAGCAATCTAGAGACAGCCATTGCAATTTAAGTGGGTACCTACTCCTAAGAAGTACAAAGCATACGCCAAGAAAAAGGACCTTTGCTCCTCACAAGTAGCGTTTTTACAGTTGTGAAGGTTTTTTTCTATTCCTTTAGTTTTTCCCTTCTTTGTTCATTGTCTCACTGATAAAACACTGCACACAAAATATCTTTGTTAATAAAAATGATTTGGGGATTAGAAGTAGAGCTAAGAGCTGTAGATTAGTGGTATATTTAACTAAAACAACATTAACATAACTAAAACAGTATTAATATAACCATATTGATTTGCTGAGGATGAAACAGTACATAAGGATATTGGTAGAATATTAGGAATTTGACTCCTATATGTACATCCATTTAAAAAGCAAACATTAAAAAACAAATGTAAAAAAGACATTTTAACCAGAAATTATCAATAAGCTTTAAATAAACCTCTTTTCTGTTTACAATAGAAGATAATAATTTTTGTTTAGTAACAATAAGGACACTGTTGTAGATGAAAGAAGAAACAGGCTAAACAGAAACAATTACCTGAATTTTACATTTCTCTAATGAGTACCTATTGACTCTTATGCAAAAAGTTTTATTAGCAAAGGTGCTTGTCAAAATGTTGCTAGAATGCCTTATGGCAAAAATTAGGGTTTTAAGATTCTGCAGGAGAGAAATTTTTTACTGAACTGTATTTGTTTATTTCCTGTCTATCCCTCTACACAATTGGCCAAAATAATTTGAAATGGCTGATTCCTGTAATGTCGTATAAACAATTAGTTTATTCGGAGTATTATGGATTGCTTAAAAACATTGTCAAATTTCAAATTTATTTTTTATTACATTTAATATAAAGTTATACTGCCAGGGTCTGCATTTTGATGGTCTGTGTGACATATCTAGTAAAAATTATATGCATTTTTAGTATATTATGCCAAAAAAACCCCACAATGATACAAAACAAAGAAAAACACCCTAAAAAAAAGCTATAATGTAAAGAAGAACCCAAATATTTCTATACAGAATTTAGACTGTTTAGGTGTATCAGTTTTTAAATGTGACTGTGCCATACAATTCAGTGAACAGAGGAAGTAATGAGCCCTGGGGTTGTATGGTTTTGAGTCTCACAGATGAACTCAGTAATCTAAACTTCTCAACCTTTCCTCAATAACTATTATTCCTCAGTATGTCCCTGCCTAACAGAGTATTTTGGTCTTGAGACACTGAGACAGAGCATCAAAGAAGGCAAATTTAGAAATGCCATGACAACTAAACTAAATCTGCAATGTGATCACCACCGAGGAGTACTTTTCGTTGTCTTAATAGTTAAGATGCGGGAAGTATTATTTGAAAGATAGAACTCTATTTCTGAATTCATAAGTAGTTAGTTATTTTCCTAGACTAACCTCGGATACTCACATGATACTACATTTGTTTTAATTGAGCACAGCAGTTCATCTGGACTGATGTGGGTATGAAACTGTCTTGGTACAGTCAACTCAAAGAAGGGGTCATAATACTCCATTTGTCATCTGTCCTTCTCTGAGAGGCTGGATACAATTTTTTGTTGGTTCTTTCTTTCAGGATAATTTAAAAGATAACCAAGGTGATTCAAAATACTCAGCCAGCTTCCTAACACAGACCAACTTCAGATAATCTGAACTAAAAAGTTAAAGAACAAAGGTTTTGAAATTACAACTGTTCTGTATACAAATCTCAGTTACCTATAGGCACTTTGTTCCCATGTGGTAGTATGGGCAGAATTAACTTGCTTAGACATCAAATTCAGTTAATCTAATTCTCTGTAACGAGTTCTTCAAATTCTCTAAAAACATTGCCTCATTTTTTCAACTCTGTTCTCTCTGTAGTGAGCTTCTCCCACACTGACAACTTTTTCAAACAGATCAGCTACTTACATTTTTCCTATGAAACTTTATTTAGGGAAATAAGGAAGAAATTTTTTACAATGAGGGTGTTTACACTGGAGCAGATTGCCCAGAGAGGTGGCATATGCCCCATCCCTGGAAACATTCAAAGTCAGGTTGGATGGGGCTCTGAGCAACCTGATCTAGTTGAAGATGTCCCTGCCCATGGCAGGGGGGTTAGATTAGATGACCTTTAAAGGTCCCTTCCAACCCAAACTATTCTATGATTCTATGATTCTATGAAATTGCCCATTGCAATAAACAGCTACTGAAGTTCCATCTGATGGGTAGATGAGGAGCTTTGGCGTGGCAGACAAGTTCTGCGCAGGCCCATTTTGTGATTTTTTCCACAGGACAAAAAAATTAAGAACTTGCAGGATCAGTGAAACCTCGTTAAGTGTCCTGCAAGAATTCCATTATCCTGACCGTGGCTGGAACCATTAGACCTATGAGTGCTTACAGGAAGCTTTCATTCAACAGGAGAAGTCTGGTGGGGAAGGACAGGGAGATGTCTTGCCATGGTGGGGCATACCTTTACTTTTTTCCCCAAGATCTGAGGTTATGTTATTATTATTTTGTTTCACTTTCGAGCAGGAGCAGAGAGATGGGAAAAATTCAGACACATAGTGGAAATTCTCTTAGAATTTAGAAATTGATTGTAGAAAAAATTCTGAACTTCCGCTAGTTCTTCTTATCAATCAGGGTCTCAGCAGTGTATCCAAACATGTTTTTCCTTTCTAATTGGTTTTATTTATATTCACTTATTAAATTCAAGCAAAACAATCTTAATTGCACCACAATCACCTGTTCAGCATAGTGCTAACATGTTATTGAGCAAATACACCATCTCCAGTTATGGTACGGTTATTACTTATTAGTAGCTGGTAAATAATAGAGATCTTAATTTTGGATTAATTTCCTTTTTTTTTAAGGGGGAATTTAGAGAATGGAGCAATGTCTTGGAGGAATTCTGGAGGCTTCATCTGAAAACATCAACCGAAGAAGATCAAGAAAAAAGACTATAAAGGAGAAAAGTGTGAGAGGGTTTTCAGTTGAAAATTAATTTGAAGTTGTCCTGGATGAATTGTCATGGGGAAGAAAAGCAGAAATCATAGGAAAGATGAGCAGAAAAAGCAGTCTAATAGAACTTGCTGTTTTCTCATATAATCTTGGTCTTTCTTCACTTGTTAGGAAACACTGACCACAAAACTCACTGTGTGGAGCAGTTTATTTTTTCTTCCATGTCACTAGGTATAGTGACTCTAGTCCTCCCTTCTGATTCATTTCTGACATCCTAATGGGAAGACGGAACATTCTGTATAACATCAAAAATCTGTAAATTCACCATACCACATCTGATTGTGGTATTCATTCTAGGAGACACGCAGAAAAGCAGGCCAACGTAGCTTTTGAATAAATGATTATTGAGAAAATAGTACAGTAGTCACTTTTCAATTTTCAAAGAGTTTTGTCTGATCAAGGGTACTGTGAATTGGCTGATTTGTTTACCTGGTTCAGTTTCTCTGCTTAGCATGAATACAAAGTTGCTTTGGGTGTTTTGAAAAACACTTCAGCATAATTACTATGCACATCGTTGATCTGCTAGCCTCCTGGAGTTTCTTGTATTTCACTGGTTTTCCTGTATGTAATACTTAAATGACAGACATGTTTTCGACACTGAAATTTTAGGTTTTATCCTGAAATACATTATTAATAAAAAATGAATCAAGTGATTGGTGTCTCCCTATAGCTGTCTGTATAGTTGTTTTTTCTTAACAACTAAAAGCTTCCTGTAACACATGAAGAAAAAAGTCTTAAATTTTTTTTATATTATGCTAAATTTTCCTTTTTGTCTGCAGCCAGATATTTTTACCCCCTTGTTAGTTGTACCTCTTTCTGGTAGTTTTGCAAGTTTACTTTTCTTATCTGTGGAGAAACCAGAAATAAGTTCAAATTAGTTACTTTCTGTTGGAATTGCTTAAGCCGTTGTTTGTCTTACTGCTGTACTCTAAGGAAGGAGAAGAGTTCAGCTAGGTAAAATTTTTTACAAACCAGTGGTCTAGTGACCTTCAGGAGTTTCTGAAAAGGAAGGAAGCAAATAGATGTTTACAGAACAGGGATGAGTAAGCCCATGGGGGGCTTGTCTCCTGTGTGGGAGACATGTCTCCTGTGTGGGCCATGTCTCCTGTTAGAAATACCTCAGAGTGGAATTGTTTCAGACATGCACAAATAAGTATCATCGTGGCTGTGGATAACAGTCCGGGGTCTGAGCTGGGTTTGTGAAGCTTGTAGTCCACATTTCCTTGTCTTGCCCTTCTTTTATTCTGTGAGTGCATGAAACTTTTAAAGAACTAGTTTGGAAGAATGCAGAGAGAGGCAAAAGTATTCTTTCGTATGTATTAAAAGGAGATTGCCAAGAATGACCATCAATAACAGGAGAACTGTCCACTCCAAAAGGATGAAGTTGTTTTCTTTGGAGTTAGGCTTACTCCTACAATATCACCTTCAGTAGTTACTTTTGAATCTGAGAGCAGATTTCCTTTTTCAACAGTAAGATGTATTCGGACCCTGCTGGTGGAAGAGGAAGAGCCACATTTTTGCCCATATTTAGCAAACTTCACCAAACTTGAGATTCATAGCTTTATCACCCAAGATGAAAAAAACAGTTCAATCGGGTAATTCCTTCTGAAGGTGATAGTGAGTTATCATCCAACAAAACCGGGTATCATAGTGAAGATGTTGTTTCCAAAAAAGGTTGATTCCAAGATGTTATTCAAATATTCCAAAAGCTAGTCTTCCCAACAAACAATTCTGTTGGCTTTTTATTTGTTAGAATATTAACAATTCTGTCAGCACGACGTTATCTGTTATAATATTAACAATGCTGTCAGCACTACAGGTCATTCATAGCATGGGAGAAAGAAGGCAGAAAATAGTGGATGAACCCACAAAGGTGCTTTGATGTAAGTAGAATGAGAAAAATTTGGTGAGATAACTCAGATGACTGGAGTGTTAGTTAAAATTACATAAGCAGGACTGGCACAGGTAAGGAGAGGTGCTGTTTCCTTGTAGACTTAAGGTATCCATAGCAGAAATGGACCCAAAAATTGAGTAGTCCTTATCTTCTTTAGGATCCTTTATGTACTTCAAATTTTGATTGTAAATTTACATTACATAGATGTGGACATCTTTTTCTGATATTGAGACAGCACAATAATTTAGTGTAGACTACTTTCTTAAAGGTATTTGCACTGGGTGTAAACTTCATCTTCTTTCTTCAAGTTTATTTCCTTTAACCTTTTTTTATGATATTGTACAAGAGGTATTTGTAATTTAGAAAAAGAGCAATAATCGAAGCTAAAGAAACTGTATAAACAACTTGGCCTCTATGCTAGTGAGTGAAGAAGGGTGCAAGAACAGTAGCCCATGTCTCCTCTAAACTGTGCTTTATATTAGTACAAAAAACATATTTTCCATTAATATCCTGAAAGTTCTTCCTTAAGACAAAACTAAATATAGTCATGCAAAAATAAACACATTCACCCAAGTACAAACACACAGAGAAATATATATATAATATTACCTGACAAATGTGGCTCAGGTCTTATCTAACAGAAGGAGAAATCTGATTTATTTTATTTATTAGTATATTGAATATATTCAAGAAAATAGAAAAAGTATCTTCCAGTTTTTGTAAGACAGAGAAGAAAATCAGTTATATTTATTTTTTTCAGGACTATGACATACTTAGAATGAATTATCTAGTATTCAACTATGCAGGCAAAGATACAGGAGGTATCATCTCCCTAATCTGTTTCATTTCACTCCTGTGACAAAACAAATCTAACCCTACTGTGTGAGAGAACCAATAAACAGCTTGGCTAACTATTAAGTCTTTTTTGTAAGAGTCCGCACAGACAAGGCCTTACTATTGTCTGACCATAAATAATAGATAGAACTTTTTCATTAAAAAAACCCACCCAATTTACTTTGCGTCCTATTTGACTGTTTCTAACTTTTAATACTCTGTGCACTAAACCATCAATACCCTTTCTTTGCAAAATTGATTATTATTATTATTAATCAATGTTTTATCCACTAGTAAACATACATATTTATTTATTTATTTATTTATTTTTGTGGACTTATTTAATATAATCTTTTGATCACAAAAATGCACTTGCCTGCCTGTTGATCTAAGGTCCTGTCTAGCTCTTCTATGGTTAATGTTTGTAAGTTGCGACAAGGTTTCTGCTGTGTGTGTCCCTGTGTCTCTGGGGTATGTGCTCAGCTTCACTAGTAGTTGAACCTGCAAACTGGAAAGCAGCAGCTGTGTCCCTTAGCCTGAGCAAAGACCCTGGTCCCTGGGGCACTGGGCTGGGCTCCAGTGGCTGGGCACAAGGAGTCCCGGGCCAGAGCTACTGGAGGAGGCAGCCCAGCTCTTAACATCCCTTAACTTGTTTAATATTTTCCACCTGTTAATTGGTGTTTGGTCCATGCGACCACATGAGAGCTAGCCTGAAATAAATTTGCCAACATGAGTATAGCATGAACGTCAGGTCCTTGCACTGAAGATTTCTCCTCACAGGTCTGCTCACATTGAACTGCATACTTGCTAGTGTTAAAATAGCCTTAAGTGTATAGCTTTTTCAATACATATACATTAATATTTAAGTCACATATCAGGCAGACCTTTCTCTTGGCTAGGCAGATAAGTCTATATCTCTTTATGAAATAGAAAGTCTTACATTATTGTATAATCTCCTTTAGTTATTTAAAACAGATCCACACTGTGATCAATAATATCATTCTATTTCAGTGTGGTATTTGTTTGCTATGATCAGAAAACACTGACAAACAGATTGAAAGTCTAACCTAAAGTTAGCAAAAGTTCTTGCTTATTTACCATCCTTCAACTGAATGTTTTCTCCTTTTTTGTAAACTGTTGGCCTTAAGTACCACACCTTTCTGTAGAAAAGTTTCACATCATCAATTGATTCAAAGATTTGATTTAGTGTTGAATTTAGTATCTAAATTTGAATGGTTATCAAAGTAACTGTTTCCTGCACTAGACTGAATTGTACAAAAATTAGATTCTTATTAAGAGATCTTCCTACACAGAAACTTTGCTAAATAATCCTGTTATTTGTATATGGAATGTGTGACAAGTAGTATGCAGAACAAGTTATACTTGTTCTCTTCTCTTTACAGAAGAAAACATACATGAAAATAGCACAATTTGCACTAGTCTGGAGAGATGCCTGCAGCGATAGGTCACATAGTAAGATATAAAGATGCTTGTACTTACTGACAGGTACTTAAACTTGTCAATAATAATTAAAAAAATATTCCAGCACACAGAGAAAAAAAGCCCTTTGATAAAAGAAGAACTAGTAGAGGAGCATGGGAAAAAATCTATGTGAAAGAAGAGCAAGAATAAAAGAAAACAGGATGGAAACAAAGGAAGGATTTGAAGCAAGAGAAGAATAATGGTAAAATAAATTGAAGAAACTGTTGAACTCCAGAAAATCATAACTGAGGAATGGAAGGTGGGACTAATGGATAAGATACACAACTATTACTCTATCTTGTAGAAAGAAACTAAAAATGGCATGATGAACAAAAAGGAATAAAAAGCAGATGTTTGATACGCTTCTATTAGATGCTGCAGGGGTCCAATCTTCCACTGTTCTGCAACGAAAGAATGTTAGTATTATTTAATAGGTCATTTACACCTATATAAAGACACAAGGAAATGATGGATCAAGATGTGAATAGATATTATTTCAGTAGTGAATTACAATTAGATATATATTAAAATGGTTTATACATGTTTTCATTTGTGGTATTATGCAGGTGAACTTACTCCTGTTTGTGTGTTACTTAGTGTTGTGGTTTAACCACATGCATGCAGCCAAACACCACACAGCTGCTCGCTCACTCCTCCCGCCCCGGAATAGGATAGGAGAGAGAATCAAAAAAAAAGTAAAATTTGTGGATTGAGATAAAAACAGTTTAATAAAACACAAAAGGAAGGGAAAATAATAATAATTATGGTAGAATATACAAAGCAAGTGATGCACGATGCAATTGCCCACCACCGACCAATGCTCAGCCAGTTCCCGAGCAGTAGTCACTGCTCCCCAGCCAACTCCCCCCGGCTTATATACTGTGCATGACATCATATGGTATGGAATACCTGGTTGGCCACTTTGGGTCAGCTGTACTGGCTATGATCCCTCTCAACTTCTTGTGCACCTGGCAGAGCATGGGAAGCTGAAAAGTCATACAATCATAGAATCATAGAATAGTTTGGCTTGGAAGGGACCTTTAAAGGTCATCTAGTCCAACCCCCCTGCTGTGGGCAGGGACGTCTTCAACTAGATCAGGTTGCTCAGAGCCCCATGAATGTTTCCAGGGATGGGGCATCTATCACCTCTCTGGGCAATCTGTTCCCATGTTTCACCACCCTCATTGTAACAAATTTCTTCCTTATATCTAGCCTAAATCTCTCCTCTTTAGTTTAAAACCATTCCCCTTTGTTCTGTCGCAACAGGCCCTGCTAAAAAGTTTGTCCCCATCTTTCTTATAAGCCCCCTTTAAGTACTGAAAGGCTGCAATAAGGCCTCCCCAAAGCCTTCTCTTCTCCACGCTGAATAACCCCAACTCTCTCAGCCTTTCTTCACAGGAGAGGTGTTCCATCCCTCTGATCATTTTTGTGGCCCTCCTCTGGACCCACTCCAACAGGTCCATGTCTTCCTTGTGCTGAGGACTCCAGAGCTGGACGCAATACTCCAGGTGGGGTCTCACCAGAGCAGAGAATAGGGGAAGAATCACCTCGCTTGACCTGCTGGCCACGCTTCTTTTGATGCAGCCCAGGATATGGTCGGCCTTCTGGGCTGCGAGTGCACATTGTCGGCTCATGTCCAGCTTTTCACCCACCAGTACCCCCAAGTCTTTCTTGGCAGGGCTGCTCTCAATCCCTTCATCCCCCAGCCTGTATTGATACTAGGGGTTGCCCCGACCCATGTGCAGGACCTTGTACTTGGCCTTGTTGACCTCATGAGGTTTACACAGGCCCACTTCTTGAGCTTGTCCAGGTCCTTCTGGACGGCATCCCTTCCCTCAGGTGTGTCAACCGTACCAGTCAGCTTGGTGTCGTCTGCAAACTTGCTGAGGGGGCACTCGGTCCCACTGTCTATGCCATTGACGAAGATATTAAACAGTACTGATCCCAATATGGACCCCTGTGGGACACCACTTGTCAATGATCTCCATCTGGACACTGAGCTGTTGACCACTACCCTCTGGATGCGTCCATCCAGCCAATTCCTCACCCACCGGACAGTCCATCCATCAAATCCAAACCTCTCCAGTTTAGAGGGAAGGATGTTGTGGGGGACTGTGTCAAAGGCCTTACAGAAGTCCAGATAGACAACGTGTGTAGCCCTTCCCATGTCCACTGATGTAGTCACTCCATCATAGAAGGACACTAGGTTGGTCAGGCAGGACTTGCCCTTGGTGAAGCCATGCTGGCTGTCTCGAATCACCTCCCTGTCCTTCATGTGCCTTAGCATAGCTTCCAGGAGGATCTGTTCCATGATCTTCCCAGGCGCAGAGGTGAGGCTGACAGGTAGGTAGTTCCCAGGGTCCTCCTTTCTATCCTTTTTAAAAAAGGGTGCAATATTTCCCTGTTTCCAGTCAGCGGGAACTTCACTGGACTAGTCCTCGACTACTTAACAACAACTAAAATATCAGTGTTATAACATAGTGATAACATAGTGTTATCAATATTATTCTCATACTAAATCCAAAACACAGCACTATACCAGCTACTAGGAAAAAAATTAATTCTATCCCAGCCAAAACCAGGACACTTATCTAGCATGTTTAGAAGACCTTCTGAGATTTTTCTTAATTTTGCTTTTTTGTTAAAATTTTAATTATAGCGGGTTTATGGGAGTCTCTTGTGGAAACCTTGTGAACATCTTGTTAATGGAATGCTTTCAGAAGTTTAGGTAGCCTGGAAGCTAGCAGGTTTTGTTTTTATTTGTACAGTTTGTTTTCATGACGTTTGGCAACAAATATTTTTTATGCTGCCAAACCTTGTAAAGAAACACCACTTTGCTTCTTCACTTACTATTTCAGTGAAAGTTATTCTGCCTTTTTATATAGGAAGGTCCTGGGAACAATTATATGGTTTAATGCTTAATGTAGCCTCTTCTGTAAAAGTTAAGACTTTGATAGCAGTCAGATTCTCTGGAAAAACAAGTAATGATTAGGACAGAGAGGGAGAGAGCTCAAGAAAATGTATTACAAGTTTGTCCTCTGTTTATTGCTCAAGACGCTGACAATTACTTTAGGGAATCATTACACCCCAGAAAGAGTGAATTTGACTGGGAGGGCAAAGTGGTTTAGAGAGCTTTTTACCTACTTGAATGTCATGACTGAGGAAGTTTTAAACAAAAAAGTTAATCTTTTATAAATAGTATGAAGAACAGAGTAGAGAAAAGGAAAGGGAAAAATATTTAGTAAAAAAATGAAATTAAAAGTAAGTGGAGAAACATTGAGAAACTAAAAAAGGAAAGCAAGGAATTATTGTATTGGAAAGTAGGCATGTATTTCAAAGATTAAGGCATTACTGGGCTATTGTGTATATTTTTTTTATTTGTCCTGCATCTAGTAATTTCTTCATTGATACAATGATATATTGATTCCTATCTTGGTCATTAAACATCTTAGTTTTAGACTTCACTATCCTGCAGATGTCTTGCTGAGATATTCCCCCTCCCATTTAAAACACACAACTTGTTTTCAGGATACACTTTTTCATTACTCTCAGCTATTTGGTTGCTGGTACACCATTATTAATTCATGCAGGAAGTCTACAATTATCCAGATATTTTCTCATTTAATATTTAATGATTGATCATAGTCACGTAGAGATTTAGAGCACTGTAATGCAATTGAATAGGAATAATATCCTCCGATTAAGAAAATTTGGGATAAAGAATATAAATACATGGTTGATATTTGCATATACAGATACAACCATAAATACACACCTATAGAACCAAGGGCAATCTATCCAAATTAGTTAATACTAAAAATAATTCAAACATCTGGGGTTTTTTTTCTTCTTTTTTTTTGTGTGAATTCTGCATTATATCAGTCATTGTATTTACAGTGTCCATTTACTTTCTACTCCTATCTAGGATTAGTGTTGTAATAACTTTAACAGAAAAGATCTTCAGATTTAAAAAAAAAATCAGTGAAGAAGAAGAAGAAGGGAGGCGAGTTTGTCACCTGTATGGTTGGCTTTAGATCTCAAAATGTCAATTTTTGGTATTTCCCTTCTCTACTTTTAAAATCAGTCTAATTCTCAGAAATTATGGAAATTGGATTTTGTTTACTAAACCTTTGAATACAACTGGAAAAGAGCTCCTCTAAGCAAGTGTGAATCTCAATATTTAACAGTTTCCTAATCTCCTGTTGCAGATGGGTATGATTAACTCCAATTTTGCATATTTTCTTTTCCTATGGTCTATACATAATATCTGTGGCTGTACCTTTGTCACATGGGAAGCATACTAGAAGAATAATATCTTATAGACTTGTAGCCTATTTTGTATGTCTGTACTTATTTCTGTAAAAGTGCATAGGCTTTTATAATGCATGTTTTATATTTGTAGTATTTTTCACATTTTCTTTATCTTTCTCAGAGCTAGAATAACACATGTAAATGAGTTTAATTCACCAATAGAAGTGCTTTATTCTTCAAGATGTAACATTTCACAGAATCACAGAATAGTTGGGTTTGGAAGGGACCTCTGAAGGTCAGCTAGTCCAATCCTTCTGCTCAAGTAGGGCCACCTAGAGCCCAGGGCAATGTCCAGACAGCTTTTGAGTATCTCCAAGGATGGAGTCTCCACAACATCTGTGGGCAACCTGTGCCAACACTCAGTCACCCTCACAGTAAAAAAGTGTTTCCTGATGTTCAGATGAAACCTAAGTTTCTGTTTGTGTCCACTGCCTCTTGTTCTGTCATTGGGCACCACTGAAAAGATCCTTTAATTCAGTAAATGCTCAATATAATACAATGATGAGGTTTTGATTCGAAAGGTATTTTTCTTCAAGTAAAAGAGAAGATGCTCCTTTCTTCTGCATCTAACGTCAATAATCAAAGGAGTGAATTCTTGGAAATTAAAGGTTCCCATTCAGAAAAGCACTGAAAATAGATTTCTCTCACTGATATAAATGAGGGTTATGTGCACATCTAAACTTAAACAAAAATCTAAGAGCTTTCTTGAAAAGGACATGAATGTAAACCTATGCTAATGTTTTCCTTAACTGTAGGAATGAGTAGAGCCATTATAACTATTAAATTAGCGCTTAAGAATTTATATGTAACTTTCAGAATCAACAGAGTTCTTTTAGAAAGAAATCAAAAATAGCTACTGTATACACAGCATAGAAGTAGCTTATATAAATGCTACCATTACAGGTGTAAATTAAAGAGAAAAAGATTCCCACTTTCTGTGGCACACCAATTAACAGCAGTTTCTGCTGTCTCAGATCTATGTTCAGCCACAGCTCATATATTCTACTGTCTGTACTGATTCATTACTAGGAGCGAATAACAGGGCTATTTCAATAAAAATGCAATATGAAAAAACAAATCACACTTACATAACTGCCTACATACAAGTACCCCACAGTGCAGCACAATACTCATCAAATTAAGTTCCATTTAATTAAAAGCTCAGTCAAACAGGTCAGTATTAAGTTCAGTCAAAAATGGCTATTTTGTGTCAACACATTTGATATTAGGATATAATGAAGATGAGATGCATAACTGCTAAATGGCTTAGCATTTGATGAGCTCTTTAAGAACTTTTGTATTACTAAAAATCTGTTCTCTGGCCTACAAAAGTCAACAAGGAGAACATGCTACTCAGATAATAAAAGCTGAATTGGAAGCAGTGTAGGATTTGCAGCTGCAAAGCACCACATGTAGTAACTTTTAAAACTTGTATTGACAATTTAGTTAGACATTTTTGCAAGAATTCATGTGCACATTATATTAAATGTAATCAAAGTTTTAGTATAAGTATTTCTGCTGAAAAATACACATTTCTGCAGCCTTTTTCTGTATGAATTTACCTGATCCTAGGTTAAATAATTTCATTTTCTATTATTGAACTGTTTCCCTAACTACATTTTACACTGACAAATAGATACAGAAAATGCAGACATGTAATTCTAACTCTATAAAGTTGAAATAAACGGACTTGGTACTACTTTCCTGGACAGCTCTAGAGCTAGGATCTATGTTCAAAAAAATTCTCAGATATGTAGCCTGAGAAAAGTCTTCATTAATATCTGTGTTTTAATGTGAAGTTATGATACATCCTGTTAGCTTTAAGGGTGGTAACTTAATGTTTTTTTTTTTTTCTGCAAAAGTTCTTTTTTGCCTTGTACAAACAAGCAAACCCTCATCCTTTTTGGGAAATGAGCCTACTTTAGCTGGCTATTTGTTCTGTGTTTTTCTACAGTTTTATCTATGTTTTTTCAGAGCATGTGGAGTTTTACTATAAATTTTAGGGGAAATTCCGAATGCTTAAGCAATGATGGTAAAGGAGACTCCTGCTTTTCTGCATATCTGAGACAAAAAAGAAGTTCAACGTAATTAAAAAGGCTCAAATACTAAACTGATAGAAAATATACTTGCCCACATAATTGTGCAATTAAAGTGTAGAATCTACATGAAGCTGTTGAGATAGAAAACATGGGCAAATTTTAAAATTTTTGCTAGTTGTCTATTCAGAATAATTAATTGTATTTTTGGAAGAGATATTAACTATCCTTTAAGATATCAAATATTTTTTTTTGCTTTTGTTTTATTATTAAAAGAAATTAGTATCAGAGTCATGTTATCAACAGATTTATTTGTTGGAAACAAAGTATTGAATTAAATGAACATAGAATTTTATCTAACATGACAATAACTTTGTTCTTGTTTGTACATGGTGCTTAAATTTAAAACATGCTAAGTAGGCACAAAACATAAAATATGCAGAAATTAATCTATTTCTATCTTATTTTTCTCACAATGTTGTTTTTCTCCACCTATGTTTAGAGAGAAATACTCAAGGTTATCTCTATTCTCTTAACAGGTGTCAGCAAAAGCAGATTCTGTTAATTGTTACATGTTCATAATGACTGTAAAATCCTTACTGATAATCAGGTGGTTTTATAACTTCCTAAACAATAAAAGTAGTTTTTTAGAT
Source organism: Calonectris borealis (assembly GCF_964195595.1). Lineage (NCBI taxonomy): Eukaryota > Metazoa > Chordata > Aves > Procellariiformes > Procellariidae > Calonectris > Calonectris borealis. The sequence goes on from NC_134313.1 coordinate 88,954,510, forward strand.
CATTAGGATGTAGGTATCTCAGCAGATATACTTGCATATATACTTTCATATATATATATACACACATACATATAAGTAAATCTGTAAATATCCATAGATATATAGATGTATATCTATATATATATGGAGAGACAGAGGGACTGAAAGTGACAATATTTGAGCTAGGAGGTCTACTGCACAGCCTCAAAAGCTATTTCTTACCTAACCATTTCATAGACATTTTGCAGTTTTGGCATCCAGCAAAATAATGTTTGGGGAGGGAGTACTTGATTAGCACAGGTCTCTCAAGTTATGTTAAAAAAGCAGGAGGAAGATGTTATTTTCCACCAGGCTGGAGATACAACTGGATAAACTTCTCTTGTTGAGTGTTTCTTCTATAAAAAGAAAACTTTCATTAGGAACTGAGAATTTAAAAGGAAAGGTCTTATACCAAAATGATTTGAAATACTTCATCTTTTTGAATGCCAGCACCATGATTATAAAGTTCAGAAACAATTTACAAGAAAGAGCTATAGCTAAAACCCAAAGGACATTCTATGGATATTTTCTCTTCTGGTTAGAATCTTTTTCCAATCTGAATTGTCCTCTGCAGGTGACCTGCTCTGTACCTTGGTTCTTATAAACACCAACTTCTAAACACCAGGTCATAACTTAACAGGACCACTTCATTTATCAACTTCCTGCTTTAGCATTAGAAAACAATGTCTCTTCCCAGAACGCTCTGAAGTTATGTGCTGTATACAGTAAAAGAGGACACAGTATTCAGAGAAGATTTTTTAGGCAATTTTCAAAAATCTGTCACCTTGGCCTGGTTTTTATTGTGTGGGGGTTAATTTCTAAATAGCAATTCACATCATCAGAGTGCTGTGGAATCGCTGTGATTGGTCATATCAATGTTAGCAGCATGAAGCAACATTACTTTGTATATTGGCTATGTGCAGCAGCAACAATTAGAGGTTTGCTTTAGAAAGGAAAAAAGAAGTAAAAAATGTGTATAATCAAACAATCAGTTTAAAACCTGCTACCACTCAGACAAGTTGCCTGGTATTTGATACTAAATCAATTTAAATCAAAGCTCTTCCAGAGTCAGTAATTGTCAGAGCCTCAGCTTGACATGATCTGTTTTTAACATGACAACACGAAAGATCAGTGATTAAGAGATTAAAGTGGGAATTAATTTATGAACAGCCAAAAAGAAACACAAAAAGGATGAAATGGCTTCTTAGTAGTTCTGCTTAAAAATCATATGAGACTATAAACTGTTACCTGTATTGCTAGTTAGGGATGTGATGGTAGAAGTTGATTTTCTGTTTCTGTATGAAGCTAATTCAGTTTTACAGTTTTGTCTGCATATTGTATTAGACCAACATATAGCATAAACAATGATTTTGGCAGCTCTATTCAATTGATTTTTAAAATTTTACTTGATGAATAATGCACATTTCCAGAAGAGTCAATAGCAGAAGCAGAAGCTCAAAATAGTTTTAACTGCATATAATATAGTGCTTTAATTCCCAATATGCTTAGCAATTTATGTGTATCAGTTTGCATACAATTGTTACAAAGAACTGAATCATTCATATTAAAACAGATGGGTGAATTTTATCTTCAACATATAATGGAGTTTAGAGCACAAGACGAAAATGAATAAACAGATGTGAGTGAAATGTGCATGCTACATATTTAATCTTTTTTTAAATTCCTTTTTGCAAGTTTCTTGCTTTTTTTTTTTCCAGTGACTAAATAAAGCCAAACTCTGTCCTCAGTTACAGCTTTTAAACTCTGTAGGAAGACATTTTTAACTTATGTTTTATTACTAATTAACTTACTAGGAAAAAAATATTCTTACTCTACTCATGTATTTTTTTCCTTTTTTCCAAAAAAATGTTTCTATCCCCAAAAAAACCCTTTGGCAATTTAGTGTACATTTATGAGAAAAGGTTTGATATTTTATTCATTATCACCTAGAACGTGCAGCTACGTTTTGTTTCTATAAGTTGACTTCTGATAGATGGTAGATGTATGTTTACATACACCAAAGACCTCTATATGCATTGTCACAGCAGTGACTTTATTTTAAAAAAGAATCAGCCCCAATTTTTTTCCAGTTTCAAGATTTGAAATAAAGCTTATTTTGATGTCTACGTACAATAGAAAACTGTAGAAATTAAGATTTAAAGCAATGTTATTCTTTACTCTCTCTAGTTCAGCATGATTAATTCAATTTCTTTTCAGCTTGGCACCAAGAGAAACTTCGTTTGCAGTTCTGAGAGACAATTATCTTTACTAATATGATGAAGAGAAAAAATTATTATTCTTTACATGTAAAACCCAGTTGATCATGTTCTAGATAGAATATATTTCTGTGATCAATTACTTTGAAACAGTCAATTACATATTATGCAGTAATTACAGAGAGATCATACAGATGAGATTGTAGCATTTCCATATGAGATGTTGCAGAGGGAAAAAGGTATGTTTTCTACACATTGTGACATAGACCATCTTCTTACCCCCAGTAAAGCTGTCCATAGATGTACAAGAAAAATACTCTACGCTAGTCTTTTCCTAGCCTTGTTTTGTTGCAGTTTACACATTCTGACAGTGGGTAAAGCTGTAGCTTTTCTTCTAAAATAGTTATGTTGAAATTTCAGTTAAAAAGAACCCTGCAACCTAAGTATGCATGAACAGTTTTTCCTGATACAGATCTTAATGACAGGCCTCCAGACTACTGTGCACCATTAGTGGAAGTACCCTTTTCCTCCAGATAGAGCTGACACAGAGTCAAGTGACAAACTTGCCCAGACAAGCTAGCTGAGCAAGTCCAGTAAGTCTGTCTTCAAAATCTGTACAAAGTGCTGAGTGGCTTTGATTAAGAGTTAAAAGGCTTTAAATGGCTTCACTGTCTCCGTCTAGTCAGCAGTTGCATTTCTGGTTTATCACCATGCCATTTGAAGTCAGGTAGACCACTCTTGCTAAGAGCCCTGCTTTGAACATTGAGTGACCAAACCTGTGCATCTCGTTGCTGGAAACTCACTGCAGGGTACTCTCATGATAGACAGGAACATGTTTGGTCTTTTTCAGGGATTGGTTTAGACTCATGCATTGTTTCTTACAAATCCTGTAAATAGATCTAAGGTATGTATTTGGTCAAAATGTTCTTTCTTCCACTGAGAGAAATTACTACTCCTGTCTAAAGGTGGCCGATGCAGCGCTGTGGCAGTCACAAAAGAAAAGGGAAATATGTGTTGCCCTCTAGTGGCTTTAGTTGTGTCTTCTCTCAATTTAGTGAAGCAGGACTGAGAAATCGCTCTGCAGATGAAGGTGATTTTTTCCCAGTCTCCCTGTCTCTCTGCCCAATGCTATGCCAAGAAATGTAAGGAGGTGTTTCACATTCTTTGCATGCTGAGCCTCCCCAATGAAGATTTCTCCAGTTCAAAATATGTACTCTCATACTCTCAGAGCTGCATTTCAGCTAATTATTCTTCCTAAATTTGATAGGATTGAAGCAATAGCTTCAGTTTTTAAGGTTTCGTGTATAGTGATGTAGTTCACAGGCACCTGACTTAGCAGCTGGCCAGAGGCTCCTGAGAGAAAGATCTTCTTAGTTCGGGATTATGCTGGTGTATCTTTTGCTTTTCCTGTATAAAGGCTAAGCCAAGCTTGTGTTTGTCCTGAATACACTAACCTGGTGTTTAGATGTGCTTTTAACTCATACTACAGTTATAAAAGTTTAAAACTATTATTCTCCTTGATGCTTAGCTGGTTATCTGCTTATTTTTGATGGTCCTGTTGTTTCCTGTTCAAAATGCCTACCAAGCTACCTAGTTTATGACAGTAGCATTTTTCACCTTGGTGGCTTTATATGAAATAATGGGTAAAAAAAATTGTGTGAGAGAGAAACTTTGATAGAAATTAGAGAGGAATGCCTCTGGCAGGGAGGTTGATTCTATCCCTTATATTATCATTATGAATTTTATTCATGTTTACCACTATCTTAGAATAAATGTCTGTAAAGAGACCTCAGAAAGTGTCCTGGTTTCGGCTGGGATAGGGTTAAATTTCTTCCTAGTGCTGTGTTTTGGATTTAGTATGAGGAGAATGTTGATAACACAGAGATGTTTTCAGTTGTTGCTAAGTGCCCTCCTAGTCCAAGGACAGCTCCCGTGCCTACTGACTGAGCCAGGTACACAAGATGGGAGGGAACATAATCAGGACAGCCAGCCCAGCTGGCTAATGGGGTATTCCATACCATGTGACGTCATGCTCAGTATATGAACGGTAGGCATGATCCAGGAAGTACCGATCGCTACTAGGTTATCGGTCAGCGCGGGTGGTGAGCAATTGCATTGTGCATCACTCATTTTGTATATTCTATCATTATTTATTATCATTATTTTCCCTTTTCTGTTCTATTAAACTGTCTTTATCTCAACCCACGAGTTTTTCTCACTCTTACCCTTCCGATTCTCTCCCCATCCCACTGGGGGGGCGGGGGGAGTGAGTGAGCGGCTGCATGGTATTTGGCTGCCTACCAGATTAAACCACAACAGGAAGTCATCTATATCATTCTGCATACCTCAGAGAAGGATGAGTTATACTTAAACAATTTTAAAAGATATACTCTTGCAAGTACTTAAATTATGGTGACTCCCCAGGCAACTTATTCCAAAGTTTTACTATTGTTATGACTACAAAGCTTCTCCTAATGTCTAACCTAAGTCCTTCTTTTTGCAACTCAAACCCATTATATTTTTACTTATCTGTATTCACTGTGGATTATTCCCTTGAATGCCTTTTATGCATCTGAGAACAGCTATTGTATCCCTAACACCTGACTTCTCCTTTTTAAACTAAGCACTGCAATATTTTCAGTCCTTCCTTGTAGACCATTATTTCTAGATCTCTGCTTATCTTTTTCTTCTGCACTCATTATATTGCTAATTTCTTGAGCTGCACTGTACAGAAATAACAGTATTTCAACCAAAGCTATTGACTAATTATTTTCTGTATTTCTTTATGCATTCATATATATGTACACACACATATACATACACACACACACATATTTAATAACAGGATGACATTGTTGACTCATATCCATCTAGTGATCTGTTATAACCACAGATCTTTGTCTGAAGATCTGCTCCCTACTTGTGTCCCTATAAAAGTATGCATGTCTACTGACAATCTCTGATTTGGCAAATTCAAATCTAGCCTAGGAATACACTTGAATTCAGTTTTAACTTCCTAAATAAAGCTTCTGTTTATCTCAATTGGGTCATTTTTAAGAGCATTACTGATAGATCCAGATCAGATGTCAGTGAAACCCTGTCCTTTGCATCATTTTCTTTGGACAGCGAACAACAGATAATTTCACTCTATCCATCTCTGTGGCCCCTTCTTAGTGAATTAATTAAAAGATTGTTTTCCTAGCTTGCTTATGAAAATAGAATGCAAAGGAATGTCAAAGTTCTATTACGTCCCAGGTGTTTTAGGTGTTGCTTCTGTTCTGTTCACAATGCATGTTATCACATTACAGAGAATGGAAAAATAATATGTATGCAACTTGTTCTTTTCAGTTCATGGTGATTGTTTTTTCTTGCAGATACATGTAAATGGTTTAATTTGCTTCAGTATTTCTCTGAAGCTTGAAGGTAATTTGACTGATTTACAGTTCTTCCCCTTTCTTCATGAAGACCCCAGTGTATCTTTGTCCTGTCTTTCAATATAACGCACTATTAAAGATAACTGTTAGCAAATCTAAGATTGCTACAGCTAGATCTGCATGTATCTAGAACAGAATTTGTCAGGTCCAACAAATAACTTTGATGTTTTTATATTGATTTCTTTCACAAAATATTCAGATGACAATCACAATAAATGCAACTACAATGGAGTAGGATAAACTTTGAATAAAGAAAGAGCAAGTTAGAGAATACTTGGCTAAATCGGAGGCTTTCATAAATAATCTCTGTCCTTTCTTTTCTATCAAAGTTGAGATCTTATCCTTTGTCTCTAATATTTTGTTAATGCCCTCTTTCCCTAATAATGCAGTTAATTGCATTAACTGTTTGATTTAAACTGACCTTTTTATTTAAGACTGTTGAAGATTTGCATTGCAAAGAAGCATTCAACACTTAGGCCCTTCTCAGGCTCATTTTTGCTAGCTTTACTAGTCCAATAAATAAAGAGCCATTACTAACCTTAATCACTGTTCTATTGCTAATACAGAACATTGATTTGTTAATCTTGATGTCTCTTTCAATTTGTGCCTTGGGTTTTTTTTAATGTTTGACCTTACACTCTGTAAAATTTGTGTTCAGTACCTGTTGGCAGTACCATTTTTTCAATATTTCTCTTCTGTCTCATGTAAAAGAGCAGATGTGATTCCATTCCCACACTGAATATAGACTCTGTTTTTTCAAATCTAACACAACTTTATACTTTATACTATTACCCTACATTGTTGTATGCATGTGCAAAATAGATAAATCTCGACTATCAATAGTTACGTTAATTCAAAATATGAAATAACAAATTGGTATTATCAGAAGCTTGGCACATGATCTCAGGGTAAATTCTTTAAAATTTGTTATTTGTTATTTTCTAATTAACTACTTTCAGATTTTAATTATGAATGTAATGTCTCCTTATAGATGTGTAAAAAATTAAAGACTATAGTACCATAATTTGGTTTGCTACACAACCTGTCTAATTATATTGCATACCTATTAATATATCTGTGTTTGTACCACACATCATGCATTTATGATATGCTTCTTTCTTTGGTCAAGAAGTTACACCCTTCTTAGAAGTGAACTTACATTCTTATATTCAGGTTGAGCTTGAATTATTACTATTTTTCATGAAAGAGTGAAAAAGTTTATCTCAGTGGTCTAGAACATAGCTATGAATTCCAACTGACTGAACTCCAAGATACTTAAAGTCAAAAAAGGAAAAGAACAATTGATTGTTGTAACAATGTACTATTGGAGCAGTTTTTGGAAAAGAAAAAAGGTTCTTAAAAATGTTCCACTTTGCTCAAACTTTTTTTGGGAAAGCTATTTCTATAGGATGCTATATATGAGCATAGAAATACCATTTATAATTTTATAATCTATATATTTTTGTCTTATACATGTATTACATGTATAAATCCAACTTAAAATTGTGCAACACTGTTAACAGTTTGTTTGATAGACAAGACCAAGATTGGATTAATTGGATATGGATTACTGCATTTGTTTTCCAGTATTGCCACAGAGCACTGAGCATTAGAGCTACATTGTATCAGTCAAGGTAAAAACATTTGTCCTATTTGTTCTTTTTTCCAGTGATAACACTTTGCTCTGACAATTAAGATGGAACAGTGAATCAAGAAGCCAACACAGGATAGTAAATCAACAAGCAGGAGAGAGAAATCAGTGTTTCTATGGATGTCATTCCACACAGACAGAATATAGAAAACTATAAACATCTACAGGAAAATGGAGTTTCGAAATAAGATGCTTCTTACTGGAAGGCTTCGTATTTCATGCTGCAGTTACAGATTATCTGGATAAACTCTGATTAAACAGAAGAGAATTTGTTCCTTTCACACACATGGGAGAATGTGCAAATAATTCTTCTTTACATAATGAAACAACTGCAAATGAGAAATATATTATTATAAATTATCTCTTTTGTCAACCATTAGGTGGGAAACACATTACTTTAATATCTTTCAAACTGAGAAGCATAATTATTTGATGAGACCAATCTCCATTACTTATCTCATCCTCTAATTATAATGTATTAGTTTTACAAGTGATTGTGGAGAAGTTGGTTAATCTAAGCAAGAAATCAATAATTCAAACCAATAGTTAAATTTCATGAGCTGCTTCCATATTGATGTGGACACACAGTCAGTGATGTTTACTTTATTTAATATCTCATCCAACATAAAGTGTATTCTCCTAAACTATAGATATCACCTAAAATAACATTAGGGCACATGAACAATTGTATGAATAGAAGATTGGATGAATACAGAAGGAAATGGATTGTTTCAAAAAGCATAATGTAGCATTCATTAACAGACCTAGAGCAAAATCCTTTCCCTGCTGGTTCAGAACCACCAAGTGTTTTGGCTTAAAGCTCACCAGCAGTTTTCTTTCCTCCCAACAGGCTTGCTCTTCACAGTGAGTCTGTACATTATAATCACTTTGAAGAATGAATCTATAGAAAAAATGAAATTTGAACCTCAAGGCTAGCAGGAAATATTTGCAAGATCCCACGGAGCAGCTCAAAAAAAAAAAAAAGGAAGTATGATGTGCTGAGTTGTCTTTTTTTTCCTAGTTTTATTTGAAATGTATTTATTTTAAAGGAGGAGAGACAAATGTTATCTAGATTAAGAAAAAAAAGTTGGAGATTTTGCTTCTATTTCTACTGACAACAGAAGTCAACTGTTACACAATCTGATCTGTGAGTGAACTGGGATGCTGTATACTTTGCAGTATCACCTGTGGGGTTCAAGCATTTTCTTAGCTCTGGCTTTCATTCAAAGGAATAGGAGTTGGATTTTGACTCATGCTTATTACCCACAAAATGCAGCCAGTCTTTTTGATGCAACCTTTTCATAAGCAATTAAGAAAGATTTCAACAAAATCGAGAAATAAAACAGACTGAAAAAATTTTTTTTCTATTGACAATCAGCAGTTGACGCTACACTATTCACAACATACTATCTGCTGTAACCTTTTTTCTTGATTTCCAGTGGACAACCAAGTAGTACTTGCCATGTGGCAACGGCATAGAGTTTCTTCAGTATTTGTTTATCTGTTATCTTTTCAGGTAGAAATTGGATTACATGTAAGGGTATGCAGCAAATGAGTGATGTCCCATTTAATCTCCTTCTGAGGCCTCTCACCCTCTGTAGAAACAAATGCTGCACTAATGCGAATGCTCAACAGTTCAGTGCTTTCCAAAGTGTGACAAAAAGATATTGGTGTTGGTGATAGACGTTTATTCCATGACATTCTATACTAAGTATATATTTTTGTTGGGGGAATCTACTGGAAGAAAGAGGGTTGTATGTTCACATAGCACACAACATTTCTAAATAATGCATTTTAATTGTCTTCTACGTATGAATTGCAGGTGATCAGATGACATTATGTGATTAGATGATTTAAAAGAAAGCACACTATTTCCAGATAGATAATTTTTTTTTTTACCTTAATGAAGCTGTAGTGAAGATACAAGTGCACTTCAGCATTCTTTTAAGGTGTTATCACAGAATGATCTCTAAGGAGGCCTGTGTTCTAACATTCTTGCATAATTGCTGTGAGCCAGTGTCAGGGCAAAGATTTGAATTTCAGGGGATGTAGGACTTTTGGGAGAGGGCTAACTCCCATCTGTGTTAGGTAGTACAAAATCCTTTCCTTAATCTAAGGTATCATACCATTACTTTAGAATGTTCTCTTCTGTAGAAAACAGATACAGTAATATTTGCCAAATGGAAAAGAATGATCTTTGCAATAATTTTTTTAAACAGAAATTTAAAATTGAATTCATTGAAGATTTACAATATGAATTGTGTTTTTTATATACAGTTCCATTTTTTCCTTCAAAAGGATTGGTTGAAGTGAAATGTATGACACGATTCTTTTCTTTCTGCTTAAAAGTTTAAGTTGTGCATGTATATGTATACTGATGTTTGTCCATAATTGTTCTTTCCATGAAATCACTTTGAGAACTTAGACATAAGGGGCCCTCTCCAAAGCCCGCTGAGGTTTATGGTACCTCTAATGCTGTTTTATTTGAAATCTGGTTTAGAATCAAGTACACAAATGATTAAG